>NC_054373.1:120183652-120523652 GCF_017654675.1 Xenopus laevis
GAACTACTTTTGATCACATATCTGTATTGTTTACAACCAAGGCAGGGTACAAATCCTTATTTTTTACTTTCCAGAAGGTTTGACAACTTATTAGATCACATTTGCATCCTTAATGTGAGGTGACTGATATCTAGAGTGATAGGAAATCGGATATAATAATACAATTATATATGTAATTTCGTCTATAAAACAAAAAAACATCTATGTGGACCTGCTCGATATTGCATGTCAGTTCAGAGTTTTAGAAGATTGGAATCTATCTGAAGTCCATGGAACCAAATATATACCAAATATATAAAGAGGTCCTTGCCCCATAGAGCTTACACTCTATACATATATATAGATGTATAAAGACATTTATACAGTACAGTTTTAATACATGGGAGGATGTCACAACACACAGTGTTCCTATGTGTACTTATATTTTCTACCCTCCAGTGTTCTTAACTCTAGTACTGATTTTTTTTAACCTCCTGTGTAAAAAGTAGGGTTGGAGAGCAGGAAGCAAGATAGAATCCATGAATCATCGATGACCCCAAACAGATCAATTTAAAAAGTTAAATGAAAAGAACAAATTTCACTGCTCAAGAAACTGGCAATGGCAGTGGGTATCCTGTGTTCACATAGTCGTGAACTGAGACAGTGTATAATAACATTCTGATTGCCATATCGATGCAGCTCTGGGTTATCCCTAATGAGTTCTTGGGGATATACCAGCTATACCCAGTTAGATTTACAGAGTTAAATTTCTAGGTGTTCATTTGAACAGATGACTCTTGTCAAATACCGAACTGTTTTTGGTCTTCAGGTATCGAAATCAAATTAACCCTTACTAATTCTAGCGCATGTTAGCAAGTCTAGCAAAGGTATACGCAAGAAAATATGCTGATATGAAGTGTAAGTAAAATATTATGTTAAGCATTATGCAGTGCCAGCTCTGTCAGCCATTTTTGCTGTTATATGCACTTTCAGATTGTGGCATATGGAAGTGTGCCAAAGTTGTGCAACTGCTGATTATCTGCAATTGTGTCAGTATCATATAGAAATGAGTGTACAGGTGTAATATTAAGCCAATGTTTTTTATCTTTTGCACTTCTTGACCTAAGTGAGTATGTGCGTATGTACTGTTTATACACTGTATATTTCAACACAAGCATAAACTTAAATGCATGGTTATAATTCATAAATATATTCACATCATTTTGTTTCTTACCTCACACACTTTATAAAGGGTTTTGGTAATAAGGTCAATGTATTATGTAATTCTGTGTCTCTGTGCTCTCTGGAGAACGGTACTTAAAAATGTCCTTAGTGTTTTTCCAGTGGCTAGGACCCGTACCTCCTATCACATTAAGTTACTGTATTAAGTGAGGACATTTGGGGAATCCATCCCTCTGGCTTATAGTGAAATTGGTACTATGTGTCTCTTGCCTTACAGTTTTAAAAGCACTTGACAATTTGACATTCTTACTGCTAAGTGGCCTTGACTGAGGCACATCAACAATAGAACATTTTTATGAGTCCTGGCAGAAATCATACCCACTGCCTGATGCAAAGTGATGACTTCCATTTGCTTCCAGAAGGGTGAATGCAATTGCATTTCAGTTGTTTTAGTGTTCAACTAGGAAGAAGTGAGGAAGTTTCTTGTGTTCACTCCCTTCCAAGAAAGTCATCTTGGAAAAGTATTGCAAATTGTTTAAATTCCAAATGCTGCAGAATAATACCTCATTATAACTTGCTTCAGTCTGAAACCCTAATATACTTATGTGATTGGTTTCAGATGTTTCTTTATTCAGAAACCTAAATACTAGGCTAAAGATAAAAGGAAATGGCTAGTGCTACTTTGTTTGCCAATTATCTTTTTTTCCCCTCTTAACATTTTTTCCCATTCATTGTAGAGTATCCAGCTGCATTAATGAGACTGTTTGCACAATGAGAACACTAAAATGACCTTTAGCTTCTGGAGCAGACAAGCAGCATTACACGTGCTTCAACTGCAAATATAAGAGAGAAAAATCTGAAAATGATACATTCTCTTAGTTTAGTCTTCATTTATTTAGTATGTTTTTTTCATACAGTGTACACCAATGTGCCATTACAGATTCACTTGTACAGAATATGATGTGTAATAGTATTTATTCTGCTAACAGTCTGTTCCCCTGAATAAAATCCCTGACTGGGTCCTTATCCTTAAACAGCAATAACAGCACTTTGTGAAAAAAAAAAAACATGAGCGGAAGTATTTCAGAGGCTGCAATTCCCAACATCTTGACTTTTTTTTCAGGAGAAACAGTCAATAAATAAATATATCTCCAAATGTTTTCCCCTTCAGTGCTCCATCATTGTGCTGGCCTGTTGACAAAAATGAGTAATGTGACATTTTACAGAAAAATATCAAATCCAGGCAAAATGTGCCATGCATACTATATAAAAAGCACAGCAAGTACTGTAATTTCATTAAGACAGCAATTACCTTCCCTTCTTTCACTGGCATTTTTTTCCAACCAAATTATAGCTGCCTTTCACTCAGCAAGAATTTTATAACATCGTTAATAAAATGACACAACATAAAAAATTCAGCACAAGTGTTCATTTAGGCATAGTCCACTTGATGATAAACTCAACTTGGTGGCTGGAAATGCTAAACGAATGCTTTATTTCCTGCAAAGGACAGAGAGCAATGGTTTAATTTGGGAGATTTAATTCTCACACGGTTAATCAGGCATCATCTTCTGTCATTTTTTTTATATTTGTACAGTACTCTATGTATTCATTTGGCAATGAAAAGGAAACACCTGCACTCAAACTTTGAGTCCCATTAGTAGGAACTTGCTTTTTTGATCTGTGCATTGACTTTGGGGTTAGACTCTTCAGACAGGTGTGTTTCCTCAGAGTGGTTTGCTTTCCTGAATCGGAATGGATCGAAAATAAAGGAACTACACTCTCAGAGGTCATGGGGCAAATGTGGTCTCACTAGGTCTCTGGGGAGCTGAAGCTTACCAGGTGTTTAATATTCACAGAGGTTATTGGCTGAATAAATGTGATAAAGTGTACTCAGCAATTCAAAATACATTTTAATGAGAGCCTTTTTTTTTGCAAACCTTTCTCCAAAAAAACAGAAAGGAAAAGAAAAGCCTCACATTAGAGGATGTCTGCTCAATAGATACAGAGGTTAACGTTAATTCAATCGGGCATGTGTAGTTTCTCCATAAAAGAGAACATACACTCAGTGGCTTGGTTCCATTTGTTGTAATTTTTAGTTTCTTTTCTATTTGTAAGAAAGAGAACCACATACATATGGAAGCAATAAATAAATCCAGTCATTAAAATATCTCCAATTTAGAAAGGAAAATCTTAATGAAATAATATCTTAGCCAAAGAAGACAGAAATGTAAATTAGGCATTTTAAGAGGGACCTCTTAAAGAAATTAGAATGTGCTATTTTTTCAGTGTAATGAATTTATGAATTGCCAGTTGTTAAGTAAACACACTTTCTTAATTTTCTGTATATTCCATTAAGTGGTAAAAAGACAGGCAACTATGAACAATGAACCTCAGCTAATGTTTCCATGCATAATATGAATGCTCTTAATTCATAAATTAAAGCCCTAAATATGGCAGAATGCAATTAGGTAAAATTATATTTATCACTAAGTAGTGCAATGGGATTAATTTGTAACGTATGTGTGTGTGCATTTAAGTAAAATATGGTGAGACATTTAAATAATGAAAGATATATTGTGCTAGCCAGAGAGAGTTTGAGGCATAGTGCATTTCAGATAACAAATATAATGCTGTCTGGTCTGGAAAAAAAATGCGGCAGCCAAAATGCAAAATTCAAAAATATCTCAGAGGGGTCATGAGATGAGAATATTTTGTAGAAATGTATTTTGCTTGCTACATAAAAAAATTAAATTATAATTCAAATGTAAAATAGCAACAAACATGAAAACAATGAAAATGAAATGATATGAAAACACATGTTCAAAGTAAAGTCCCCAAAGTAACGGTGGGTCCATGTGCACATGCTCCAGACCTTGGGCTATGGGGAGAAGTCACATGACCATGTGACCAAGGGTGGTACAAACCGGTCCTCAGTCGTTGTTTATTAACAAAATTATTTACATTTTTACATTGTGTTTTGTACCTAGGTACTTAATCAGGGGCTAATATACACTATTTACAAAAATGTGTAAGCACAAAAAAATATTAGGTTTGTGTGTGTGGACACAATTTTGTAAATATCTGTATATTTTTTATATTGTGAAACAGGTTGTTAGTGTCAACATATTGTTATATGAGAATTACTATATGAGTTGTGATTGGCCAGCTCTTTTAAATAGTGTGGGTGAAGGACTGTTTCATTAGCCTATGATTAAATGCCCAGGTGTGGCATGAAATGCATTAGGTTTTTTTGTACCACAAGTAAGATGTAAATAATTTTGTTAATAAAGGACTTTTAAAGTGCCATTTTTCAAGTGAGGTCCTGTTTGTGCCAGCCTTTTGTCAACAAACAGTCAACATGGTGTACATTGTACAATAAAATTTTACCTGTTTTAACAAAGATGGCTCTCTGCAGACCTACTGTGAATTCAAACACTGCTACACTAATAAGCAAACCTTAGTACAAATTGGTCTCTGTCCATTGTTACTGAATCCACAGGATCCAGTAAAAAAGGTCCACTGGCAGGATGACTACAAATACACATGGCAGGCTTAATTACACTGAACTGATTGCACAGAATTGGGCCAAATTATTGCATCACAGAGCAGACTTTGTAGTAACCCAATAACCATAAACAAAGCAAGGTGCTATTAGCAACAATAGAATCAAAACCGACTAATATATTAAGATTCAATTACTTGTTTTTTATTGACCAGTCACCTCCATTTGATCCATCCCTCAATAAAAAGGTCAATCAGTTGTTAAAAAAAAAAATCTGGAACTGGATCACCTAATACTTCCATTTTTGTCTTTTTGTTTGTTTGCCATGCTTTTATTCTGAATAAATGTTTGGGGGGAAAAGGCTGTATTTGTGCCTGAAGAAATGCTTTTTACCTTGGGTTGTTATGGCTAAAAGGTACAGTATTTTCTTGAATTTGAAGAAACTATAATAACATTTGCAATGCTTGCATATCCAGTGTATTTTCTTTTAGTTGTAATTCCATTATTTCACATATTAAAACAATACTACTTTCTAAATTAATGCCTGGGAGTCTATTAATGATTGGAAGTTTAAATGTAAGGACAAAAAGGTCACTAATGGCTTAAGAAATACCGTCATCAGAACATTTTAATTTTGTCTGACAAAAGAGTGTAATATTGTCAATTAATGTGCATTTGGAAAAAAACGGACTATCTAAAAAAGTTTTTAGGTATTTTTATGGTTGCATAAAAGAATATGTTTCCTGATATTAATGCGACCATATCTATTTCCTGTTTGGCAAACATAGTCAGTCCTGCTTTGCTTTATGATAGAGCTTCTTTATATGTACTTTGAAGCAGAGCCACTGCTTGTTAACATTTACTACTTTGCTCCTAAGAGAAGCCTGTGTCTTATTAAATGATGAAAATGAAAGAAATAAAAAGGTTAGTTGGGTCAGAGAAAATAGAAGACCTGAACATTTAAATATGTGAATATATTACATTTGAATCTCACAAAAAATAACTCAATAATATTTGTTTGTAGGCAAAATTAAATAGTGAAGTAATAAAGGTTGATTATGTAAAGACAGTAACCCTTTAAATACATAGTGGCAGAGCTAAAACTCTCACTAACTCTTTTATGTGTGGAAAGCAGCCTCTACTGATAATGCTGCTGCAGCCTTAGGGTTTATTACATCATTACTGCTGTTGGTTAGAGCTGCGGCTTTTGCCTGCTTATAAGAATACATACATGTATTTTTTTTAAAGGAAAATAGGTGACTGTAAAAGCACTTATTTATTATCTAGATAAATGTTCATTCATATTGCAAAGCAATTTTGAAGCTATCCCAAACATATTTTGTTCATTTAAATTATCACTAGGAGATGGTTTTTTTTCATTCATTTTAGCATGCATTGTTTCCTAAATACATTTTAAGATGCACATTTAATTGAACTGAATTTATTGATGCAAAAGCACATATGTAAAATAACATTGTAATCAAGTCAGTGTACAAAGTTATCAACATTAAAAGCTCACTGTCATTTTTGTGCCCTTATTGTTTTGTTGTTCCATTACAATGGATGTATTTTTACTAGTCCAGACTGGTGTTTTTGGGTTTTTTTGGGGGGGGCATGGTGTTAGGATAAATAATGTGGAATGAGGGAGAAAAAGATAAGTTAAGATCAGGACATAACTGGAAAAAGAAGTAGGCAAAAAGAATAATGCTGGTAGAGACAAAGTCAGAAGAAAGGTGAGAGAGTAGGAAATAATAAAAAAGAAGCATACCAAATGGAGAGCATGGAAAGAAGGTGTAAAAACAAGGTAGGTTGTATGAAACAATTTATAATATTGCATTATATATTCTTGCCTGTTGGTGGCCCAGGTCTCTGGGTCTTGGAAAGTCTTGGTCAGAACTGTACTTACAATTAGTCAAGTCATCTTTCACTTAGAAAGGTTTGCCTACCATTATCATGACTATTGATAGAGAAACATTTACTGTGTTCAAAGGGTGTATTTATCCGGTGGTAAATAGACAATCTTTGAAAAATATTCCAAATCCCACTAATTTGAAATGCTTGAGTATTTTTTTGTGCTTTAAATAGTTAGTTTTCAATATAATCAGCTGTTTACTGCTGCTATTCTCTGTGAACACTAAAGGGGGAAAAACTGATGATTCAAATTAAAAAAATGGTTGCATTTTAGCACCATATGCAGTGTGCCAATAGAGATATACGATTATAAATATATTCCAAAAGAAAATTTTGAGTGGAATATTTGGACTACTTTTCAGAGCAAATTCTTTCTTAAGACTTTTTTTACAGTTGAAAAAAGTTTTTTCTTCTTTTATGATGCCACAATTGCACAATTCATTTTAATCAAAATAGTGTACAAATCTTTAAAGATGCACATGTGAAAAATTGTAAATAGCGAGATAAAGGGCACAACAGTGAAACTTTTTTTAAGTAAATATAATCACTTACACATAAAAAATTTCAGATATTTGTAGGCTTTTCTGTTGCCTGGGGCTTTCATCTTTTTTAAACCCACATTGGATTATTTGTAAGGGAATGGTCTTATTAAAAGAAGGGTCAAGATACTGAAAATATAGCCAAACATCCTGATAAACATGGAGGCATATCTCTGATGGCAACTGGAAGATTTCCTAGTCACCTATGGCAGCTATTAATCCTCCTTTTAGGCTAATGGATAGGACCTTACCAGAGCACTTGTTCTGAAATGTTTAGTCCCTTCTCCTCCAGTGGTTTTTGTCCTGTCACGGCCAGTAGATAGGAACATTCGTACGGATCTCTGGATGAAGTTTGGCTCAACAGGAGATTAAACCTTAATGATGTGGCGCAGGCACTGAAAGTGCAGTCTTCCCAACAGACATGTAAAATTCAAAAAGTTTATTCAGGTATACATGAAGGTAGCCTTATGCGTTTGGGTTTCACATAGGCTCTACTTCCTGTCCATGTGGATTTGGTTGAGTATTTACACAACAAGGCTTAGTATGTAGGCAGCTTACAAAGTTCTCTGCCAGAAGTTAAAAGCTAAAAAAAGCTGAGTTAACAGAGGGCACTCTGAATATGATGCAATAAAAGCATGATTTTAAAGCAGACTGGCACAATTATCGGATTCTTTTGTCATGGTTCTGAAGAAGTGCTGCCCCTTATGACAGCACTATTAAAGGGGTCCGAAGAAGAAAATCATGTAGGCAAAAATATATTTGCACAGTAAAAGGCTATATAAGCAGAGTGCACTTCCTCACATTTTATATGATAGCATTGCCAGCATCAAGAGAGTAACAAGTATTGTGGTGGTCCAATGAAAGCTTTCTTTATGGGCAAATATTTTGATGCTGTATTCTGTTTTATGCTGATTTCTTCTGCCAATGGAACCTGGAGTGTCAGGGGAAATATTTAAATACTTTATGGTTTATGACAAATAGATTATTAATAATTATTATGCTGTATTTCTGCTTGTATGCAAAAGAAAGACAAGGCGCTAATAGGGTTACGTCTGATGTTGAGACTCACCAAAACCTGAAATATCTATGAGGCAAGACTCTTGGATGAGGTCACTGTCAAAACAAGCACCTGTCCAAGGTGAACCTTCTTATTTACCATTGGAGTTTGAAATGTTGTTTGTGAAATTTTAGATGCCATAATTAAAAAGTGACAGTTGCAGTCATGTAACAGTCTTTTTGCCACAGAAAAGAAGGAATAAGAGATTGTAGTTGGTGCCAAGTTATAATCAAGACAAAGTAAGATCTTTTTAGTCCTTAAACCAATACAAACCCAGTGAGGAATATGCTACTAAATCATGTTGAAGAAGTTTCCTTTAAATATCTAGGGGGAATTACAGTATAAGATCAATTTTATTCCATCATTCTACTTCAATCAGAAATTATGGTTTCTAAACCAAAACCCATAAGAGAACAGTTTGCTTGAAATTTTTAGAACTTCCAAAGAACAATAATTTTGTGATGTCCAATTAGAATTAGTTCAGACTTGTATATATCATCTATTTATATATCCAATTCTAGATCTGGACCTGGCTTCAACTGCAAATGCTTAATGTCAGCAATTACTTAAAAGAGAAACTTAAGTGGTGTGAGAGGACACCTACCAAACCAGATGCACTACTCTTTTCTGGAACAGGTAAGTAATACAGGCAATATTTAAAGTTATTTCTTCTAAGTAAAGCTACAAACTATAAATACTATAAAGCTTATACAAACTCTTCAAACTATAAAGCTTATACAAAGTAATTTAATGTAAAAAGGGAAAGCTTTAGGTCTGTTAATATTTTATATCCTTTTATTAATGCAAATACTGTATGTAGCTTCTCCTACGATGTTACTTTTTCCTTTAAGGTTGTCATTTTCATGGATATTCCTTCAGTCAATAGTGCATTAATGGCAATTACTTAGATAAGTTATTGCTAATAAATTACATTAATGTGAACCAAATTAGAATCTCAGAAATGCAAGTAGTCATGAATAAATAAAAGGATCAATATCAATACTTAAATGTATAGTATATGCAAATATAAATCTGTCAGGGGGCTATCAAGATGGTAATGCTAATGGGTTTAGCATTTAATATCACTATTATATGCTTCTTATATATGCAGTATATTACATGTATATAATTGTATTTACAAACTACATGCAGGCCCTGTATGAAATGCACATATTACAATAAAATAGTTTGTTCTGGAATTGCACAAATCAGGGCAAGATTTTGCATCTGGTATTTTTGGCACAACATTTTGTGGCACTTACTAAATGGCATGGAGATTTGCACAAGTTGCAGCACACTGCAAAATAGATGTTATATATGGGTGGGCCATGAGCAAATATTTAATAGCTTTCAATTACACACTAATTTGCAACCAACTAATGTGGGAACAGTGAGCTAACGTGGCCCAGTAGTTCACACTTGGTAAGAAGAGTTTCTTTTCAGCCATGGCTTGCAAGTAAATACATTTTCATCTATAAATAACATAATTCAGTCATATGCTTGGATGGCCAGCTTATGAAAGTTCACGGGTGTCTTCTAAAATTATGGTTTGGATTTGGCTGGATTCAGCCAAATACTTTGTGAATGATTTGGGATGAGTCCCAAAGAAGTGCTCCCTTATTATGTACTGTATGTATTATTTCATTGTCCCTGTCCATTCTACTGTAAAATACTGCATGACAATTATACATATAAATACTATATACATACAATATGGCCAATAGCTGATACAAGAGGAAAAGAGGGCCCTGCTCAAAGAGTTTATAATCTAAAATGCATAAAATCAGAACATGTCAGCATTCTCATCATTTAAGACAAAAAAGACAAAAGAAAATACATGTTCATGCCAGTCTGCGGAGAGTGCTGATTGTTTGTCACAGAATATAACGTTACACTTCAATATTATGAAATACCAGAATAGTATCATTCTCATCAAAAACTACTTTTTCGTCATAATAACCCATAAATAATCTGTGTACATCAGTATACAATCATAACATTATATTCTGTTTATACCCACCACAGGAACATAGATTTCCTTTAATACTGATGTTGTGAAGTAAGGATAGGTCCAGTGGTTGAAATACCATTCACATAGGCAGCCAGAACTAAGTTTATTTGCATGAATACTGAATAATTCACCTACATAAATTATATATCAAAATGTTCTTCATGCTCAGTGGAATATATCTCTGGTTTCTAGAAGTGTCTTTAATATTTTAATATGGCACTTATTCTAATTTAAACTTATAGAGTTTCTTTTGTTTTACACATGTACTGTCAATTAATTATAAGGAAAATAACTTAAGTCATAAAAGAAAATCATAGTTGATTACTATTGTACCTTTGCTTAATATTCATTAATTCCTAATAAATATTAGAGTATAAAACAACCAAGCTGTTAATTATTTAATTAAGAAAACACAAGACTGATACTATGAATAATTGTGCTTTATTATGAATCTGATGCCTTTGTTTTCTTTGGCCCGTGATTTTATTAATAAAGAAGCAGTGTAACAATGGGCAGATAAAATATGTATTTATATTATTTAGGAATTGCATGAACCTTAGGGAAATGAAATCTTCAAATTGTTCAGTAATTTATTTCAGTATATAGAAGCCATGCACCCTTATTTATTTAAAGAAAAAAGTCAACTTTATTATATTATTTTATATTATTAACTAGGTTGCAATATGCAGAGCAGAGTTCCATCTTGAAGATTTTAAGGCTACATATACAACACATATTTACAAATGGAGTACTAAGTGCATCTTACATATTGCAAGTGACCCAGTATTTTGGGAATTACCTATAATGGGAGACATAAGTGTGCAAGGGTGGATCACCATGAACATCTAGGGGCAGATTTATCAAGGGTCGAATTTCGAAGTGTAAAAAACTTCTATATTCAACCATTGAATGGCATTACTTTGATATTCTAAGTCGAAGTCAAAGGTTTTTTTATCGAATTTGCCTATATTTATCGAATTTGGCCATTCTGTGTTTCATGATCAGAAATAGTGTCAGTCATATAGCAAAGACATAATTAGCCATCTGTAAATTTGGAAATAGATTGTATGCTAACCTAACCCTTCTCTGTTACTCAGGGTCCGACTGGGCCAGCGGGAAAAAATCTGGTGGACCCTGCAGGTCCAGACCTGCTATTGCCGCTGCCCTATCCACCCTCCCTGGCCCTGGTCTTTGAGAGAAAATCATCAATTCGTTCAATTGTATGCAGGGCCGCCAACAGGGGGGCACTGGGGGTACAGCTGTACCGGGCCCGGGGCTGAAGGGGGGCCCGGCTCGGCGGTGTTACACTTTTCAAATTAGCCGGGCCCCCCTTAACAGCGCCGAAGGTCACGGTGCAGCTGAAGATCCAAAGCCGCGCCAAAGACCTGCTGCTGCTCACGCTGCTGAATTGTCACTCACTAAGTTCCGTGCGGCAAGTACATTCCCCTGCTCTTCCGTGCTGCTGCTGCTGACAGGCTGAGGCTGATGTGGGCGTGGAGAGAAGGAGGTAGGGGGAAAGGATCAGAAACGTTTAACCCTGTAACTCCAAACTGAGCAAGAGTAAGGTATTGTAACATTGGCACTGGAAGCCTCTCTTTCCAGCCTGTATTTGTGTAATTATTTTAGCACCAGCCTAGTGTGTTGCTGTCATTCTATCCTAGTATGTCTTTTGTACTTATTATTTGGCAGATCTTTCTAGTGATCATGTTGCTTGCTTATTCTATCAGTTAAAAAAAAGTAAAATTTTTCTAATAGAACCGTAAGCAGCCATTACTAAAGAAATAAAAAGCCTAGCTTGAAGGTCAGTTAAAGGGGTTGTTCACCTTTACATTAACTGTTAGTATGATGTAGAGAGGGATATTCTGAGACAATTTGTAATTGGGTTTTTATTTTTTGTGGTTTTTGACTTATTTAGCTTTTTATTCAGCAGCTCTCCAGTTTGCCATTTATATAATCTGGTTGCCAGGGTCTAAATTTCCCTAGCAACCATGCACTGATTTAAATAAGAGACTGGAATATGTATAAGGGAGGACCTGAATAGAAAGATGATGTTTTTAGCGCTGGTGTCTGTGTGGACTTTTTAATGTGGGGTGGGGGCGGGATCTGGGGTGGGCGGAGCCAGGGGGCCCAGAAAATTTTGCTATGCGGGGCCCCGTGATTTCTGATGGCGGCCCTGCTTGTATGCAAGTGTAAAATTTTTGAGCCAAAGCCTGCAGACAGAGGCTCTTTACAGCAACACTTCTCCCTAGGATCCTCAGACTAAGATACTGAAACTGGGTCTGACCCAATGAAACAGGGAATAGTGGAAACCCTATAATTCAGACCAGAATCTCTATCTACTGACTGTCTCCTCTTAGATGTTTCAGCACTGCCTCAGACTGAACCTAACACTGAGCTTACATTGAACTTAATGAGAGCACATGGGGGGGTATCAATTGAAACTCAAATTTTTCTCATTATTTTAAAAATAAAAATTCGACTTAACTCCCAACCACATTTTGGCTTAATTTACTAAAAAAAAATAAAAACAAATGAAAAGTGTACGTGTTGGAAAAGTCTCAACAAAATCATGTGACAATTAGAATTGTGTGACTGTTTTGACTTTTCAAACAAGAACCAGTGTCCAAAACCCTCGAACATCATGAAAGCAAAAAACATCTTGCAATTGTAAAAGGGACATCTGCCATTGACTTTTACATGACGTCAGTAGATTTTAACTGTAATACATCTTGAAAATGTGGATTTTTCCTCTTAAAAAATTTAAGGCTTAATAAATAGGCCCCATAGTGTTTCCACCCAAGCCTGTCTCTAAATTACTACGGATGGCATGGCATGATCCGGTATTCTGTCTCCACTCCAACAACCAGTCATCTTTATACATTTCCCTTTCTCTCTGACGTAGCTATTGCAACAGTCATCCATGCCATCCTAGACTACTTTGTACAACATTTCACCAGCCTCCTGGACTTCTTACTATATTTACTTACTATATTTATCCCCCTCAGATCAATCTCAAACTCTGCTACTGTAAATCTCCATCTCTCATTCACATCTCTCCACATCTGCTTCCTTGCATTTTCCTGTGTTCTTGGTCGCCTTTATTCCTCTCAGAGCCATTGTTTTTTTCACACCACAGACAGCCAATACCACTTCTCATCCTAAATGTAATTCTATTGTTGTTCCTTACCTCTAGAATTCTAATCCTGAAACCCTTTTTTTTTGCTCCACTTATGATCCCTTACAACCATTCACATTAACTTTCATTTGTTCTTGGGCATTATGTCTTCCCTCTTCTCATTACCCAAAATATGTGACTGAAAATGTCTGCTTAAGAAAAAGACAAATGCATCCCACAGGTCTGACACACATGGCAAAGAGGGAGAAATATTCCAGGTAAGGGTGTTAGCCAGTCAGTTAGCAATATTATTGACTTGTGCCTCTTTCAGAAAGTTTAAGCATTTGGCTTATTTTATAAATGCAGTAATAAAGTAAGTTACATGAAGTTACATAAAGTAAGAACATGACTACCTCAGGCCATTTTTTTTAAAGATACAAAAAAAGATTAACAGACGTTTTGTAGTAGAAGAAACTTTTAAACAAAGAACAACTTATAGAAAGGTAAATGACATAGATCACTTTAGTTTTGAAAAAAGAAGAAGGGCGTTCCACTGCTGATGCTGAGGTTTAATACTCATAATTGTATTATAAAGGTTTCCCTGTATGCAATACCTAGACTCATTTACTCATAATGATTCATCCACTTACTGATTTTCCTGAGTCCCTGCAAGACTTCCTGTAAATAATAGGAATCTCTGAAAACACAACCATAGCAACTCCGCTACAGGCATTGCAGGAGAGGGCTTTCTTAAATGCTTCACAGTGTCAACATGATGAGCAGTAGATTATATTCCTGGCAGTAGCAAAGAAAACAAAATAGTCAAACATGAAAATAAGAAGGTTTGCAGGTGAATTAATAAGGGTGATTTCAGAAGTGGAGGAATGGAGTAGCTATTAAGTATACATTTTAAACATAATTAAGATCATATATCATTTTAAGCACCATTAATGAAGTAGTATGAACTATTTTAAAAAACAACATTATTTTATTTTAAATGCGTTTAAAATCAAGCACTGGACATATTTCCATTGGATGACCATTTCAAATATAATATAAGTGCAATTACCCTGACCTCTTCAGGCTCATACAAGGCAAATAGCTCTCTACAGTCACTCCTGGTCATCAGCTGGAACCTTCAACTGCCGTGACAACAAATCGAACACTGGCCTCTTCCCTATCTAAGGAAATCAATAAAGGAATTAGATGACTAAGACTAACCAGTTACAGATATAACAATTTTTGAAGGCAGAATGCCACACTTATTAAGAATGTGAGTAACAGTTTGCTTCTTATACTGTATATTGTTGCACAATTTAGCAGTACACAATCACAGGATGAGAGATGGGAAATATAAGCATAAGTATACTGTACATTTGGCTAATTGAATGTGGTTTAAGTTGTTCTCTTAGGGCAAAAAGTAATATGAAAATATTGTGTGATGTTTATATTATCATATCAGCAGCAACGTTGGGTTTTGACCATCAAATTTCAGCCATATGCTTATGTCAAGTTAAACATAAATGATATTAGATGATATCTTTTCACAAGTAATATTTTATTCTTTCATTTGTAGTTTCTGCGTTCAGGGAAACTGATTAACAAAAATGATCTTTTCTTATTATTTATAAAATATAGGTTTTTTTATAGTTTCCAGTATTACTCTCCTCATGAACAAAATGGGTTCTTTTATAATCTTTACAATCTGTGTTGATCGGGTACAATGAAAGGGGGGAAACCACAAGCAGAACTGTCCCGTTTTTTGCGGGACAGTCCCAATTTTGACAGCTTAGCCAACAGTCCCAAATATTCTTTGATCATCTGCACTGAACAGCCACAAAAATATACAAAGTTCCTGAAATGTTACTAAATAAGAGGCCAGAACACTCAGCACCCGCACTTAGATACATCTGTAACAATTTAAAAAACAATTCTAACTATTTAAGATAATCAGGTCTCTTGGGAGAACTGTGGCTATGGAGTTTCTGTAATAAAAGGCACTAAATTTGCTCTGGAGCAGTAATCCATAGCAACCAATCAACATGTATTTATTGGTCACCTGTTTAAAAGCAAACATATTATTGGTTACTCTGGGTTACTGCAAACTTAGTGCCTTTTATCACAATTATCAATTTATCACAATTTAAGCATTTGGTTAATCAATTTATCGCAATTAGCCTTCATTAGCAAAACTGTAATAACACAAAAGACATGGCCCTAAAACTCCCAGAAACTCCCTGTCAAATTTTATAAAATGGATGTGGTATTTAGGGTGTGTGGTCATAAAATGAGGGCAGCCAAAAAGTTTTGCTTGGCTAAAGGCAGCAGATCTTTCTGTCCCTTCTTCCGTTGTTCAAATGTTGGGAGGTATGCACCAACTATTAGTAAACCATGTGATACAAAGCAGGCTGGAACTGACTGCTATAAGCAGACAAATTCAGTTGTTTAACTAGATAGTATTCAGTCTTCATCTTCCAACGTCCTACTGATTCACGAATTGCCAGGAAGAACGAATGCTGCATTAAATTTTACCTAATTTTATTTTGTTAGCACTGGTGGCAGAAAAATGAAAACATGACTTCACATATACACACATCTTCCAATGAATGTGGTTTCTTCAAACATTCACAGTTATAGTGCATGGTACTTGTCTGACGAAGGTGCACGCAGCCGAAACGTTATGTTGCATTAAACACGCAGGGCTTGGCCCTCTTGCATGGAATCCTGAGTTCCGTCTTTTTCTTTTCTAAGTGTGTTAATCAAGGGTTGCCGATCCCTTTTAACTGAGCACTGGACCAACTGTAATTCGAGAGGCCAGGGTGTGCTGGTGGGTTTTTGGAAATTGTCTGGAGTCCACAGTTTATTAACATGTATTTATATAGCGCCAACATATTGCGTAGCACTGTTACTCTAAATTGCACTTACAGGGGGAGGGTTACTTACTAGAATCAATATTTTTCTGATTATTTGAATATAAAAAGTCAGATCAAACTAGAATTCACGATTTGACCTTATTTATTATTAAAACCCTGATAAAATCGAACAAAAACGTGAATCGTACAATTCTTTCTGAGGTTTTTCCCGAATCGCTTGATTTTTTTAGGCTTTTTTCCCAAAAAAACCCACATTTTTCTGATTTTTGCTTGAAAAAGTATGATTTTAGGGCTAGTTCTAGTTTAGACCACAGAAACTTCAAAATAGGATAGGTACTTCTGCCATTGACTTATACACCACCTCAGCAGGGTTTTTGCTGAATCTGGCTTTAATTCTCGGACAATTTGAGTTTTATAAAAAATAGAAAAATTAGAGTTTTGCCCCAAAAGGGAGTTTAGTAAATAACCCTCTAAATAATGCAGTTATTCTTTTGAAGCACTCACTTTAAATTGAAAAAAAAACAAATATTTACACATGTATAATGAAAGAGAAAGCAAATTCTAGTGTGTGCCATCACCCTAAAATTTAGTGTAGTGTAAAAATAGTACCCCATAGATAAAAAAAAAATCTCTTCACCTATATGAGTTGCCAAGTTTGGAAATCTGTACTGGACATACAGTATACCTTGCAGTCATTACACAAAACATTAAGGGACTGATTTGTTAACATACATTCTAAATTGCACAGTAATTACTTTTAAACTGTCAATTACAAGTTAGAAAATAAAAGACCTGATTAGTTGCTACCGGCAACCTGACATATACAGTACAAATTATCAACTATGTCTGTAAATCATCCTTGGGATTTTCTTTATCCTAACTAAGTAACATTTTTTTGCATATACAGCCAATCCAACCTACACTCCTATATAGAGAAAACTTTACTAATATTGAGAGCAATTTTTGCTTTCATGCAGTTCTGTGTATACTTCCTAGAGGAGTGCTCAGACAGCAGTATGCAGCATATGTGTCCACTAAAGTATTTAAGTGATGTGTGCATTTGCTGTTGAACTGGAGATGTTAAATGGGATGGTCAGTAGGGATGAGCAAAATATTGTGCAACAAAGAAATGCCCATAGACTCGAATGCATAGTAAAAAATGTTGATCAGTTTTAAAAATGTTGTGCAAAAAAACACCCATTAACTTTGGTGAATTTTTTTCCATTTAGTGAATTTTTGGTGCAGCAAAACAGGCCAGATTCACCCATGACTAAAATTGTAAAATCTGTCATAAACTTTCCTATATTATGCCAAGTATATTTATTGATTTCCAAATTCCTGTGATTTAAACATTTTTGTACTCTAACCTGTTTCCTGTGGCTTCCAAATATACCTAATTAACATGCCTACTTTTAATCAGGAGTTTATATATATACACTTCTCAGGAATGCATGAGTTAATGTCTTTCTTACCTCCTGTAATCCTTCTAAACCCTTTTAATGTTCTTATCAATATTAGTCTACCTATGTATGTAAGAGTTACATTTACAAACAGAGAATAAATACCAATATTCTCATTCCCTCTTAATAACATCCCCCAACTGGAATAAGTACAAAGGGGCACAGCATTCCAAGGGGTAGGGGAAATTCTCCAAAGATTTCTCACAAAAAAATATACCAGATAATTATCTTTTGGACTGTTTCTTGCAGAATTCTGTGGAGAATTTCCACTTCACGTGCTAGTTGTTCAAATTCATCATAAATCATTTTTATAAAGAAATTATTTATGTAAAAATCATTAGGGATATAACAATGGGCCTTTCGGTATGTATCTACTATCTTTTCAAAGGAAAACAAAAAGTGGATGTATTTAATTACATAGTTCACAATATCCGGTACTTATCTTTGCAGAATTCTGGTATGAATTTGTAATTCTATCCTTGCTAATTAATTCCTGTAGTGCTTGATTTCTTTTAAGGTCTGTTTTGTAATTTGAAGACAATTTCTTCTTAATAGAGAAATATGTACTTGATATTTTGAAATTGGTAAATTAATATTTGACATTCATTCCCTTTGTTACTATCCAATTATGCATTCTTCAGCTTGGCATGTTGTCATTGACATCATATCATGAATAGATTTCCCTGTATTAAATTCCATAATATCATAATGGGTGCTTCCCTGTGCTGTAATGCACTTTTAATGCTCTCTTAATTGAGATATTGATGTTATCTTCATTCTTTCAGGTTCTCATTAATGGATTTCTGTAGTATTTAATAGCACGTGGAAAATGATTCAGATGTATTAACTTATATATGCCTCATAAATTCAATTATTTGAGTTGTATTTTTTTATACAAATTTACCAGTCTGCAATATATATCATAAAAATTACACAATTCTGTATGTGCTAAATGTAGAATGGGCAAGAGGAAAATTTTAAAAATAGGCCCAATATGCTTTGTTTCTTTGCACAATAATTCTTACAATAAAAGAGTTTATGTTACTAACATTTCTGATATCTGAAAGGGATTGTTCACCATTAAAGGCAATTTTAGTATGATGTAGACGTTATATTCTGAGAACATTTTTTATTTGTGGTTTTTGACTTATTTAGCTTTTAATTCAGCAGCTCTCCAGTTTGAAATTTCAGCAATCTGGTTGCTAGTGTCCAAATTACCCTAGAAACGTGGTAGTGACCAAAATGAGAGACTGGAATATGAATAGTAAGAAGGCCTAAATAGAAAGATACGGAATAAAAAGCAACGATAACAAAATGGCCTACTTTACAAGCAATAGTTTTTTAGTTGCTGGGGTAAGTGACCCCCATTTGGAGGCTGAAGAATTCTAAATCTATTCAAAATAAAAAATGGGCACACATTGAAAAAGATATTGTATAACATACTGAAGTTTAACTTAAACATGAACAACTGCTTAAATCATCATATCATGTAACACACAAACCCATTTTGACCCTTCAGGCTTAAAAAGTCATGTAGGTCTATTATTGGGGTCTATCACTGGGCATAAAAAAAATATGTATTTAGGTTAGAGGTTAGTGTGCTTTTCGTTCCAGTCTACATTTAGCAAACATTATCATTTTGTTAGATTAGAATACAAACATCCTGTGATCCTTTCAGCTTCCTAAATATTTATAAGTGTCATTATTATTTTTCACTGCAGGGAACCTGTGATTCTGGTTCAAAGTAAAAATAAATGTGGTTTGTATTTGGCTGGCATTGTTGAAGCCGCAGCTCCTTAGCATTCAGCTGCTCAACTAAATTTAAACCCTATCTTTCATATGCACTGAAAATTGGAATAGAATGAACTAAAATAAGATTAATACAGCACAGACGTTTCTAACAAAGAGTTGGTAAATATATAAGAGATTTAGAAAACATAATGATAATATGATCCTAATCACATTTTGGGCTGATTTCATACACACATTATTGTTCAGATGATGAAACATAATTAGATATGTGCAAACTTGGAGCCTTTATTTGGCAGTTCTGTTCACTTTGCTATAGAAAAAATGAAATGGGGAAAAAATTCTATTCATAAGAATTGAGAATGGGCTTTAGACTAAAAAATAAAAAAGCATGTTAATAAACAAATCCATTGTACTGAATCAGTATCACATATACTTTGTATCATTGTATAGCAAAATGTGACCAGTGTTATCACTTGGTGGCACCAGAGATTGCACAGAACCAGCTAGAGATTAACCCCTGTTTGGATCACAATATGGACAACTAAGGGAGCATTCTAAAAAGTATGCTCAATAAAAAAATGATTTCTTCTGTCTTTTGCACAAAGTAAATATAGTTTTTGCAAACCCGGAAAGTATTAAGAGACTCCATGAGCAAATAGAAAAAAGATTGTGAATTTTAGAGTTTGCACCAATGCACAGTGTATAATAAATGAGAACTGAATAGCCTAGCTTAGCTATAGCTCTACCAGCATCCCACCAGAATTAAGATTGTTGGCCAATGCTAATGGTTGAAGTTCTGCTGCTTGAACACCAGAAGCCAAAACATGAGAGCATTTATAAGGGAAAGTACATTAGGTAGCAGTAGCTGATGGAACTTATGTAAATGTATGCATGTCCCTTATCACACTGCAAAAGCTTTACAATATGTGACAGTATTACTCAAATAGGATCGCCATGTCAATGTTTAATATGTAAATTAAATTGTGAAATTAGACCTTGTATGCATAACGTTGCTTTTGCTGGAGAGAATGTTTTGCATGCAAGTCAAAGCCACCCAACCTGCTTGTATGCTGTTGTATTCAATAGTGGGTTCCTGCTTGAGATGTACAGCAAAATAGTGCAGGCTGAGTTGACTGACCAGGCAGATCATTCTGAACTCATCATTGCAGTATGAGTGGAGAAAGTAGGCAGAAATGGTATAGTGACACACAGACCAAACAGGGTTTAACTATCATTAGCTAAAAAATCTGACATAATCAAAGGATTTGTATGATTATTAAATGATGTCTACAGCTGTCCAAGATACTTTAAAAGGATGCGTTTAATCTGCACAAAGCGTGCAATTTCTTCAGATCTAATACCATTCCTTTATAGAAATTAGATCATTTGTAGCTATGGCACTTGCTACACAATATTTGTACACTGTTCAGGGACTGTTCTGGGACTCAGATGGGCTCGATATACATTCACAGAATGGAAAATATTAGAAAAAAGGAAAGTTGCTGCAAGCATATACTCTAGCTGTAGATGTTCCACGTAGAAAGATAAATAGAGAATAATTTACCTATTGTAAAATATAAGAATATTACGTTACCAATGTGTTTGATGACCATATAAAGGCCAGAGGCTGAAGGCCAAGTGCTTTTATACTGGTCATGCAATACAGCAGACTGTCTGAAAAAGAGTTGTAGGGGAGAGTTGTTGAAATCTTAGTTACAGAGGAATACTGTTCGTTGTTAGGGTTTAGCATGTAGATAATAATAATAATAAGATAATAATACAGTATATTATTATAATGAGAGGTGGGAACAAAACATGAGCTATTAACTTGTAAATGCATTTCTGTGTCAGTGGCTATCTCCGCTATACAATGCTACTCCGAGGAAGCCAAAAGGGCTGGAGTTATTTCATGTACCTCAAACATTTACAAGAAGTTCCCTTCCAGGAACCTTCTGACACAGAAGTAATTCCACAAACACATTCACAAGTTCAGAAATGGAATTGATAAGGTTGGGCTCTTGGGGAAGGCACAGTCCCAAACCTAACTTCTGCCTGCATACTTTACATATACAGTAATATATTGTAATGGCAATAAAAACATGGATGATATTAAAAAATGACAGTACCACAATGGAAGACAAATATGGCCCACAGAAAAAAAAATCCCAAGCTGCCCATAATGCCTTGCATTATTGTAGTTTCAGACTGTATTAGTGAAGTAATCTGGTAATATATGTCTCAAGAATCAAAAATGGAGTAGCTTCAACTTCCCTGTTTCCCATGTTTAGCTCAAGAAATATAAAAAAACCCTTGATATTAAAACAAAAGACCTGTTCATCTCAAGCACTATTGACTGAAATCATGTTGAAAAAAGAATACTGCCCCTTTAAATACAACTGCCTCTGTACCAGTGGGGAGATGCATATTAGTTACTTTTCCTATGGATGGGAACCATGCATGCATTTTTTTGTATGTTGTGATCACTACCCCTGTATATTGCCTTGTTAAAATTAGTGTTTTGATTTGCTTATTAAGTTAAATGCCAAGCTATCATATTCCTGCCAGTAGTAGGCATTTCAGTTGACCATAGTTTCTATGTAGAGCCAATGTTTTTATGGAAGGCAATATAAAATACTGTCCTCATTTAAAAAGCTCTTAAATACTAAGTTAAAAAGACTCAAAGTATAAATAGTATATACTCTGATTACTGCATTTGATTACACATTTTAAAGCTCATAGCTTGAACTTGTTTTTATACTCATGCAATACCCATGATAGTCTGGATGTTGTCTTTATATTATGAATCAAGTACAGATAGGTTTTCTAATTTACAGAAACAAGAGAATGTTGAACATGTGTCTCCTCTTTGATATTGTAATCCAATAAGAATATGACTTTCTTTCTTCTAATTCCTCTCATTGAAGGCTTCCTTCCTTTCCATGTGATTAGATATGATCTCAGCATTTCTTCTAACAGTCATGGGGATAATGTCATTTGCCATTTATCTTTCTCTCTTTTCATGCAAACTAAAAAAAACGTTATTTTCCCATATTAAATAAGTGAACTGCCGTATACGTTTACATGCTTTACAGGAAATACTCGGAATCAGCAACTGTTATCAGGTCAAAAATGACAATTCAGAACATTTTTCTTCAATTGACCAGGGTATAGAGTCAAGATGAATGTCCCTTCTTTTATTTCGTATACCCCAAACATTTTATGAAACCTTTAATCACTTGTGGATAAATGCCAGAATTCCCTGTGCATTTTAAGTCCCAGGATAAGCTTATTCTTTCTGCATGCAATGATTTCATATTTCTGGATTTGGCAGTGCTCTCGGGTTACTGTACAACACATCAGAGCAATCATCTCGGCCTTACATTTGTGTGTTTTATTAATATACTATGTAAGTGATTCCTTTGTCTACTCAACACACTGAGCATTTCATAACTACTGTGTCAGTGTTTACTGCATTTGATATGTTCTCAATAAAAGGTCACAATGTAAAAACAATGCATTAAGATTACCAGAAAGGTCTAAGCAATGAGGATGGATGATCCTGAATTTGGCAAGCATGAGAATAAAAATATGGGTGACAGACATGGATTCAGCAGCATTTTTAAGGCTAGGAGAAGGACAGAAATGCCATTAAAAAATGTAAAGAATATTTTAAAAAGGGAAGTTTATCATTCATTTTAAGTAAAATATTTACAATGAAATGTTTGGATTATTTGTATTCAGTACCCTATTATTTATCTTATTATTTATGTTTGATTTTTTTCAACAGCATTTAAACTTAACCTGTATCTGGCTGCTAAGATAACTTCTAACGTTTATGAGTCTGTAGCCAAAATTTAACTGAAGTTTATTTCTGTTATGACTACCATTACTTTCCTGAATGTCCTTTAACTAATTCTCTGGAAGCTTTTCACAATTTGCCTTACTGGGAACTCAAATGCAATGGCAAATAACTCTTGATTGCTTCATTTTGATTGCTCTCTTTTTCTTTCTATTTTTTGATGGTTTTCAAGTACTTGCATCATTTGTCAGTGTTGGGTATTGCACATCTATCATTATGAAAAGTAAATGCCCAAGCGCCAACCACAGGTCAGCTTGATAGTGGGAAATATTTGCTAGGAAAATCAGAATCCTAACCGTTGCCTTTAAAATTACATCTGATGTAAAAGATTCAGATTTTTTTTACCATGGGATATAAAGACGGATAGAAAGATACAGTTGTGTGTAAAGTGTAAACATATAGAGGTATATTTATCAAAGAGTGAAGTTATAAAATCACACAGTCCTCTAGAGTGAAACTCCGCCACTCTATTAATTTCTATGGGATTTTTAAAAGAGTAGTTATCAATGGGTGAAAGTGAAAGGTCATCCTTTGATAAATATGCCTTTCAAAATCCCATAGAAATTAAAGGGATCCTGTCATCGGAAAACGTTTTTTCAAAACGCATCAGATAATAGTGCTGCTCCAGCAGAATTCTGCACTGAAATCCATTTCTCAAAAGAGCAAACAGATTTTTTTATATTCAATTTTGAAATCTGACATGGGGCTAGACATTTTGACAATTTCCCAGCTGCCCCTGGTCATGTGACTTGTGCCTGCACTTTAGGAGAGAAATGCTTTCTGGCAGGCTGCTGTTTTTCCTTCTCAGTGTAACTGAATGTGTCTCAGTGGGACTTGGGTTTTTACTATTGAGCGCTGTTCTTAGATCTACCAAGCAGCTGTTATCTTGTGTTAGGGAGCTGTTATCTGGTTACCTTCCCATTGTTCTTTTGTTTGGCTGCTGGGGGGGAAAGGGAGGGGGGGTGATATCACTCCAACTTGCAGTACAGCAGTAAAGAGTGATTGAAGTTTATCAGAGCACAAGTCACATGACTTGGGGCAGCTGGGAAATTGACAATATGTCTAGCCCCATGTCAGATTTCAAAACTGAATATAAAAAAATCTGTTTGCTCTTTTGAGAAATGGATTTCAGTGCAGAATTCTGCTGGAACAGCACTATTAACTGATTCATTTTGAAAAAATGTTTTTTTCCCATGACAGTATCCCTTTAATGGAGAGTGGCAGGATTTTCACTCTACAGAACTGTGGCAATCTCTAACTTCACTCTTTGATAAATATACCCCATAGTGAGAAAGGGGTAGGGGTACGAATGAAGAAATGTAGTGAAAAGATAAAAAGACGAAGGTAAAATACACAATGGGCAATATTTTTTCAAAAGATGAAATAGAGCTTGCAACAGTCCACCAAAAGTAAAATTCTGCAACCCTGTATTCATTTCTAAGGGGTTTTTAGGGACCTATTTATTAAAGGGTAAATGTGAGGGTTCATGCTTTGATTTATATGCCCTTAAAAATTTTATTACATAAAAGAAATAAAGAGCAGCAGAATTTCAACTCTTGTGGACTGTGGCAAGTTCTGTTACACTACTTGATAAATATTGCAGAGGGGAATATACAAAGTGAAATTGGAGAAATACTGTATACATAGGTTATGGGAAAGTTATCTAGAGAAAAAAAGTTTGAAAAGAAGTATTATAGACTGTAAAAATAATACACTGGAGAATAAATGAATATATATAGTGCTGAAAGAGGAAAAGTGAGTAATATACACATTGAGGCAATGTGGGGACATACAGAACAGAAAGGGATGGTAATATCAATATAAGAGAGGGAATGAGAAGAAATGAGAGTGATATATAGATGAAGGAAGAAAAAAAAGGCACCTGAAGGAAATGGTTATATAGTGAAATGGAGAGAAAAAAACAAAGGAAAGGAATGGACAGAGGAATATCTAAAGAAATACACAGTGGGGAAATGTTAAGATATATAGATATATAGATGTAGTTTAAATGATCAGATAATAGATCTGCATTAATCAGCTTATGAAATAGATTGCAGAATGACCAATTAATAAACTGAATAATTTGGTATGGTACTTTGAATGTTAATAAAGCCAAAGCCCTATTGTCATTCTGTAAATGGAATGATGTACTGTGAATCATTATTAATAGGAGGAATGTATGAATCAAACTGGACAAAAGTACGTCTGTTTCTGATAAATTTAAACTGCAATCATATCTCAGACTTTGCTGAAAAGGCTTTTTCGACAAAAACATCTCATGATTGATGACACATTGAAAATATTAACCTGCCTAATTGAATTGAGTTTAGCAATTAACATCCAGCAAGTGCCTTGAGGTTACATATTATGTACTGCACACATTGTATATGGAGACAGAACATTGTTTGCATATTGGCTTTTGTGTTTGGAAGTGTCTCTGGTGACTGATGTGAAAAGCACCATACATGGTGCAGCTTACAGTGTTTTACCACACTGCATTAACAACTGCTGTCTAACCTTAGTAAATTAATTACATTTAGTTCCCTCAAGGACTATAAATGACAAGTTATTATGTACTCAACACTAAATTTGTCTTTCACATTCTTCCCTTTGAAAAATCTGGAGTTTTTACTGTTTAGGTAAGTTACTATTTAATTTATTCCAACAGTATAAAACTGGACTTACCTTGATAGCTATGAGTAATGCATCATGGATTTGCCTTATTCTCTATTATGCCTCTAACCCTCTAACCACCCAGCAACCCCCCTCCCCGATACACATACATTAAATGAGGGTTCATTCACTAAGTACTGGGGCACATCCCTTAGCTCTCATGCAGAAATAGTTCTGTCCCAGGTATGGCTGTGCTCTGCCCCCTGTGTTGGACAAAAATATAGTGAGATGGGCAGAGCACAGGGTGCACTACTGCGCAAGTTGCTTCACATCGGACAAACGATCGTTCGTGCTATCTCCCGACCTGCTACTAACCATTCACATCAAATAAATTAGTAAAAGAACAGATCAGACGATGTTCTGCCCCTGACAGCAATCGTACAAAAGATAGGTCTGACAAAGCTGGTGACAGTCTCCCACTGATATCGTCCGCACGGCAATACATGCTACATGCAGAGATATTATTGGTAGCCGACAGAAATTTGATCATCTGAACGACCAATCGCCATGGCAGGAAAAATGTGGGGACACTCCACACACGGCCCAAAAATCTTCAATTCGTGCGATCAAAACTTTGCATCTATGGCCAGCTTAAGACTATAAACTGCATGGGTCAGGGAGTGAGAGTGCGTAAATAAGGGGGTGGAGCAGTATTCATAAGGTGATGTATGATCTACAATACACATGCAGAAACTAAATTTACTTCAACGTTCTCTTTTTTTACCTAAGCTGAATAATTTTTACATGTTTACCATGTAACAGTATGTATTGGATATTTAAATTGCACCCTTTATTATTGTTTATGCAATGATGCATGCTGAAAACCTTTCAGAGGTACCTTTTACAGCCCGGTATTCACCCACTAAACTAATAAAAGCTGTAAGTAAAATATTGTCATAATACATTTTCTTCTCTATTGTTCCAAAAGAGCCAAGTACATAAAATTATTCACCCCAACCAATGTTCCCTCAATTCCTTTCCGCCTATGTGCACCAAAAATTATTTTATGTGCTCATTTTAAACTTGTGTGAGCATTTTTAAAAACTGTGCACAGCATTAAGGGAACATTGATCCCAACCCTAATCCACATTGAATGTCTGCCCCTGATGCATTCATACTCATACTGTATGTTCACAGCAACTATGAGAAAAATAGAGTCCAAAGCATCAGTTGCTGTGTGAGCAACAAAGTTACAAGTTCTTACAACTTGCAAAGGCCAATGGTGGTTCAAACCCCTTCTGAGCACATAGGCCAGGCTTCAAAAGTTAATCAGAAGTTTTGTATTAATCAAAGCTTCCAGAAAATAGTGTAGGGCTTTAGATTTGCTGCAGTTGTATTCATGTATGTGCTATCACACATGTCTTACATGTATTATACATATACTGTTCAAAACTAATGCTACCACTAATAATCTATTTATTACAAAATAACATGTTATTGTGTTTAAAGTAGAAGGAAAGGCCTATTTATTTGGGGGTGCCAAAAGCTAGGCGCCCCAAGTGATTGCATATACTTACCTGAAACTCTGGGCCAGTGCTCCTATCAGCAGAAAGCTTTCAGCTTATTCTTTCAGGGAGCACCACAAACAATCGGCTTCCTTCTTCTTCTTTCTTCAGATTTCCCAGGGCAGACACATGCGCAGTAGAATGAAATAGCCATCGCTATTCGTGCTACTGCGCATGCGCACCCGTGCCAAGTAAATACAGCCTTTCCTTCTCCTTTAATATAATATAATTTTGTTTCTAATATTTTTTGTATTGATCCATACATACAGTATATAGGCACACAAAGGACAAACTATAATCAATGCACCACATTCGTCGTTGTGAGTACCAGCACATTTTTCTTGGCGTTACTATGTTTTGTCACTAAAACTATGGCATGCCCCTTCATGGGAACCACTATATAGTAAAGGGAACCAAAGAGGATATCCAAGTCTCTTTTATTCATTAGATGAATTGCTTGTAATCATCATTTCACAGATATGCATCAAGTCTGTTTCTCTGCAGATAGTTTGGGCAGTTGTGCGTCTGGTCTTTATGTCATTTTCTGTAAAGCATTTTATATTTCAGATTTGTATTGTGAATTGTCTGTCATGATACAGGCAGAGATCAGTGAGATACGAGAATATAGCTGACTACATAAGCTGCTGAGCAACCAGAGTCTGCTCTTTTAGCCCCAAGGTACCAAGTGGATGTTTGTGAATAATCACTATGCTATTCTTGGTATGGTTTGGGTTACCTTTACTAGGAATACTATCAATTTGACATTGCAGCTATGTATTAAATTACTTTTACTTAATAGGGACACAATTGTGGAAATGACAAACTTAATGATCCCCCGAGAACAATAGTAGACTCGGGACTTTATTACAGAAGGTGTCTAATAATAAACCTTGAACAGAATTGGTTTATGACAGGACATATCAACTTGATTTACAGTAATTTTACAATATTATTTTAAAGAAGCATAATGGAAATCTAGGGAGAGTTACACTTCAATTCATTTAATAAGGTCCTTTAAGTCAATAATTAAAATGGAAATGAAAACTAGATACTATGGGGCAGATTTATTAAGGTTCGAATGGTAAATTTGAATTCAGATTTTTACACTTTTTTGGTCAAAACTCACAAATTCGAATATAAAAGTGCCACCTCGAATGTAAATTCGAATGTGAGATTTATCAATCCTCAGCCATGGAAACAGTTCTTATTTGAATAGTCACCACCGAAAACCTGCCGAGTTCATTTACAAGTCAATGGCAGGGTTCCATTGAACCATTTGAATATGTTAATTGCTATCCTAACATTCCAGTTTTTTCTGATCAAATATTAGACGTTTGAGTTTTTCCATAAATAACCTCCCTTTTGAGTTGTGAGTAGTGATAAGTGAATCTGTCCTATTTCGCTTTGCTGAACAATTTGTGAAACTTTGAAAAAAATCGCAAAACGCCGAAAAATCTGTGAAACTAATTGGTCAATGGGTGTCAAAATTATACTGAAGCGATCAATAATTTTTATATGATCGACTCTTTTGTCCAAATGCATTAAAGTCGATGGGCGTCCGAATCATTTTGACGAGCGGTAAATTTGATGCACAACTATTTTTTTGTATGCAGCTAATTTTTCCACTGTGAATTTTCGTGGCAGTTTCGCGAAAAAACAATTGCAGTTGGGGAAGTGCAGAAATTCGCTGCAAATCCATGCCTGGTGAATAAATTCGCCCATCATTGAGTGCATTCTAATTTATTAGAGTAAAAAAAAATTACATCAATTCGACTTTTGATAAATAACCCCCTAAATAATGAATTCTCTTTGATGTATTTAGAGGTGTGTGTTTTAATGTTACCCTTTGCATGTTGTTGCCAGTGAAATAAAGTTAAATCAATAAATAAGTATAGTTATGAGCAAAGCTGAAAAGTTGTGAAACAATACAATTTTGCTGAAAGACATTAGAGTCTACAGGAAGGCAAAATTGCATTGAGGTAAGGCTTTTTAGCACTGCAATAGAATAAACATTGCCCTACCTTGTTAGAGGAGCTTCTTTCCACTATGCTACAACTGTTCTTTATAGAGGAAAAGAGGCTCCCATGTTTCTAATTCATTCTAATAATGGCTGCAAGACAGCTCAGTAGATAGACAGGGGGAGGGCTGAGGTGGTATCCAATCCATTGGTCAACCGTGAAGGCAAGGAGCACATAATAATGATGTCTGC
Source organism: Xenopus laevis (assembly GCF_017654675.1). Lineage (NCBI taxonomy): Eukaryota > Metazoa > Chordata > Amphibia > Anura > Pipidae > Xenopus > Xenopus laevis. The sequence goes on from NC_054373.1 coordinate 120,213,283, forward strand.
ATTTTTGATCAGAACAGACCTCCAGTTTTTTTTTCAGTGAAACAGAATGCATGGGGGAAGATGTTGGCATTTTATAAATACAGTACATGTTAATACAGGTATGGGTTCCATCAGTTATCTAGAAATCTGTAAATTACAGCAAGAACATCTCCCATATACTCCATTTAAATGAATTAAGTCGAATTTTAAAAAAAATATTTCCCTTTTCTCTGTAATAAAGAAACAGTACCTCGTTCTTGATTTCATTAACATTCTCTATTAGAGGAAAAATAATCCAATGTTCAAATAATATTTTGGTAGACTTAAGGTTCAATACCTGTAATAATGGTAATGCTATAATTCTAATGTGGATTCACAACATTTTTGCCACTGGGGAACCATTTATTTCCCTGCAAAACTCAACCAACCCGAAAATTTTCACTGAACCCAAATAGTTATAAATAGCGTAATCATCGGCAAGTATGATCATGGTTTCATCACATTCCTAATCATACTTACATTGATGTTTGTGTATCTGTGTATGCCTGTTTTTACACGGTGTGCTATAGGTCTTATGTGAATCTTTAAAAGTTGAAAATATTAACTACGTGGCCTATATAAATGGTACTCTCTCACTTGGCTTCAGGAAATGGATTTCTGAGAACTGTTGTTTGTCCAGCAGCTTGCATCTTCCTGTTACATACTTTACTTTTTTCTGGGCATATATTTTTCTGTTGATGTATTAGTAAAATCAGTGATATAAAATGTACATTATCATTCAAAGAACATGTTGCTTAATACGATCACTAGTCGTAAATGAAAGAACATTTCTGTACAAACATATCTGAAGACAAGATGCACTGTGTTTCCTTCCTTGGGTTCCTTAAGAGAGAGACTTATGTGCGTAAATACAGTAGTGTGTTTGAAGGTTTGCGTCTGTCAGGCTGATACATAACCTAAAAATGCACTAAAATAAAAATACAAGGAACTATTTGAGTATAGTGCATAGAATCAAGCAGTAATCAGCATTGCTACTGCAGAATAAATTAGTTAAAAACACGAAAAATCAGCAAACATATTTAGAATCATCATTTTGACACCATATCTCCACAGTACAAATTAGTTTTGTATATTTTCTACATGTCAGTGCCCAACATGTAATTAAGAGGGGTTTTTTTAACCATGCAATACTATATATTAAAATTGTGTTTAGGTCACCATAGAGCAGTGTTTGTCTTAGTTACAAGGGTCAGCAGACAAATGAAAATGTTTTGCTATCAGCAAACTGTGACATATATTGGCAACTAATCTCAGACTAATCTTAGTATAGTTTTAGAGTTTAGTTTATATGTGGCAATTACAGAGGTCGTCACTTGATGTTTGTTCACACCAATACTGTTAAACATGCATTATACGCTAGACTCTTGATTAGGGCAGGAATTCAGTAATTATTGACATTTCCTTTCATTAAAAAAAAGTAATTTAATGATCATTAAAAGGAAGGTAATGATATACTATTAAAATTCAATCAATCTATAAGAGGACAAAGTTAGTTTGCCCGACATGTTAACATATCTCTTAATGATTCATTGTGCTTAATTATATTTTCCTATAAAGATTCATTACGGAGATTTTATAGCAAGATAACTATAAATAAATTAGTATTTCTGTATGATCAGCTTTATTTGAACATTATATGCAAGTGGTTGGAGAAATTCTCTGTTGCATACATGATCATGTCAGACAGGGGCAGGGGTGTATATTTTCATGTAATTTACAGAGCTTTTCCCCACTTAACAGCTTTGTCAATGACAGTTGTAAACTATGAGGCCCCTTGTGCCTCATTCTCAAAGGCATAAATTTGCACATGTGCATACTTGTGACATTTTGGCATTAATGGTTTAAACTTTGGTGTGGTTAAAGACTTTTAATGATATAAAACCTTATAGTAAAGCAATGCTTGTTATTCTGTAAATAATATTTTTAGCCTGGAACTTGTAGGCACAAAGGTTACTGAATTAATTTCCTACTACAGGTTCATGTTGTAAGCTCACCTATCTGACATCAGCAGGCCCTAAATGGAAAATCCAGGCCTTGTGTTAAAGGAGAACTAAAGCTTAACTAAAGAAGTAAGCTAGTAATGTTGTACAATATGTTTTGGGATTCTGGACCAACCCAAGACAAACACAGCCCTTTAGCAGTAAAGATCTGTACCTCTGAAGATGTCCCAGTAGTTCCCCATCTTCTTTTTTGCTGATTTACTGCACATGCTCTGTGCTGCTGTCAGTTACTGAACTTATGGACCCACTGAAAATATACAGTACACATGGGGGTTATTTACTAAACTACGGTCGGCCTTTTTGGGGCAAAATTCACATGTTTTTTGTGGTTTTTTTTAAACTCAAATTTTTCGAGATTTATTGAAGCCTGATGCAGCAAAAATCCAGAATCTGAAAATCTGCCATCTCAGACCTGTTGAGGTTGTGTATATGTCAATGGCAGAGATCCCTATCCTATTTTGAAGTTTCTTTGGTCTGCACTGGCATTAGCCCGAAAATACAACCTTTTCATGGTTTTTAAGGCATAAAAATTAGAAAAATTCTGGCATTTTCGAGATAAAGCCAGAAAAAAATGACCTAGAAAAACACCGAAAACATTGTACAATTTGTGTTTTTACTCAATTTTATCAGGTTTTAATTCAATTGAGCTTTTTTAATAATAATAAAATCAAACTGTGGATTCTAGTTTGGTTGGAGTTTTTTTTTTTTTTAAATAATCTGAAAATTTTTAATTTTAGTTAATAACCATCTAAATATCACACTATAAGGCTGATTAGTAATCAGTAATTAGTTATTAGTATTAGTTATTTATACAGATAATTACTAAATATAAGCATCGGCTTATACTGTATTACAGGCCAACCTCATTTTCTGCTTGGTAATTTGCGACAACCCCTAAGTTTAGCTTCTCAACGGCTGCTCAAGGCTCACTGAGCATGTGAGTGTTGCAAGATGGTGACCCCCTGTGACAAGTTTGAAATTCTGGATCATTGCTGCTATTGATGAGCTGAAACTTTAGACTGGTGCAATAAGTGTAGTATATTAAATATGGCATTTTTAGCCATATTAATTATTAGGGTTTACTTCTCCTTAATGAGCAGTTAAGCACTACTGTTCTTATGTATAGTGGACAGTTGTACCTGTTGCAGTAATACTTGGTAATCATTACTCATTTTTATCAGTCAAGTTCCATATGGATTTTTAAAAATTGTCTAATTGGTTGTTATAGTGGAAGAGGGCACCACATTGCTAAATGCAACTTTATGCACCCAACTTACTCTTCAAGTCTTCCACTGGTGGTACATAAGGAATGAACTTTGTGTTTTCATCTCACGAGTATAATCCCAGCATTAGGGGACCCTTATATAAAAAGTGTAAAAGGATGGTAGGAACTTAGATGATTCCAGTGCGGCGCAGCGCCTAGCGAGTCGCGCCGTGACTGCTAGGGAGAGGGGAGCACTTACCCTCCCCCCCGCGCGTCGCAGCGATGACGTCATCGCTCGGTGCCATAATCATTTAATTGTGCTGCGCACAAGTGCGCAATCTCTTTGTGCCTGCTCCCTCCCCTATGCAACGAGTGTTTTCTGGGTAAGATTAGGGGGTCAGCAGCATCCCACCCACCCGCCCCTATGTTTCTTGTTTTTTCATTTAGAAATGCTAAGCAGTTCTTTTACTTTGTTACTGTATATTTAGTTTTTTACTATTCTGCAAAGAAATTGTCACAGCGAAAAAAGTTTTGATCCTTGCCTTTGCACTTTATGAAAAAATAATTGTTCTCACATGTCCATTGCTCTTACAATGGCCGGCATCGGTGTTCTTTGAGTTGAATAAAGGGTTAAGTCGGTTTAAGAAATATGTGTTTATAAAGGTGTAAGGATCTTTATATATAAAACATGATTAATAAAAGCTGTGTCCGACCTTCATCCACAAGTTAGCCTCCGAGTTCTTTATTTGGGCAATTCAAGTTTAAAAGAAAGGGGGGGGATTGGTGTTCTTCCCTGCAGTCATATGTTGCATATATGTATACTGTTTACTGCTGTTAAGGATGAGTGAATGTTTGTTTCCTGATACAAATTGGTGACACTATAAATCATGTCTCTTAATTGGGTAAAAATGGGCAAAAAGCACCCATTGATTCTATTTGGCACAAAAAATCCACCAATTGAATCCAATGCATTTGCCACAAGAAAAAATGCCTATCAACTCCAATGCATTTTGTCGAGAAAAATGCATTTGGCTCATGGAAAATCACTCACTGACTTCAATGCATATGCCATGCATAATGTGAATAATGCATTTCATTCATTACAGGCAAATATGCATTTGAACATTATGTGCGCTACCTTGCCCATGTAAAACTTTATATTTCCATGTCTCAGCCCAGGTAAAGGTTAAGGCATCACATTTTTGGATAGTCCTCTATGTATAGCATGAAGCACATGAATACCTTCTATTTTCAGATGTCTTTTTGTTGCATTTCTTGCATAAATAATGTATTTTTGCTCCATTTGGCCCTTCCAATCTAACCTTTATGGCTTGCTTGCACATAAAACTGGTTAGTAAAATGTTTATTTCAGTGTATATAATGAATTTTAACTTATTGCAGTAATTGGTCCTTTAACAACGCTGTACAATATTGGAGAGTGCAGACTGCCACCCTCCATAAAATGTATCTTTAATTGCTCTTCTCTGTTTGCCCCACTTATTGCATTGTAGTGCCCTGTATCGTTTTATTGCTTCAGCAGAAGATGTGACAGCTCTGCACTGAAGATGAATGTTCCAATATTAAATAAGTTCCAGGCAATGTTTAATGCAATCTTTTCAAGCAAGTCTAGTAAGGCAAGCCTGAAAAATATAAAATATCTATAAAGTTCCTAAGTCACTAATGTAGGGAGCCCATTTACAAACATTGCTTTAAATCAGCATAAATAAACGGATTGATATCAGTGTAATTTGAATGAAGTGGTTTGTAGTTTTTTTTTTTTTTCCAATAGCAACAAGAAAAAAGAATAATTACATGCAATAAGAACATCAGCCAGATATTCTGCTACAGGGTCAGAGGGCAGTTAGCTTTGCTGATAAAAAAACAATCTCCCAAGGTAAACAGGTAAGCCTTTTACTGTAAATAACAGATGAGTATTTACTACCGCTAAGAAAAATAGACTAGTGAAATGTATAACATTTTCACTCAATCTAATGATTGAATGAAAAATTGAAAATGTGAAAAAATATGAAATTTAAAGAATTAATAATGTATAATGGCAATTTAATTTGGGAAAGGGGATGTCTTTAAACCCCATTCAACAAGGTGGAGGTAGAAATAAAAGATAGCCACATACAAAATCTAAGATGAAAAGATTTATCTAAATATACTATACTGCATTTTGGTCACAGGCAAATAGTCAGAGGGCTCGTTGACAACCACCATATTCTTCACACTATGCATCCTGCCTCTGTATTTAGCTGGGCCCTCACTGCTGCAAGTGATGTGTAAATAAGCACTTAGTAAAATTATTTTACGTTTTTGTCATATATGACCCCTAAGATTTCTAAGATAAATGCAGTAATCTGTACCTCTATTTGACCCCTTCAACTTATTTGTACCAAGGAGTTAGCTGTTCAGATTTTGTCAGACATTCACTATCCTTAAATTAGAACTATCGCGAAAATGAAAATTTAATATAAGCTTCCTCATACTGAAGTAAGAAACTTTCTAAAAACAATCAATTAAAAATTCTGCATTGTTTCTTAAAAAATCAAGTTTATATTCACTATTCCTCTCTCAGAATCTGTTTCTCTGCATTCTGTCTTCATGCAGCAGTTGGGTGTCAGATGAATGATCCAATACATCTCATAGGGGGCTCACTGTCCTAGCAGATGTATTACAGCCTCAAATAACTGATTCCAATACAAACAAAATCTAACAAAATAACTGCCTCTTGCATAAATTCTGCATGTAGGCTATCCAAATAGTGTTGACGTGTGTACATTTTGACGCTTTTTTGACGATTTTGAAAATTTTTTGACATCGCCTTATTTTCACGGGAGTGTCACGAATGTATTAGCCAGCAGCGAAACGCTGCGATTTGCGCCAGGCAAATTTATTCGCCCATCACTAGTCAACTTGTCACTTGTTATCATATAATGGCAAATAGCATAGAGTCACTCAATCTAGTACCTTTTTCCAGACAACAGTTTTCTTGCCAGGGCTGTTTCCCAAGGCTTCCTTCCTTAAAGGAAAACTATACCCCCAAAATGAATACTTAAGCAACAGATAGTTTATATCAAATTGAATGACATATTAAAGAATCTTACCAAACTGGAATATATATTTACATAAATATTGACCTTTTACATCTCTTGCCTTGAACCAACATTTCGTGACTCTATCTGTGCTGCCTCAGAGATCACCTGACCAGAAATACTACAGCACTAACTGTTACAGGAAGAAGTGAGGAAGCAAAAGGCAGAACTCTGTCTTTTAATTGGCTCATGTGACCTTACATGTGGTGTGTATGTGTGCACAGTGAATCTTACGATCCCAGGGGGCGGCCCTTATTTTTTAAAATGGCAATTTACTATTTATGATTACCCAATGGCACATACTACTAAAAAAGTATATTATTATGATAATGGTTCATTTACATGAAGCAGGGTTTTACACATGAGCTGTTTTACTCAGTATCTTTTATTAGAGACCTACATTGTTTAGGGGGTATAGTTTTCCTTTAATAGAAAGAAAATGCTATCAAACCATGCGCAGTCAAGCTTTTCCATTATTAACCATGGAGACTAGTATGGGCTATAATTTGAAAAATGGGTGAGAATTAAATTTAAGAAAGTTTATAGCTGCGGTTTTTACATGTAGTGGGTAATTTATTTGTACATATTGGGTGACCACATATATATACATATAAAAAGTCCTGTTGAATGCTTGAGCAGACTGGAGAGTTAAAAATTCCTTGGCAGGTCACATCTATCCCATTGGCATCCAGTTGAACAGTCCTGTTTTAAATGGCCATGTGATACTTGGAAACTCTGCTGTGGCCTTCAGTAGACTTACAAACAGTCAGAATGATGTGAATAGAAGAAAAGTCACTAGTTATTTGGTTAATTCAATATATTTTTAGCTATATTAATGACAGCGATTATATATTGAATAAAATGCACTATAATAGTTATTTTCTACTGCTCATTAAAACAACCTCTGTAGCTCAGTCGCTAATATATGTGTGGACAAAAACCCAAGGCAGAGAAAAGCAACACATTCAAGGACATTGTTTATATTAGCAAAGGCCATACGGAAAAATATCAACACACACAGTGCAGTTGTTAAGGTGATGATTTCATTTAAGATAACAAGACAACTGAAAATGCTGATTTAGTGGTCCATGATTGTTTCAGCACTAATGGCCTCATTAATCAATGTCCACCAACACTGCTTTAATGTCTTTTACACATTCATAATCCCATTGAAGTATTATAGTTTTAAACATTGCACAGAAAAGCATTTGTGGTATGTCAATGGATTATCATGTTCCAACACTGTTCTCCAAGAACAGAAATTTACATATTTATTTATATATGTTGTGTTTTAACATGCATATTATCTTGACAATACAACCTAGGTTTTATAGCAAATTGCTTTATTTCACTATTTGTTTTAATTTTGACATTGATATCTTTAAGATGAAAGGGGCAGATTTATCAAGGGTCAAATTTCGAAGTAAAAAATACTTTGAAATTCGAATTGAAATACTTTGAATTTGAATATTGAATTCAAACTTTTTTCATCAAATTTGGGTATTCTGCTAAGTAAAATCGTTCAATCGAACTATTAAATCCTTCGAATCGTGCGATTTGAACGATTTTATCGAACGTTTTTACTTCGACTTCGACGTAGAAAAATGCTGGAGAAGGTCCCCATAGACTAACATAGCACTTCGGCAGGTTTAATTTGGTGAAGTATTGAAGTCGAAGTTTTTTTAAAGAGACAGTACTTTCAAATGGTCGAATATTCAAACTATTTTACTTCGAATCTAATTTGAAGTAAATTCGAAGTCGTAGTATCCTATTCGATGGTCAAAGTATCCAAAAAATTACTTCGAATTTTGAATTTTTTTACTTCGAAAATTCCCTCGAATTCACTTCGACCCTTGATAAATCTGCCCTGAAATGTATGATGCTTCTGTGTAAAAATAACATAATAACTTCAAGCTAATATATAAGAGCATTGATAAGTCTGAATATTTATTTTTTGTATTTATTCAATCCAAACGGACTATGTAATTAAATAACAAAAGTCAGAATACAGTACTTGCATAGTGAATTGTGATTTCAAAAACTATGCAAATATAATATAATATAATAAAAAAAAATAAAAAAAGGTATATATTATATCTATATATGTAACTAGTGTGAGAAAAAAAGGTTGTTGAGTTGCCCCTTTTTTAAGGTACAGGTATGGGACCTGTTATCCAGAATGCTCGGACCTGGGTTTTTTTTCCAGATAATGGATCTTTCCATAATTTGGACCTTCATAACTTAAGTCTACTAGAAAATCATGGAAACATTAAATAAACCATTAGGCTGGATTTTCTTCCAATAAAGATCAATTACCTGTATATCTTATTTTGGATCAGATACAAGTTCTGTTTTTATTATTACAGAGAAAAAAATGGATTATTTGGATAAAATGGAGTCTATGGGAGACAGTCTTTCTTTAATTCAGAGATTTCTGGGTAACTGGTTTCCGGATAATGGATCCCATACCTGTACTCACATACCTTTTGGTTAAATTGGTGTAACTAACATCTAAAAGTAAAATATCTCCACAACATAGATATTTTTAGAAACGAAAAAAGTCCAGGCTTTTAAATGTACTGTAATTGTTGATCAAAATGCAGATATATTTCTTAACATTATCAGCTAACTCACAGTTTAATATTATTCTGAAACATGAAAAACAATTTTAAAACCAAACCATACATGAAGAAGAAAATCCTTTTGGATAGACTTATGCAATATCTTTGTTTTATTGCATTCATTCTATATGCAGTTCTTTGGGTAACTGCTGTTTTTGCCAGTTTAAAAAAAATAGGGAAAAATTTGATTCAAAAATAAATTTCCCTCATAATGGCAATAGCAGCTGAAACATTGGAGGCTGAATTCCAAGTACAGCTTTTCTAAACATCCCCTTTCTAAACAACCCGCCTTTGAAATACCATGTAAATCATATAATTTTTGGAATTACAAATCTACAGATAATTAGATACATGAAGTCATTATTTTCCCATATGCAGAATTTTGTATTCAAATCTGTAAAAAGACTGACAAGTCAAAACCCTGCATGTATGGGTATTCTTAAAGACAAAGTCCCAACATATCCAAAAGTAGGACAATTTATAGTCTGATTGCTTAATGATCATTATGTAGTTAATTATACTGGGTGTCCATTTACAAAGAAAATGCCAATATTCAGTGTTTACTTGTTTGCTGATTTTTCAGTAATGTTTTGAAGATTTTGGTCCTTCTCAGTTTAGTTGTAGGATTGTTTTTCTTCTTAGGTGGAATAACATAACTTGACAAATGTTGAAAAAACATCTTTCCCCTCCACACATTATTTGCAGGCATTCTGTATGTACCCAATAATTGGAGCAGGAGCATATGTACAGTGCACAATAGCAGCTGAAAGATTACAGCTACAATGTGTGTAAGTTGTAATTTTAATAACTGTTGAAGGTTGAAATAAGGAAACTTTTAATGAAAACTCTGTACTTACTGCACACTACATCATCTAACCATCTGGTAACCAATTTGTCCAAAAATGTGGATGTCATTCCATGGATCTTTTGTTGAGCTGCCTTATCGCCTAGCAAGTATGTTCATACTGAGCAATTTGTATAATTGGCTCATGTGTGAGGCCCCTGAATGAGAATTTTGGAGGATGAATATAAATTCTGATGTATTATCACAATAGATGACTAGCCAAAACAGAAAAGCAGATTGCTGACAAAACCTTGTCAAATTTAATATGGTGCCATAAACCAACCTGATACATGAAGGCACTACAATTAGGTTATGAAAGCCAACAGACTGGTTCACAGATCAGTCCAGAGTGTATAAAGCATTAAACATAGACAATACATTTAATGCATCCCAACCTTAAAAAAACATGCAGGTATTGGGTTATTCTATTATATGTATCACTACTTAGACATACCGTACTGTCCTTCCATCTTTGTTTCATTAACATTCCAAGAATCCATTGGCATTTAATACTACCAAGTAAATCTCAAGCTGTAGTAAACAAAATCTTGAGTCCAGAGGATTCTGCATTGTAATAGAGCTCACAAAGCCCAGGATTCCTCAGCACAGAAGGCTCTCAGAGAATAGAGCTTCTCGGACTAGACGAGCATACTGTAGTGGAGGGGAGCTTTGACCGGGTTAGGCAGGCCACAGGTTAAGGTAGTGGTAGGATCAGAGAGAGGGGAAGAGCTTACCATGTGGAGAGGGAGTACATGAGATGTAAATCTTCATTTGGTTCAGGAAGCGGTGGGAGCAGCATCTCACACTCCTGCCCCTTGTTCACCAAGGAAATCATGGAAGGCTTTGGTCAGTGGGAACGTGTGCTGCTTTGGCAGCTGTGCAGGAAAGGGAATACTTGCCAGACTGGTGGAATGGGGCAGTATTCCCGGAGCTGTAGAGTTTGTGGTACCTCCCTGGGTAAGGGTCCCGGGAGGTAAGCATTTGAGTGAGGTTATGTTGCTTCTACTTGCCTACCCTGGTGCCGCAGCATTTGAAAGGCCGACATTGCAGTGGTCCGTTCAATTGGTATAGTATCGTTAGGCAAGCATTCCAGTTGGGTCAATGTTTATGCTACAGTTATGCTTTGTTAATATTGGTTGTTAATAAAGCTGCAGCCTTTAAACTCCAGCCTGGGCTCCAAGTGTTTTTATTATAATCATCAGCGTAAATATACATCGGGTCAGGTAAGGTGAATAGGACCGATGGCCTTGACGCTGCCCCCAGGTTATGCCTCTGCTATAGTACAACAACACCTGTAGGGTAACAGGATCAACAACTTTGCACTTTTTGGATCAGGCCAATCTGCTTAGACTTTAACCAATTCTACAGACAATGACAGAATTGTGCATTGTGGAAACAATGGCTTTCCATCTGCTCTCAATATCCCAGGGAATTTTCTGAATGTACTGCAGATTGAAAATTCTACAATCAGCCAGTAGAGAACAATAAAGGGTGTATACTATGACATTGTAATTCCCCCCTTGTTTAGGCCATATCTACTGGATGTTACTAAAGTAACTGAACCAATTGATGAAGGTGTGAGAAATTACAAAAACTGTAAAAAAAAAAAAAAAAAGAAAAGAATACACAGCAGTTTCAACAAAAGGAAACCTAGATCCTTTACCATCTGAGCAAATATGCATTATTTGAATAACAGCTCTCATCATATGAAATAGAGCATTTATTTAATATGCTGTATAAATACTTGTCTAATTTAAAGACCCAGTATATTTTATACCAAGCAAATCTGTGGCTTCTGAGCAAGGTTTTTAAAGAGCACTGGGCACACTTCCATTGTAACTAGAGGTTGCGCAGGAGTTTTTCTGACGTCAGCACCAGATGTGTCAGTAATGTAGAGAAAAAGGAGGCACTTTGCTCTTTATATAAGAACTGTGAAGAAGATATATTAGTGTTTATAAGACCAGCTAGGAAAATATTCATCAAAACATACAATTTATCTGCTTTTGATTATTATTACCAGACACATCAGAAGCTCTGATACCAAAGACGTTAATCCTATAAACAAAAAGGTGTGCAAAATTGGTAAAACTGACACTAAACATACTTAAAAGGACAAAAGGCCATGGTACAACAAATCTGTCAAAATGATCAGACTGCAAAATAAATTTGACCATTAGGTGAAATTGGCTTTTTTTTAACACTTAATTGTTTCCAGAATATAGGTAATGTATTAAAAATGTTCATTTGTAAGGAGAAAGCATTTCTGAGTAATTGTGTCATTAACTTCAGACAGGCGCTCACATTTTAAAAGTTGTCTGTAGTTTAATAAGGTGGATAAAAAAGGGAAATGAGGAAACTAGAGGCACAGGAATATTTCATCTCAGTTTGAGAAAGTTTCTTTAATTTGGTTTACATCCATATCTAATGAATTGCCATTAGTATGTGAAAACCGAGCTCTAAAAAAAGATGTGCCTCTACAGGAATGTATAACAAGAGGACTTAACAAATGAGCGAAGATAAAACTAAAGAGACTTACGTGTTTTGCTTCTACAGAATTCATCGTTGTAATAGGTTTATTTCACACAGTTTCTAGCCACATGGCAATAGATCTTTTTCTACCAGAGTGAAGGTGCAAATCACTAACCTAAAATATAGAATTATGCTGATAACGCGGTTAAACATGTAGGAAAACATTTGTCAAAATCCATAGTGCAGCGGCATTGACTCATAAAACTCAAGTGAATAAATGGCTGTGGCATGTTTATGCAGTTAAATCTAGGTGATTAATGATGACTGATGACTTTTCTAACCAAAGTTTGAAACTGGTTTCAAACTAAATTTTGCTCTCTTAAATAACACCAGACTTTGTTTAGAGCATGTTAACATGAAGTCTTTGAACTTGAAAATCAGCGAAAATGCCTAAAGATGCAAACAAAAACAAAAAAAACTCAACTTTTATTATAACTTACTATAGTGAGACAATTAAAAAAACATGACATTTTAATTGCTTTGTTCTGTAATTCTGATGGCTAACATAGTCTTTGTTTATCTTTCCTTATGGTGGTCAATTGCACATTCAAAGGGCAGCTATTTGCCTATATATATTGTAGTATATACTCTGTGCTTGTTCATTCCAGGGGTTCACAGAATTAAACAGACAATATAAAAATTATGTTTTTGTCCTGTCATTGTATGTGTCCCAACTGAGCAGGACCAAAATATTGCAATTGTTACAAATGATGTTTACAGGAAAACAAGAATGAGGCACTTGGTGTCGTTGATGGCTTTTATTTAAGACAGATCAGGATTAATCTTATATAATAGGGAAATTAATCATGTCTTTAAAAAAAAAGGAAAACAAGACTAGCAAAACACTAACATGAGTTCAGTGAAAATATTAAATCTTTGGGAAAAGCCAGACAAAAAGAGCTCAGAGGAACAGCGAGCTTGAGAGAGATGCAGGCTAATTACTTAATCACTTGCATTCGTAAATCTTATTATTGGAAAAGAAATTACTGTAGTGATTAAATTACAGATATTTATCTGCTAATAACCGTGATTAACTACTGATGCTAATCTGTCATCTTGAAAGCCAATATTAACTGCATCAATCTAGCAGAACAATAAACAGTTTTATATGAAAGAAAACTTTTGTGCATTTAAATTCCAGATGTGAGATGGGAATGTGGAATGTGTTAAGGTTCTAAAACCTACTTCTTGGACCAAAATTGTTGACTTTCTTAAACTGGGTTGTTTTGGCCCATTAACCTGTTGTCAGGCACAAAGCTGTACTCACTTAATGAACAAGTGCTGGTTTATACGGCAAAAGCAATTTATCTAGCACTTGCAAAGCAAATAAACAAACCACAGCCTTAATTTACAGCCAGAAAGTGATTAGAGGCTCTGTAAGATGATAGGCCAGAGAAAGTGTTTTGAATGTTCTGCTTCATTTTTGAAGAGAGGAAAGCCTATAATTCAGACATTAGCAATAGATTGCTGCCTGGATATTGATTTCTATTGAGGGTAAACTTCCGCTAACATGAGCTCTTTTTCTAATGTCAAACAAACTTAGGTTTAAATTCTTTCCTATTTTTCAAAGGCACATTCAAATTACCAATGAACAATAAACAGTTTCAAAGAAATCGGCTGTTAATAGTGGGCACACTTATATTAATGGATAGGGTTTGCGGACTTGTTTTCCGAATTCTTCAATTAATCAGACACCTATATCTTTGTTTATAGCATTCATTTACATTTGTGTTAACATTTACATTTCTAGTCATGCAAATGCAGTTCGAATAATAGATATGATTTAGGACAATTTTTTTAAATAGCAGAGAAAGTGAAAGGCCACACAGAAATATTTAACCCACGCAATGTCATGTATTTTCAGATATTCTGCCTGGTTTATAGTAAAGTGAAGTCAAGAAGTGATTACTCCAATTACCTCTGACTTCACGATAAGGTAATAAAAATGCTTAACGGCCATAGTATCTATAATTTCTGAGAAGGAAAAGGTTGGAAACAGCCTAATCTCTGTGGCATTAGATGTCATTAGTTATTTTGAGAATTTAGTTGAAAATGTCTACAAAAGTAGTAAAGCCTTCTTCATAAGGAAGTGAAAGGGTTATTTAACTGGGAAAAATCTTAAACTGACTTCTCCAGTGCTTTTCAGAGAGGTTAATGCTTCACATCCGTCCTTGCTCCAATCTAATATCCCTACATGTTCAGCAACACACATAATGTAGGGTCAACTTCAAGAGAAGCCATTTAACTGACCAACATGTTTTGGGCTATAAACAGAAACAGGGTGCACATCACCACTGTACAACATTTCAGCTTCTAAATATTTATGCACTTGTATGGGACCTGTTATCCAGAATGGTCAGGACATGCGACTTTCCAGATAAGGGATCTGTCCATAATTTGGATCTCCATGCCTAAAGTATACTAAAGTATACCCTATAAGGGTACATTATGGGGCAGATTTACTAAGGGTCGAATATCGAGGGTTAATTAACCCTCGATGTTCGACCAGGAACTAAAATCGTTCGACTTCGAATATCGAAGTCGAACGATTTAGCGCAAATCCTGCGATCGAACGATCGAAGGATTATTCGTTCGATCGAACGATTAAATCCTTCGAATCGAACGATTCGAAGGATTTTAATCCAACGATCGAAGGAATATCCTTCGATCAAAAAAACGCAGGCAAGCCTATGGGGACCTTCCCCATAGGCTAACATTGAGTTCGGTAGCTTTTAGCTGCCGAACTAGGGGGTCGAAGTTTTTCTTAAAGAGACAGTAGTTCGATTATCGAATGGTCGAACGATTTTTAGTTCGAATCGTTCGATTCGTAGTCGAAGTCGTAGTCGAAGGTCGAAGTAGCCCATTCGATGGTCGAAGTAGCCAAAAAAACACTTCGAAATTCGAAGTTTTTTTAATTCGAATCCTTCACTCGAGCTTTGTAAATGTGCCCCTATATCTTAGATTGGATCAAAAACAATATAGTACAAAGTAGTTTTATTACTACTGGGAAAAAGAAAATAATATTTTAAAAAGCGACTTATTCGATTAAAATGGAGTCTATGGGAGATGGCCTTATAATCCTTCGGAGCTTTCTGGATACCTAGTTTCTGGATAACGGATCCCATACCTGTTCTCTGCATATGGATCTGGGCTCCTTACTTAAAGACAATTTAATAGCATAGCAAGAACAATAAAAAGAAAGCTTCTATTGTACAATCAAGCTATAGTATAGGGGTTCACAGAATTATACAGGCAATATAAAAATTATGCTTTTGGCCTGTGATTGTACATGTGTCCCAACTGAACAGGACCAAAATATTGCAATTGTTACACATGATGTCTACAGTAAAATAAGAATAAAGCACTTGGTGTAAAAAAAAACCATAAACAAAATCATATACATAATATTTAGACACATAAAGAGAAAACATGATATAGGCTGTATTCCAGGATGGTATTTAAATACTAATAGACTGACATCATAGCCTTATATTAATCATATCGCATAGGTAGAAGTTTCTATATTATGAACTTCCTGGAAAATGGAACAAGGGGAATTGAAAGTAATATAGATGGGAGTGCTCCCTGCACACTAAGTGCATTTTCTTCTTTTCTGTGGTGCAAACTCCCCGGCACTGGCGACATCAACCAATAATTTAATTTAGAAAAGTGGAATTGTGGCACTCTTTGTAAGTCAAGCACTGTATTGCATAGTCTTTGTTCTGTACTGGTATCTAATGATAGGTTTGGTGTTTTGAATTAAGTTGACAGTGACTAGTGGTACAGGTGATTACTTGGTTGGACAACTATAAATTAAACAATTTTATTGTTGAGAAAATTCTAATGTCAGGTCATTTTTATGATCCCCACACACCTAAGAAACACCCTGAAATAATTGTAAGGTTAAATGACATGGAATATATCACATTCTGGGAAAGACAAATAATCAGATCATGTGACAAAATATGTCCTAATGCTCACATTCTAATAGACAAAACAAAACAATAACTAATGATTTTAATAGCAGCACCAGTGATCACTTGGTTGAAAAATGATAGTTGGTAGACGAGTCTGAGGATATACACTAAGCAAATATGGAAGCATAATTAAGCCATTATTCAAAATCTTAATGTGAAAAGGGGCTCTCAGGGCAATCAGATATTAGTTATAGATGGTCAGTTTTCATACAGCAAATTAAATCTCTGATTTTACACTGTATGGCTAATAAAGTATATTAACAAAGCTTATTGTTTTATAATAGAAGTGTGTTCTACATTCACTTGAACTTATAACAATTGTTCATTTGGCCATTTGACAAAGCCAACTAACTGTATAGATTTCTCTGTAATGGAGATGATTCATCTATATTGATCACTAGTACAGAAAATGAAGTGTTTTGAACATAAGATCATTGGTATCTCAGTGCAGATTCTTTCAGCAGCACAAAATGAATCATTCTTATCCCACTGCAATACAATATCACACTAACCTCAACTCCAGGGTCACAGTTAGACAAGCGATGTCGGTCATAGTAAAGCATTGCCTTTTGCTTTGTTCACCTGCTTTAGGGAGCACTGCAGTGTAAACAACATCATATCAAAGCATTCTGGATCAATCAGTAATATTTTTGCTTATGTTTTTCTTAGATTGTCTTTGTTTTCTGTGCCTATATGGACCCTTACGGTGCATTAGAAGTGATGTTGTTTTGTGTACAAACCTCACTAATCTATAATATATCACATGGGAAGAATTCTTTAAGCAACTTCCAGGTGTGCTGCTGTCATGGATCTGATTTTTGTCACTTATAGAACCAAGTGCCACCACCCAGCTTTCTGCTACAACTGTAGCACAACTAGAGTTGTAGTGGCAAGCTAAGGGGCATATTTATTATGCTGTTTAAAATGAATTTCACCTAAAAACTGTGTAAAAAGCTGTGCAAAATAAATGGCAAATACATCAAGGTGTGTGTAATTTTATTCTATGTGAACGCCAGATGTGGCGCCGTCATTTTACATTGCTTCTGGCACAAGTATTAACTCGAGGCAGCAATTACAGGTAGTGTAGGTTAACTCTTACAACCAACCTTGCTCAAAGTACATTCTATCTGCAAAGGAACCAAAAGAGAACCCACATGTTTACGTATTTTATATAAAATACACAAAAATAAAATATTTGTAGGGAACATTAAGGTCAAATGAATTTCCTTGTAAATATGTCAGTGATTTTACTTGCAAATCCAGAAAACTGGAATACTACTTTTCTTAAAGTACTATTTATCTATTTTCCCCTCCTAGATGCTAATGCAATAAATCCCATGTAGATCCATACATTTTTTTGAAAGGTCATGGGGATGATTTGATGTACTTACCACAAGGGCATAAGAGGAGTGCCAATCAAAGCGCCCAGGGTGGCAATCAAAGCGAAGTTGCACTAGCTTTGGCTAATTTGCATATGGCGGGAAATTATAAAGCTGCATGGACGTATATGTTGCAGGAAATACAGTACATTACACAAGTCCAGGGAACCTAAATAAAGAAAATAGAGTTGTTAAAATGCCCTACACATGAGCCCACTGTATAGTTTATGTTCCATATGTTGTATGGGGGAACCCGGGTTACCCAAAAAAAATTTACGGACTTTTACAGGCTATCACTAAAAATTGAGGAAGTCCTCTGCACTCCATTGCACTTCGCATGGTGTAGGCTGGTGAAGGCAAGTCTGGCGAAAGAGGTAGCGTTCAGTCCGCATCTTAGTGAATTTGTGGAGTTATATCCATTTGCCATAGCGAAAATTCGCCTGGCGATTGAGTGCAAATGATGAGTGCAAATCCTTCTGTCCCTCCTAAAAAGGGTGTAACCATTTAAATTCACAGTCCAGTCACATGTTTCATCCCACCAGGTCTAATTATATCATAATTTTTAGAGCATGCAATTAATTCTAGGTCTCCCATTTTACCTTGACAAACTCTGTGCTTTTGCCGGCATACAGCGTAGGTTACTACTTTTACTTCTGAAATTTGCAGTACTTAGTATAGAATTATATGTTAAGTTAGTAGTAGTCTGTTTTCCTTGTAACAGAGGGATCTCCTTAGCTGGTAAACGGTATGCCCCCCTAACTCCTCCCCCATGACCCCTTACTAATCCCACTGCCCAGTCTTCCCTAGCTTCCCCATAATCCTTTATCTCACCCACCCCCCTTGCCTAGTTTAAACACTCCTCCAACCTCTTAGCCATTCTTTCCCCTAGCACAGTGGACCTCCTTCAATTGAGGTGCAATCTGTCACGACTGTATAGGTTGTACCCCAAGGAAAAATCAGCCCAGTGCTCTAGAAACCCAAACCCTGCCTTTCTACACCAAGACTTGAGCCACTCATTTAGCTCCCTAAGCTCCCGCTGTCTTCCTAAACTTGCACTTGACACAGGCAAAATTTCAGAAAAAATGACATAGGAAGACCTTCCCTTAATCTTAGAGCATAGATCCCTGAAATCACTCTTTAATGTCCTCCATCTACCATTTATTTTGTCATTATTACCAATATGTACTAAGACAGTTGGGTCATACCCAGCACCACCCAATAATTTGTCTACCCGATCAACCACATGCCGAACCCTGGCACCAGGAAGACAGCAATCTGTTTAGTTGTAGTGATCCAGGCGAAACCTATCCACTTTCCTAATAATTAAATCCCCTACAACTACAATCTGTTATGGCTTG
The DNA here is from genome assembly GCF_017654675.1 of Xenopus laevis. Lineage (NCBI taxonomy): Eukaryota > Metazoa > Chordata > Amphibia > Anura > Pipidae > Xenopus > Xenopus laevis. The sequence goes on from NC_054373.1 coordinate 120,232,332, forward strand.
ACTCTGCTCTCCTCCCCACCACTACTAGAGAAACTGGTCTCCCGGCTGTTAGAGAGATCAGTCCCATCTAGAAATGCCAATCTAGAGTTCACAGTCCCATCTTTTTCACAAAATCTTGCAAATCTGTTGGGATGTATAAACCCCGGAACAGCCTCCATTTTCTTTTTTGCCCACCTTAGATTTTCTAACTGTCACCCAGCAAGCTGCCTCAACATCCTGCTGCTGTTCTGTTCCCCCCCAAACTATCTGACCCTGCTAGGTCCTGCTCAGTGAGCAAGTACAAGGTATTGTCATTATTAATTAAAACCTGCTTTTCATTGAAAATTTCTGAGTTTTTTGGATAATGGTATTCTGAATAATAGACCCACTACCTGTTCATGTATCTATTTTGCCATGTCAAATAAAGTGCTGTTTATTAGAAATCCAAAATTTAAAAAGGTGCTATTGAAAAATAAGGACAGAATATAATGTAAGTTAACATTGCAGCTACAAACTACATGCATCCGACTGTCAGATGACGACACATCGTGCGGCATTCGCATCCAACAATTAATTACAGTACATTAACTACATCAAGTACAAGGTATTGTCATTATTAACTAAAACCTGTTGTTTTCATTGAGTTATTTGGATAATGGGATTCTGAATAATAGATCCAATACCTGCTCTGTATCCATTTTGCCATAAAGTGCTGTTTATTAGAAATCCAAAATTTAAAAAAAGGTACTATTGAAGGATAAGGATTTTAGTGAAGAAGAGAATAAAACATTTTAAATGGCACTCTATTGTTTATCCATTCAGCTAATACTGAACTGCAGTTTGTCTGTAAAGAGATGTAAAACAGGTTAGTGATAGAATCATTTCCTCTTTGTATTACATATAGGGAGAGATCAAAACAAAGAAAAGGATGAAACATGTCTAAAGGCTAGAGCAGGAAACCTTTGGCCAGGTTCCATCTGACTGCATTCTTATGGAGCTTCTGAGCACACATGCTCAGCCCAGGGACAACGGGTTTGGAGAGAATGTTTAACCTATTGCCTTATGTAATTTCATAGCATGAATGCTGGAAGCTAATATGTAAGAGCACATCTGGGTAACCTTTCACATCAAGCAGAATAAAGCAGCTCTCAGATGTTTGTATTTACAATTTCTCTCTGTGGAGTTTATGTAATTAGGTTGAAATGTTGTACTTACCAAAACTTAAACAATGCAACAAAATGTTTTTTTTTTTCAAGTCAGATTTCCATGTTTTTTTCTGTAAAAATGCAGGGTTATATAAGGACAGTTTTATAGTTACATTTTCCGTTAGAAAAGCAACACTGTCTGGAAGACTATATTGCTCTAATTTTGGAAATTGGTGTTTGAATGGTGGTTTGACTGGGTACCAGCCTTTAAAATCTAGACTGTGGTTAAGAGGAAAATGGAAAAGCATTAAGCTTTAAAATGCTTCGACATTTATACAGAATAAATAGTGGAAAGCAATAGAAAACAAAGTAGTTGTATTTTATGTGTTTGTTTAATGTGTTTTTATTTTTTTCAATATGGTTTTAGTTCTTTTTGTCACCTTAAGAAACATAATCATGACCTACATGCTCTATAGTAAAGTAAATATTTTAATAGTACTTTAAAAAAGACATTCATTCATTAGCTAACAATAAAGTATATGAAAGCATTTCTGATCCTTTCTTAGATGTGATATTAAAGGGACACATTTCCTTTCTTATTTATAGAAATATATGTGTGTGTTGATGTGTGTAGTAGAAAAATGGAGGTCATTACAGTGAATACATGTCATTGCAGTGTAAATAAGATGTTTTCTTTTAAACAGGTGAATGCTACTTTCTGATTGGTTACTAATGGTGGTTAGACTTGTAGCAAACTAATTTTTTTTAAGGTTATATTTTTCAATTTAAATGCAACAAACAGCAACTTAAAGCACACACATGTTGTGCAGTACACATTTATGGTATACAATTATTGTCTCCTGGGTGTGTAATTTAGACTTGTGAAAGATGATCTTTCTAACCAAGTTCTGTTTTTAACAGATTTACACAGGTTATTTTAAGGTAGCCATACTTGCAGAGATAATATAGTACAACACAAATTCTAGTACAATTATATTTCTGTGTATGGGGGACCATCGATTCTGGACTCTATCCATGTACTCTAGATATCAGCTGTGTGAAGGATTGGGCAGGTTTGAAATGTTTAATGCAGAGGAAGTAAATAGGAGCCACAGCTATGCAAAATATTTCAACAAACCATGTTCCAGGGGATGCAAGTCCTTATTCTGACCCCTCCAAGAAAGCAGTAGATTTAGGGGCTGTTTATTGAACCCTGATTTTTTTCTCAGGTCTAGGTTTTTAGGAGGGATAATCCAAAAAAGTCAGGGTTTTTGTCCAATAATCAAAAAAAGTTGAGTTTTCACAGAGAAAATCCGATAAAATCGAGTTTTCAGAGTGTCAATATCGATTTTTTCTCTACGTCTTGTCGCTCCAGTTATTTTCATGAAAAATCATTGATAAATGATGGTAGAAATGGACTAGGATAGATTTATAAGGTTCCACTGGTAAGCTTCATCTGCTGGTATGTACATGTATATACAGTATGTTCCAAAGAAATGGCCAGTTGCTGCCTTTTTGCACTTTAAGAGTGGCTCACTAGTATCAGGTATAAATAGCTCTGTGTCCATGGGCTGAGCTAATATTATGTAATCACCAAAAATTGGGGTGGCTGAATTATGCTGATACTATTTTAAGACAATGAGACTAGCTTTGAAAACTAATTTTTTACCCAACATTACAAAATCAAAATGAAACCTGTTCATCAGTCCGGAGCCATCAGGCTTTTTTTTTAGAGGACAACAAACATGCAAACAGACAAAGTAAGCATGCATTAAAATATGAAATCTATCATGAATCCCTTCTGATCATTTAGAAACAATATCCATGCAAATATAAACTAATGAATTCTTCTAGGCCATTCTGCTGGAGGCTCAACAGATGGTATAAGGTAGAGACAGAATATTTGTGAAGTTTTTAATGTTATCTCTTGATAAAAATAGATCCCTTGTGAAATTCCTGAGCAGTTTTAAAACAATATGAATCAAAAATATTAGCATACTGTATGTGTATTTTTTAAGTAGTAAATAGTGGATTTACAGATATTGAAAAAAAAAATGAAATGTATACAAAGATGAATTATTAATATAGATAAATATTTCTCTACTCTGCAGTTATCATATGACAATGAATGAAAATAAAAATTATAGAATTTCAGGATCACTTTAGAACAGCACATGGCCCAGTATGGTAAATTTCCTTATGTACATTGTGGCTAATTTGAGGCTATCTTGCCTGTAAAAGAAAACTAAAACTGAACAAATAATTAGGCTATGTAATATTGTTGGGCTTCTATAGTAGAAAGACGATCCGGTTCTCCTAATATAAGTAACACCCAAGTATACCAAGTCACAATCATGATACAAGGCTTAGTAGCATTAGTAGCATTATGACAAACGTAACCTCGCTTCTGCTAATGTTTTGGTGCAAATTCTTTATTTACAGGGGGGGGTCAGTGCTATTTTAAACTGTAAAGTAAAGGATTTATAAGGGGAACTCTGAGTAAGTGACCCTATTTAGATTTAAAAAGTGTGTTATGCCTATAAATTCTTTGTGAAGAAGATCCACATTATAAAAGCTGGACTTGTGCAATGGTTTTACTCTCTAGATAGAAGTAAATCTAAAGTAACTGGACGTGCTAAGTAATCATTGAAGATGTTTCACTACTCATCCGAATAGCTTCTTCAGTTCAACTGACTGGTATGGGAAATCCTCTGCATATGTAACTATTCAGAGAGGTGGCAACTGAAATTCACAGCGTTTGTGAATGTTGTGTAATTACTGTAATTACTAATGTTTCATGCAACTCAAAGAAACAGGTCATGAGAGTTGCATGAATGGAGGTGTGAAGTTTGGTAAAAATGTTAGAACAGCATTGTATGTAGCAGACAGGTGGGGGCACATTTACTAAGGCTCGAATATCGAGGGTTAATTAACCCTCGATGTTCGACCATCGAAGTAAAATACTTCGAATATCGAAGTCGAAGGATTTACCACATTTAGTTTGATCAAACGATCGAAGGAAAATCGTTCGATCAAACGGTTAAATCCTTCGAATCGAAAGATTCGAAGGATTTGAATCCATCGATCTAACAATTTTACTCTGATCAGAAATTACTAGAAAAGCTTATGGGGAAGGTCCCCATAGGCTAACATTGGTGCTCGGTAGGTTTTAGGTGGCAAAGTAGGTAGTCAAAGTTTTTTTTAAAGAGACAGTACTTCGACTATCGAATGATCGAATAGTTGAACGATTTATAGTTCGAAACGTTCGATTCAAAGTCGTAATCGAAGGTCGAAGTAGCCAATTCGTTATTTTTCATTCTCATCCTTCACTCGAGCTAAGTAAATGTGCCCCGTGGTGTTGAAGGCCCCCTACTATGTTTGGGGATGGTTTCTCTACCTTAATATGAATAGCCTCTTTTGCACCTTGTTCAAACCAATGGTCTTCTCTGTCCAAAATGTGAGCATCACTATCTTCAAAGGAATGTCCCTTGTCTTTTAGGTGTAGAAAGACAGCTGAGTATTGTGCCCCTCCTTTGGTGAGCAGTTGCTTCATCTCCCCAATGTATAGATCTGTGCATTCCTTGCTACACTGGACTGCATATATCATATTGCTTTGGTTTTTGGGGTATCCTTCAGGTGTACTAGTATTTGTCTGGGTGTGTTCTTAGGTTTAAAAAACACAGGGAATGGGATGTTTGTTCGTTTCTAAGAACCATAACAACGGTTCCATTGAACTTATTCTATATTAGTTTAAAGGGTTTAGAAATGCCAAGGAATTCCCTGAGTGGTAAAAATATTGGAAGAATGTGCAGACAGTCCAGTTGCCTTAGATTTATCTCCTCTAGAAACTGATATGCATTTATTTATTTATTTATTTATTTATTTATTTATTTATTTATTTATTAAACAGATATTGTTTGATATTAAAGCTGTCTAGGTCTGACTTTTAAAGTGGAAACAAAGACAAGGGTTTACAATTCGGATTTCTATTTTTTTTTAACTTAATGACATCATTGTGGATTATGATAAACAGATTATGCTGATTAGAGCAACATTCCAGAGGATATATAGCAAAGCAAGATGTACAAATTATTCTGAATTGAGAAAGCCAGTTGGATGACTAGTGAAACGTCTTCAAGAAAAACACACCAAGTCCAGTTGATTTGACTTATTTCTATAGATATACCATGACCTGGATTAATGAGAACTTTCACAAACATATTTTTTTCACAAATCGTGGTTTTTCTCAAAAAAATGTTTTGTATTTCTCTAAAACTAGAAAAATTCAAGACTTATTATGAGTAAAAACCATGAAAAACTCTAAACTGCACCAAGTAAAAGCTGTCAATGTCCTATAGAAATCAATAAGAGCTGCACTGATCGTATTGGCCCATTTTTAATAAATTTGGACATTAAGAGTTTTTTTAAAAAAAATTCAGTAGTAATTGACAGAAAAACTCAAACTGTTAGAGGTTTTAGATGTTTTGTTACTTCTTAGTGCATTGTCAAGTGTTTTTTTTTTATTTTGTTTGTACTTTTTATATTCTGATCTTTTAATAACTTTCATGGCATTCGTGTTTTAGAGAAATACCCCATGTGTAATATAAAACACTAAGTTTGCCCAGGAGCAGTAACTCATGGCAACCAATAAGATAATTGCATTTAAACAGGTGACTAGTACATTCTACCTGCTGATTGGTTACTATGGGTTACTGCCCCTGGGCAAACTTAGTGCCTTTTATTGAATAACCCCAATAAAGTTTAATCATGGCTTCAAAAACCTCTAAAATCCCTAAAATTTGATCTTTAATAAATATGCCTTTAAGACTCATTTGCAAAACGGGTGCAATGTGTAAAGGAAACATATGGACAAAACAACTATATTTTGTACCCACAATACAGACTTATTTCACTAGAACCTCCAACATAATAGCTGAAGCTTGCAAATAAAACCATGCATCTTCATTTCAACTCAAAATCAACTCAAGTCATTTGCACGTGCAGGAACAGTCTGTTGTGATGATCCTTGTACTAATATTATGTACAAATACTGACCATTACAAGAGGTAAAGAGGGCACTTCTCATTAGAGCAAACGTTCATAATAAGTAACATAAGATACTCTATACAACCATACAAATCTCATTGTAAAACTGACATTTCCATTTACACTTAATAACATTTAAAGACATGTATAACGCTGGCAACATGTGTGTATACTATCTATATCTATCTATCTATCTATCTATCATCTATCTATCTATCTATCTATCTATCTATCATCTATCTATCTATCTATCTAGAAGTTTGTTAGAACTATACATATAATACACAAATCCAGCAGCAGACAACTAAGTACAACTAATATCTCTGTCACTATTATAATCATAAAATGCTTCAGGACTACAGAAATCCACTTTTCCTTTCACAACATAACACATATAGATTTGACATGATTTTCTGCAGGTAATTTGCCTTGGCAAATTTTACACATTGTGAATTGGTGAAGAGCCGTTATTTCATTTACTAAATCTCTCTAATGGGATTCTGCTTTTGGCAACTCATTTTAAAAAGGCTTAGGAAACAATGTTAAGGTTCTGATCTTTCAGCCTATTTATTAAACACGGTGAAGGCTACGAGTATAGGACAATCGACATAAAACGAATGTGAGTGATTCACACAAGTGCACAGGTTTCTCTGATCGCAGTGTAAATATTTCTTTCATCGTGATCACTTCTCTGCAGCTGTGCTACGTATAGGACATTTTTGTAGCAGCTGTGTAAAATTCCAAAGGCCCATTTAACATGATATCTGACAACCTATACACAATGTTCCCAAGGCGTTTTACTAACATAATGCAGTCATTTATTTACAAGAAAGCATTTCCATACATTGGTGCGAATGGCAATGGCACTTATTATTAATAGTAGATAGGACAAGCAATACCCATATTAACTGTGATCATCATTTGGTACAGAATGAGTTCTCCCACCTATAATATTGATGTTTATTACATACAGTTTGATCTTCATATTCACTGACATGGTTCCCTGCTGTTGCTTATTACAAATATGTTTTTGAAGTGGAATTTATTAGTGCTAATAGGGTTTTAGCCCAGTCAATATATAGGAAAACCTCCAGAGGTTTATTGAATAAAAATACCACATTATAAAATGGACTGTGTTATACTGCTTTGATCTATTGATAGTATTAGAAAAAAACAGCCAGCTTTGAATAAAGTAACAGGCCCAGGTTGTCTTTCTAGTTCATTAGTGTTGTATTAGTGATTTCTCCCAAATTACAGCTTTCTGGTGGGCTGTCTTAATTTAGTATCAGCACACACAAAAAAAACCTGACTAATCACTTGTTTAAAGGAATTAACCGAATGCTGCCATTTGTTATAAGTGAATCTCAGACTCATCAGCCATTTCAGAAATGAAATGTTTTCAAACATTTCATACACTGATTTAAATCAACAACACGAAAATATTCACAAGTGGCATCTGTCACATACAGAGATTCTAATCGTGGCTCCTGCACAGAAATATTTTTCATCATGGTTCTAAAGCACACATGAACAGATGGCTTTAACACAATAATATTTACTATACATTACGCTATTATGTTTTATGTTATTTCAAAAACACATTACTTAATCTCATGTTCTTACTACAATAAATGCATACAGGACAATTCTTATCATTTGCCACCTAAAGAAGGAAAATAAGCCACCTCTAATGCCTCTATCAATCTATCTGTCTATCAATTAGCTATCTGTCTGTCTATCTTTTTGCCTGTCTGTCTATCTACCAATTATCTATATCTCTGTATGTCTATCTATCTATCTATCTATCTATCATTATCTATCTATCTATCTATCATTATCTATCTATCTATCTATCTATCTATTATCTATCTATCATTATCTATCTATCATTGTCTACCTATCTATCTATCTATCTATCATATATCTATCTGTCATCTATCTATATATCTATCTATAATCTATCTATCTATCCTGCAATGAGACTGGATAAAATCACCGCCATGTTAATTCTATTGTAAATGTGTCCAGTCTGCAGATGATCTAGTAACTATAGACTATTATTAAAATTAAATTCATTATGGCTTTTTGGTACCAATTACAACAAGCAGAGTAAAGCCAAAAGGTATGCTATAGATATGTAAAGGGTCAATGGTAAAGATTAAACAAACAAATCCCCTTATTGCCAACACAATGAACAGCTGCACAGGGACAGAACTAGGTAGGTAGGTAGAAGAGGCATGTGTCTAGGGTGCAAAGGTAAAAGGCGCTATGCGTGGACCTCTTGGCTGCCCCTAGCTTTACAGTGCATGTTCGGGGGAGGGCTGCTTGGCAACAGTGCAATGCCAGGGGTGCTCTACTGACTTGGCAGGCCCTGCAGCTGGACAAAGCTTTTGGCACACAATCCCTTAACTGCAATATCGGGCAGTTTCCTACAGGGTCAAATTCCAGACTCTTACAAAAATAGAAAAAAAACAGCTTGACGTGATAAAAGAAGAGTAGATCATAAACAATGCAGTATGGCTTGTCGCTTGAACTTATGTGAACAGTTATGCTATCAGTCTCTAGCCCAGTAGAGCAATCTCTATAATCTAGATAATATCACAAGACAAACTGCATATTAAAAAAAAACATTAGTTTGGAAATGAGAGAAACCATTAAATATGTTTTCTAAGTACTATAATTTTCTAAGCCCTATATGCAATCCAGAACACACTTATACAAAAGTTTCTCTACTCTAAAATTCAGGAAACAGTCAAAAGGTGCTTAATAATAATACAAAACACCCTGATTTGGCAATCTGGCCACTGCTTTTGTGAGGTTGCCAAATCAGGCTGATTCTATAGTTCACCATGGGGCCAATGATCAGATCATGCACTGGGCCTATGGAGGCCTATCAGATGAAGACCACATTAATCCGCTTATGTGCTCCTCATCAAAGAAGATTTTCAAACATGTACAATTGATATCTGCCAGATTTTTACCCAATAAGCTGCAAACTTGGTTGGGAGGGACCAAGCAGTCAGGGTTCTTCCTTCTATAAATTCTTCCTTCTATAAATATATTCCCTTTTGTAACTTGCCTTAAGCCCTGCAATTAGAGTAAGTCCAGAACCCATAGTTAGTATTATTTAACTTCATTATATACTCACATCTGAGAAGTGATCTGACAATCATGTTAGATTAAAGTACTAAAATCACTAATACTGGAATGACTGAAAAATACAACACATTTATCAATGCTGTTAAAAATGGTTTAAATGGTTAAATTGGAAATATAATATATTTTTACCAAGTGTAAATATTGCTACTACTCTATCTACCTCTGATAAAGCAGCCCAAAGTTGTTCTATGTCCTGGTCACTGAACAACCGGACAGGTGGGCGTCATACTTAATATTCATTTTGTACAACCTGATGAAGTTGCTAGTGAAGTTTCCTCTGTATGGAACAACTCAAAGTTCCGCCAACTCTTTTTCTTTGTGTGGAGAGCAAACAACACCATTTTTTTATTTCGATAAATCTTTTTTTTAAAGTTATGTATGCAGACAGTTATTTTCCATCATACGGTAACATTTGTGTATATGCATCCATACAAGATTTGCTTCATTGCATACAAAATAGTATTGGTTTTTGATTAAGAGTCCATACCACATAGTTGTTTCAGAAATAAGTCATACAATCAAGTAACAGTGTAACCTTTAAGTCAACATTTTAGAGCAACATGAAATTTCACATAAAAGTGAACATCATTGTTAGAAACAATAATATTAATAAAGTATCTAAACTGCCTATTCGTTGTACAATTAAGTTACCACTATAGAGATAGAAAGGTGTTGGGAGCATTGGGCCCATATCTATACCGGATCCAGGGGTTAGTAGGAATTTCTTTTAAGTATCAGGTAATAGAACACCATATTTTTAATATGAAGTTGTTAAGGGTGGTGGCAGTTTATCTGCAGTCTACAAAGAAACAGGACACACTATTTAATGCTCATCTCTTATGTTTCCACATTCATGGACCTGTTGCTGTGCAACTGTGAATACACAGTCCTTTGTTCAAAGGCAAAGACTTGCACATATTGGCTCAGTATATACAGTGAAAAGGGACACTTCTTGCAACCTACCTTGAAGGCACATCCCCCTCCACTACTGTACCCAATGTGCCAAAAATGGTCAGATGGGGAATTTTTGCAAAATTTATAGTATCTGACTTAAGTTTCATTGAGAGGTCTTTAAAAAAGGAAGAAAAAAAACACATCCCACACTGGTTTTTAATTTTATATTTTTCCATTTTTTTTCATTTTATGGATCCATTTCAGAGAATAATTTAGTCAATAATGAAGAGTGTATTTCAGCACATGAATTTTTGAGAAGATGAATAAATTCATACCCTTTGCCAAACACTTTGTTGCATATGCATGAAACCAATTCAAAAGAACAATGTAGCTATCAGAGAGCAGAGAAGAAAGGTCTGAAAGAAAAGAGGCAAAGGTGTTGGTATTTTCACAGCAAATTCATTGTTTTAATTAATAAAGTAGCTCATGTTGACATGTACAAAATCCAATATGTATTCCATTTCTATGAAATTCACATGAGGTCTTATGTAATTTTTATAAAGAAGAAAGTCACTATAAATATTTAACTGTATCATTTTCTTTGCATAATATCACTTATGTAGAGCAATCTCAAGAATGGATCATGTGTTGTTGAGTACTGATAAAAGCAATGTTTCTGTAAATGCACTATATGTTTATATGGAACATATTTGTTTGGATACAGCTGAACCATTTATTAAATATTATATATTGTTATATCAGGAGCTAATTAACCATACTCTGTACATGGCACCAATACAAGCATGAAGAGAGCATACAAACTCCTCTGTCTAGAATTAAGCCCAGGACCACAGCAGTGCAGGCAGCAATTCCCTACTGTGCCACTGTATTCCATGGACTTCATATCCGCAATTCCTTGCTATTCATTCTGAATTTGAATTTTTATATTCAAGAAATAGGGTTGCAAAATAAATAAATCATCTTCAATTTGTTCTCTAAGCAGCAGGCTATGAAAAACTAACTATAAAATTCTCAAACCTTCTTGTCAGAAGTGGTCGCTAAAAATATTCTGGGTTTGCAAAAGCTATATTAAATTCGCACAAAGTCAAATTTGTTCGCACAGTGGCATAACTTTTTCCCATTGCGTATATTTTTTCCATTACCGACTTTTATTACATTACCCCATTAGACTTTTAGGGGCACATTTACTTAGCTCGAGTGAAGGATTAGAAGAAAAAAAACTTCGAATTTCGAATTTTGTTTTTGGCTACTTCGACCATCGAATTGGCTACTTCGACTACGACTTCGAATCGAACGATTCGAACTAAAAATCATTCGACTATTCAACCATTCGAAGTACTGTCTCTTTAAAAAAAACTTCGACCAACTATCCTTCGACTTCGATATTCGAAGTCGAAGGATTTTACTTCGCCGGTCTAATATCGAGGGTTAATTAACCCTCGATATTCGACCCTAAGTAAATGTGCCCCTTAGAGTTTTTCGTATATATTTTTTTGCTTGTAATTGTCAGAAATTATTAGAGTTATGTGTGATTTTTAGGATTGCTCAGCATTTTAAAAATTTTTTTAATCGCTTTTAAAAAAGCTCTATTACCTCTAAAATTTGACCTTTAAATGGGCCTCCTCATGTAAATGCAATATTAGCTGATATTAATAAAATATAGGATAGTGTTGTTGATAGAATCTGTTTTTCAATTTATCTCTCCCTGTGATGCTGCTGATTCTCTACAATAAAGATAGGTAGAATCACATTACTGGAAGTATGTGGTTTAGCTATATGAGCCACAGAGAAACAAGTTCCTATGCACGCAGAAAAAAGACCAATATTTTCAAAATTAGTGAAAATCTAATTTTACCACCACTTTAATTCCTGACAAAAGAATCGTCTTTAATTGCACATTGTTTTGTCACCAATATGGATGCATGCATCTTAGTTACTATCAATTTACTATCAAGGTACTGTTTATTATAGAAAAGAAGGAAATTAGTTTTAATCATTATAATTATTTGCTTAAAATGGAATCTATGGAGGATGGCCTTCCTGTAATTTAAAGATTTCTAGATAATGGGTTCCTGGGTGAGGTATTGCATACTTTTACCAAACAGTTCAGGGGTGTAACTACAGAGGAAGCAGACCCTGCGGCTGCAGGGGGGCCCAGGAGCTATAGGGGGCCTCAGGTGGCCCAAATAATAAATAATTTCAATATCTATTGGTAAAACCTCTAGATATTTTGGGGACCCTAAAATTAATTTTCTATGGGGCCCAGAAACATCTGTTTACGCCACTGAAAATAGTGTACAAGTCTGTATCTATAACTGTTGCTTCTTGTATAAAGAGTCATAAATATTTGAATTGTAGCTTATATACAGCAATATTCATAAACAGGATATTACTGAGGAATGTCAAATAAAATAGAAATGGATCCTGTTACTATTAACTTATTTCAAGGGAATACGTTACAAACAACTTTTAATAAACTGAGAAAGGGATTGTAACAAATCGTACTCACCCTGGTGGTCTAGTGGTGCAGCGGGGACGTCCAACATGCAGCTCCTCTTCTGCCTCCACGCCGGTTCCTTAGGGTGTGCGCATCTCGTGTCATTTATTGACGCGGAAATGGCGCAAAAATCATTTGGGCTTCAGGTCCTTGCCCGTTATAGGTTTTTTTTGTAAGGCTTTTGACGATTCCGAACTCCTGTATTCTGACCCTTGCCTGATACCCGACTCCACTTCTGCTTAAGCCCTCTGATTGATCTCCTGGTTTTGACCCTTGCCTGACTACGTTTATACTCTGGCTGCCTCGACCCGGCCTGATCTGACTACTCTGTTGCCAAACGCCTTGTACTTCGACCTTCTGCCCAAAAGCTTTACAGTCGTGCCCTTTTGCCTGTTCAGAACCCTTCGCTTGGCACCTCTCTTATTAAAACCTGGCGGCATCCAATTAGCCGAGGGCTCCTCCCGAGGTGAAAGGCGACTGCTAAAGGCTGAAGATAGAGCCGAGACCAGGGTTCTTAGCATCGGTTCTGGTTTAGGGTCGACCATGATATTGATGCTACTAGGATATACTAACAGTATAGAGATATGCTATATAAAGCTTATTTTCCTTATTCGAAATAATGTTTTAGAACAAAAGTGTTGTATTTGTTTAACCTGCAGAATTGATTTTAGACGTTAATCTGTGTGATGTACTGTATGTACAAGAGACACAAAGCAAATCAGCCTCAAGCTCAGGCACACACACTCACACCTTCAAACAGGTAAATTAATTATAGCCTACAACATTTACACATAAATAAAACAAGATGTATTTGTGCCTATAGCAAAGACTTCCAACATACTTGTATAGTTTGGGGAATATGCTCTCTATAATTTTCCCCTTATGTTGTTTCCTCCTCTGAATGAACTTCACCATACTACTGTAAGCTTATAGTAAACTGAGTGGCACAGTCACTCTACTATGAGCCTTACCCCAATATTGTGCTCCGCATGAGACCTTTACTTTCCAGGTAATGAGCCCTCACAACGGTGTCTACCCAGAGTTTCTACCAGTAAAGTCAAGTCTCCAAATAGAGAGCAATAGGCAAATGTAAAGTTAGGGAGAAGGTGATAGCAATTGTGCAGCTATATGGCTACAAGCTGTTTCATAGCTTTACATAATATTTAGTTGGCCCCTCATTTTGCAGGTGTTCAAAAAATTAGATACATCTGAGCATACATAATTGTTGGGGATGAGTCACAGAGAAGGACAGTGTCTGAAATGTGAAGTGATCAGTATCTAAAGAGCTAATACATTCTAGAAAGAATAGGAAGGTGGATCCCCCCTTCAAAGGAGAAGAAAAAGTTATAACTGCTGGGATTTCTAAATGCTGGACACCCCGTAGTGATTATAATCACTTATCTGATATCTGTGCCAAGGGAAAGTTGTGCTCACCACTAAAATTTAAATCTTTAGGAGGGGGTGCAATGAGGATGTGACCACAAAATTCATACAGACAAAAGCAAGACGTGCACTCAACAAATTATATATATATATTAAGGGCATTAAGATATTTTGTTCATTAGGCTACTAAAAATGCCCTCCTTTTTAAACAAAACAGGGATTGTTTGTCCATATATTGCAATATATTTAAGCTGGCACATTTTGCTTGATCGTGTGCTTTCAGAAAGAGCCAGCACCTCCCAATGTAACTGCTTTCACTTAAAGGGATACTGTCATGGGAAAAAAATTTTTTTTCAAAATGAATCAGTTAATAGTGCTGCTCCAGCAGAATTCTGTACTGAAATTCATTTCTCAAAAGAGCAAACAGATTTTTTTATATTCAATTTTGAAATCTGACATGGGGCTAGACATTTTGTCAATTTCCCAGCTGCCCCTGGTCATGTGACTTGTGCCTGCACTTTAGGAGAGAAATGCTTTCTGGCAGGCTGCTGTTTTTCCTTCTCAATGTAACTGAATGTGTCTCAGTGGGACATGGGTTTTTACTATTGAGTGCTGTTCTTAGATCTACCAGGCAGCTGTTATCTTGTGTTAAGGAGCTGCTATCTGGTTACCTTCCTATTGTTCTTTTGTTTGGCTGCTGGGGTGGGGGAAGAGGGAGGGGGTGATATCACTCCAACTTGCAGTACAGCAGTAAAGAGTGATTGAAGTTTATCAGAGCACAAGTCACATGACTTGGGGCAGCTGGGAAATTGACAATATGTCTAGCCCCATGTGAGATTTCAAAATTGAATATAAAAAAATCTGTTTGCTCTTTTGAGAAATGGATTTCAGTGCAGAATCCTGCTGGAGCAGCACTATTAACTAATTAATTTTGAAAAAAACATTTTTTCCCACGACAGTATCCCTTTAAGTTCTCCTACCCAATGTACATAACTGGAGGAGTCATGGCCACATGGCCAGAATTGGGTATTTTACTATTAAGTGATATTCTCATATATACCACAAGGTTGGGGCATGTGAGCATTTGTAGAAATACAGGTGTTTCCATGGTTCTGTTGATAGGCTGCTGGGAGGAAGGCAGGGGGATAATATCACTCCAAATTGCAGTGCATATGTAAAGAGTGACTGAAGTTTATCAGAGCACAAGTCACTTGGCTGAAGGCACCTGGGAAACTAGGAACATGTCTAGCCCCAGATAAGAAACGTTATATTTTTGAAATACAGAATAAAAAACTTGTATAAATAGAGTGTTTGTAAGAAGCATTATCTTCTTTTCTTCTCTATGTTATGTTAAGATTAACTGCATAGACATTTCAACATACATTTACACAGGCAGAAGAATAAAAATAGCTGGTTACTATTTGCATGTACAGTATACAAATAAATGCTAAGAAGGTGCACATGTGGTACTAATAATGTTTCACATTTTCATTTCTCAAAATAAAGAGTATGCATCAAGTTGATTAAGAGAACACCACAACTGAGTAATCAATTCAGATCTTCTTAATAGCTCATGTCTTACAGATAGGTTTACTGTAATTTGAATTCAACTATTTTGAAGTTTTTTTCAAACTGGAAAAACTTGGATAACCTAAATTTCTAGAAAATGTAAATGTTACCTTGTTCATGAGAATATTCAAGTCATGATAAACATGGGGGGAAAACTTGATTGCATAGAGAATCACATTAATCCATTCATTTTGCTGGAGACCTTAAGGCAGCCCACAGCCTCATTAGTACATTATCTGTAGTAAACCTGGAAGTGTCTAGTCCTATGTGATACACAAAATCATGTGACCTGTTCCAAGAAATGTCTTAGAAATATAAAGGAAAGGGAAGTGGACTAGATTTGTTTCTCTTTCTTACATTCTTAAGCTGTGTCCAGGAACTTGCAAAGGTAGGCCCCTGTAAAATTACAGGATAGGAAAACTCAGACAATGAGGTTCGCTGACTACAATCTACACTGAGTTTCCTTAGGAGCAAATGACAATTATGGATAGGTAGTGAAACAGCCTAAGGTGCATCATGAATTGTGGGGGGTTACTACACCTGTGACATGATCTCCAGTGCAGGTATAGTATAGTATAGTAACAGGCTTAACATCATAGGTGGATTTTCATTAAGGCTTGGAGAGGTTAAGTCTCCCCAAACCTGTTTGCCTAAAAAATTAAAAGAAATATTAAAAGAAAAAACATTAAAAATTCTCTGTCTTACCAAAGTATCTATTTGAGCTTGTCTGGGGGGAGGGGCAACGGTGCTGCTGACTAGTGTCTTTAGAAAGAAAATCCCTACCTGGTGACTCCAGTGATGTCATCATGTGATGACACTGAAAATCCTGAGATTTCAGATGGTAAAGCTTAGCTGATCTGAGTGCCAAGCTCAGTTACTAGGGGAACTTATCTTTACCCAGAATGATTGTTTGTACTGGGGATCAGGGCCAAGAGACAAAGTAGCTGTTAATCCTCCACCTACTTGTCTGGTATGTGCAACTTACATTGAATCTGAACTGATCCTGTATAAGTGGTTTTGGAAGGAGTTATTGCAAGGGGTTATTGGCACAAACCATAATGGTCAATTGTAGTCCAATTGAACTATTCAGGTAGATGTTATCTGAAACTGTGAAGGTGTGATGTAGTCATTATTGGGACCATTGCAACCAGATGACACTTTCACCCCTATGGGAGTTACAGCCAACACCTACCTGAATAGTTCAATGGAACCATTGTGATTGTATATTGGTGACAGTTCCTTAAGGGGTTAAAGCCTTGTAACCTTAGCTGCCTACCAAATAAATATGCCATTTCTACTTACTGGATTGCTGCCTTAATTTGTATCACAATTTAGACTGCAACATACATGCCTTTAATGTATTTTCACCTTCCTTGGGATAGGCTATCAGATCAGTTAGGCTGCTTTCACTTAGACACACATTGTGTGTTGATGGTTGAATGCAAGTTGTTTTCAATCTCATCTACTATTATATTATATTACAGGCATGGGACCTGTTATCCAGAATGCTCAGGACCTGGAGTTATCACTAGCCCTGATTTCCAGTAATGTGGGTGAAAATTAACTTTTTCTATAATTTTGATAATAAGAGAGTGCTGTGCATATTATTTTCAAAAAAGTCTGGGCTTCATCCATGGCAAGTGGAAAATTACTTAGTACTTCACTGTGGGAGCATCAATTAGCAGCTCATGTATGGGACAGATTTCATATTGTAGTGAATTTTTAAGTGAATTACAACTTTTGCCAGTGTTTATAATATGGCACTGAATCAGCTCTTTCTCTGCCAGTGGAAAATTGCTGGTGGAGAAACTGTTAAAGTAACATTAGACTTAGCCTACCCAAAAAACAAAATCACCCTTAAAATATATTCTCCATGAAGTGTCAATAAGGTGCCCAAGTCTGATATGGCTTGATGAGTACTGATTTCATGTAGCTCTGACTCTTAAAGCACGTTGTGTTGCTGCTGATATCTCCTATGGGAGCAACCCAGCTTCTGTTGCTTCATAAAGAGTAAGGGCTGTAAAAATGAACATGCAATGCCGTGTTCTTTTAAGTCAGTACTGTACAAGATTTTGTATGGAAAAAGTAAAGGAGCCAGTAAAGGAGCTTTTTAAACATTTTAATATACACAATAAAATATTTAAAATTACAAGATGGGGGAAAATACAAAATACATAAAAGTATAGTTAGTTAAATGTGCTTGGAAACATTCATAATATTATTAGAAAACATTTATTGTGTTTAATTTCACAGCTGTAGGTATATCAAATAATTGCACATGAATTTTTCAACATCAGAAAGAAACGGATTTGCAGAAAGAGTATGGATTAAAGAGTTCCCATAACGGGGGCTATAATATTGTAGTTTATGAGTAACACTAATATTATCTTATTTAAAATAAGACATTTTTTTAATTGCTTTGTTTTCTGAGCTCAAGTAGCACCACGGACTCCATTCTACTGTGCACATTGGCAACTGAGTAAAGGCATGTTTGATGTGCAACACCAAGCAGTCCATACTCATTCACACAGAATACTCTGCATGCAGTATGTAACATCATGCATTTCACTTATTTGTCATTCTTCTGCAGGGGGTGGTGCTTAGAGAACGGTAACTGACTTGCCAATGAAGTTTCACCCCCTTTTTTGCTCTTTCATGCAGTGAATGCATCTAGAA
This sequence comes from Xenopus laevis, assembly GCF_017654675.1. Classification (NCBI taxonomy): domain Eukaryota; kingdom Metazoa; phylum Chordata; class Amphibia; order Anura; family Pipidae; genus Xenopus; species Xenopus laevis. The sequence continues at coordinate 120,250,701 of NC_054373.1, forward strand.
AGGAAAAAAAAAACAGGAATTCCGACAACAGTTCCCATAAAGGCCTAAATGTTCATAAATGCCAGACTGTCGTTCGCATCAGGTCTACGCAGTTGGAATAGAAGGTGCTTTTTAATGCTACCCCAGAGTCAATTAAAATACAGTAATGCTGACATTTGCAGCATACTGAATGATCAAAGTAAAGAATGCCCATACAGCTTCTGACATAAAAGCAGTGTGTTTGGCTGTGGAGTGACACAGTGTAACAGGTCAGGTAATTATCTAAAAAAAATCTATGATGTATATGTTGCAATTGCTTAGCTTGTTCCCATTATCAGAGCCATCAAACAGAACAGCACTCTCACTTCTGCTGATGGATCGTAAAGCTGGTGACACCCTCGTTCTCCCCATGCAGATGGCATCTTAGGAGCGGCTGAATTAATTTGACAATAAATAGATGATAACAGTTGCTGTCTTCTATTTTTTGTTGCTCAGTTTTAATTGCACCCGGACAGGTTTTAACACTTCTGGGAATTGCTATGAAGCTGTTTGTGCGATTAGCAATTCCCCCCTCTCCTTCAGCCGGTCTCTGCTTTGTTCCTATGTTATTTGCATGATAATTGCTCCATGAAAATACATTTTATTTTTTTCCCCTCAACCTTCCATCCAAATCTTTGTGCATTAGTTATGTAGATTAAGGTTTGTTTTTCCACTTTGTCTTGATGTGTTTATTAATTTAATGAAGGATTTTGACAGAAACGTCTGCATGCTGAGGGTTCAGTGGGGCTAAGGCCATGGGTATTTTCTAACTGGCTGCATATTTTCTGCTTCACTAACATTATAATTGGCTTAATGGGCTTTCTGTTCCGAGCATTGGCTTTCTACAACCTATCTAAAGCTGACTAATTACAGCTTTTTACATTAAAATCAGATAGATTTCAATTTATCTCCACAAAATTATCACAATAATTACAGTAATAAATTAGGCATATGGATACCATTAATCACACCAATTTAAAATCTGGCCTCATAGCAGCACAGCGTGGAATTTGTTTTCAGAATGTGAATTCAAATGTATGTTATGCTTTACATTCCCTAAGCAACTTAACGAATATATGGGACGCCGTGGGCATTTACTCTGCTTCAAGTACTAAAAAGCTAATTTTTTTTCCTATTTGGTTATATTTTTGCAAGTTTGCTTTTGACAGATAGCACCATAATTTCTCTTTCTATAAATATATATATATATATATATATATAAACCACTTATGTATGGACAAATGAGATCCTTATCTGAATACAATTTGTAACAGGCGACCAGATTATTCTGCTATTTATAACCGAATATCTGTGACACGTACCTTCTGTGTCTAGGTCAATTCTGGAACAACATGCTTCTAATGCAGAGCAATGGGAAATATAAAATACACTCAAATTCAGATACTGGCAGAAAATTGTTTTAGACATTTTTTCAAGGTTTGTTTTTCCTTCTTTTCGTTTAAATAAATGAAATAATAAAAAGCATTGCAAATCGTCCTAGAAACATGCTTGGTTTCTTTTTTAAAGTTGTTGGACATTGAAATGGGGTTGCTGTTTTATCCTGTATCAGGAAATGATCATGTATTCAGGCACAATCCACAATGGGATCCCAGTACTTACTAGCTGGTAAAAGTAAATGTTATATAATGGGTTTCCATTTTGCTAACAAATGCTCCACTAATTGATGAAATTGACACTGTAGATTAGTACACGTTGGTTCAAGCAGCTTGTATGGATTAATAAATGAGCATGTTTTGGCTCGTCCATGAGTTTTCACTAGTGACGGGCGAATAAATTCATGAGACATGAATTTGGGGTGAATTTCTGTGTTTCGCCACAAGCAAATTAATTCACAAAACTGTAGCGACATTTCACTGGCGAAAAACCCTTCACGTTAAAAAAAAAAAAATAGCCGCGTGCATAAAAATTGACTCCTATTGACTTTAATGCATTTGGCCCAAATAGTCGCGCGTATACAAATTGTCGCTCACGTCAAAATTAATGTACGTATTTTGACGCCCATTGACTTCAATGCGTTTCAGAAATTTTTTGCCCTTTTGCGAAGTAAATTTGCGAAACAGCACAGATTCGCCCAGCACTAGTTTTCACGTGATAAACTATCAAACAACTTTTTTACTGAATTGAATTTAGCCCAATGTTGGAATCAGGTGCAAAGTACTGTTTTATTATTAGTTATTACAGAGAAAAATAATTTCATTTAAAAAAATTCAATTATTTGATTATAATTGATTCTACTGGAGATTGCATTCCCTTAATGTGGAGCTTTCTGGATAATGAATCCCATACCTGTAGTAGAAATGTAAAAGCAATGCTTTTACATTTCTACTACAGGTATGGGATTCATTATCCAGAAAGCTCCACATTAATGGAAACAAAAACATAATTTAGATTACAGACTGGTAAACCTTAATGTGCTTGCCCAGAACCAGTTAGAATTAGTAAAAACTGCTATATACTGTATTTCTAGCAAGAAAAAAAACATTTTGTAGTTATTATTATGTAATAACTTTGTGACTCATCCAAGTTAGGTTAAAGTTTAAGTTGCTTTTTTGGAAGTGGAGAACAAATAAAAAAGATCTATCAGCCTTGCACCCTTGGGTTGCCACCCACCTAGGGTTGGAAACCCAAGAGTGCCGTGGATAGTGAGTTCTAACTACGGTATATGTAAGGCTCTTGCTCTGACTTGACTCTTACCTCATGAACATATATGGAATACTCACAGTGGCATAACAATAGAGAAAGTAGATCCTGGGGGGAGGAACAGGGGGCCCTGATCGCTGGTCTGCTGCCTCTATAACGTATAGCAGTGCAAAATAGCAGACAGCATGAGGGAAGGAGAGCGAATGGACAGTGGAGAGGAAAGAGAAGGTAGGGAGCGCATGCAGGTTGCAGTTTAAGTGGCGCCAGGCCCTCTGAAGATTTTTTTGCAGGAGGGCCATTCACTGATAAATAATTATTCCTGTAAGGGCATATTTACAATGCTGTGGCATTGATATTGTAATACACCAAGCTCTGTACATTAATGTCACCATACCGGGTGTCTTATGTTGGATATTTGTATAGCTGTGCAATGTATTATGTAGTATGTGTAATGGGATTCAAAAGTCTACTGTAAGAGGAGGTGTTATTATGAAAAAAAATTATCTGGTCATCTATTCTATTTAATTTTATTGCCCTGTAAGTAAAAATATATATTATATATTCATACAATATGGCTGCTCCAAAATTAAGACAAAGACAAGAGGTCCTCTGTACTCAAACCATAATCATAACTCTTAGCAAATTAAGGGGCAGATTTCTCAAGGGTCTAATTGAAAATTCAAATTCTAAATTCAAATTTTCGAGTTTCTTTTATGGTCAAAACTGTCAAATTCGACTAGGGAGTTATTAAAATTTTGTTCGAATTTTTTCAAAAAATTGAATTCAATTTTTGAGATTTATCATACTCTGGCTCTTTAAAGGGGACCTGTCACCCAAAAAAATTATTCCAAATCCTATTTTATCATGTTAGTAAAGCTAAATTAACTTTAATTACACTGTATAAATTATTTGAATCTTGTTTCTATCAGTCTGGGAACTTGTAATTATAGCAAGCAGGCAGGAGCCATTTTGTGGACTCTGTTATTTAGGCAAGCCTTGCATCATCTCATAATCTTGTTGGTGCACCAGAATGGGGAACCTGTGATGTCCATCCCCATGCTCTGGCTACAAGTTAAATAATTAAGTGAACTCTTGGAATGTGTGGAGAGCAGTGACATCTAGGAAGTGCTGAATGGAAAGTGAAAGTAATTGCTTGCCCCACCTCTATGTCTAAGGCATAGACGAGGGGCAGCCAATATTTGATTGACAGCTGAGATTTTTTAAAGGAAAACTATACCCCCCAAACAATGTAGGTCTCTATAAAAAGATATTGCATAAAACAGCTCATATGTAAAATCCTGCTTCATGTAAATAAACCATTTTCATAATAATATACTTTTCTAGTAGTATGTGCCATTGGGTAATCATAAATAGAAAATTGCCATTTTAAAAAATAAGGGCCGCCCCCTGGGATCGTAGGATTCACTGTTCTCACAAACATACCAACAAACCATACATGTTAGGTCACATGAGCCAATTAACAGACAGAGTTGTGTCTTTTGCTTCCACACTTCTTCCTGTTACAGTTAGAGTTGAAGTATTTCTGGTCAGGTGATCTCTGAGGCAGCACACAGACCATCACAAAATGGTGCTCAAGGCAAGAGATGTAAAAGGGCAATATTTACTTAAATATATATTCCAGTTTGGTAAGATTCTTTAATATGCCACTTAATATGATATGAACTATCTGTTTCTTAAGTGTTCATTTTGGGGGTATAGTTTTCCTTTAAGCTATGAAGACTTTAATAAAATAAAATTTGGATGTCATGTTTAATTTGAAAATGCCTTTTATTATACAGCTTTTTATGTCTGGGTGACAGGTCCACATTAAGAACTCAAATTCAACTATTTGCCAGCTAAACCCTGTCAAATTGCTGTTTAAGTCAAAGGGAGAGGTTCAGGGATCAATTTTGAGTTGTTTGCAGCCTTCCTGACATTCAAGGGTTTTTTTTCGATTAGAGTTTTTGGGTCGATTCTATTCATCCGAGTTTTAAAAATTTGATTTTATTAATAAATTCCGATTGATTGAATTTCGAGTTCATGGGAGTTTTAAAAAACTCCCATGAATTTGAAATTCGATCCTTGATAAATGTGCCTCTAATACTTTTTGTGCATTAAACTCCCAACAAATGTCCTCTCCATTAAACAAAACAGGAATTCTTTCTTCATATATAGCAATATATTTAAGTTGGCCAATCACGTCAAAGTTATCTCTGGTCTGGCCACTCCTACACTCACTTTCACCTCATTTATTAAGAATTCTATTGCTTCATTATACATTTTACAAAGGGGCTAAGTTTTACCTGCAACTTACTTTCAAGACTAAAAACCAACCCAAATGGGTGCCCTTTTTATTTGCCATTTACCTCTTTACTATTTTAGATCCCTGACATATCTTCGCCCATGGCTTCTGTGGCAGTGGCTCTGGCCTTGGGAGCAATGGGTCTTCAGCCTTTCAGGCTTAGCCTTACCTCCCCCAAGTCAAAGATCACTGCTTTATTAACTATCACTGATGTGGAGTCAGGGCTGGAAGTAGGAAATGTATTAGTCCTATAAGTTATAGTGATACTGACAAGTTCTTGTAAAAAAAACAATATCCCTTTAATTCTAAATATAGAATATACTCAGTCTTAAAATGTCTTACATTGAATTTTACTTTTTTGGCAAAATGCCTGTGCCAAATCTTAATGTTCTAGAAAGTTTGCTTTTAGATCATTGTTCTTTTTAAGTTGTTAGAAAAGTAATTTCTTTAGTATGCATTATTTGACTACAGTAATGCTGTGCTATAAAATCACAGGCCAATTACCTTTTTTGTTAAGATGACCTATTTTCAGCAATTCTAACTGCAAAAGATTTTGAAACTTATATATAATATACTATGCAGATCTCTTTTTTTAAAGATGAAGTGATAAAATTATGTAACCATCCTTCTAACTAGAATTAGCTATTTCTGATCAATTTGCCTTATAATCTAATCTTTTTTTTATACGTATCACATATCCACTACGTTATTTAAAAACATTGTGGCTAAAATATTTCCCAGATTTGATTGTGCTGTGCATGTTTCAATAAAACTTCCTTTAGTTGGGACTTGGCAAATTGTACTAGTGTTAGAAGATAATCACTCGCTTCAGAGTCTTGATTAGAAAGCTGGAAACAACAGAAATAGTAAAATCAAGATATACAGCTATTTTAGAAGGACCTTTCTATTTGGTATGATTTTATATGTTTACTGCATACACTGTATTTATGTAGCAGCCCAAGTAGATGCTGTCATCCTATAATTCTTCCCATTTTTTAATCCCTCTTCACTTTATAGACAGGCTCTTAAAGGAGAACTAAAGCCTAACTAAAGAAGTAGGCTAGAAATATTGTACATTGAGTGTCGGTACCAGCCCAAGGCAACCAAAGCCCTTTAGCAGTGAAGATATGTACCTCCAAAATGCCCCAGTAGCCCCCAACTTCATTTCTGCTGATTCGCTGCACATGCTCTGTGCTGTTATCAGTTACTCAATTTAGCGACCAACTCAAAGCATACAGTACACATAGAATATAAATGTCTCAATATAAGGCTGATTATAAATTAATACAGATAATTACTACATGGCAGCACAGAAACCAGTGCAACTAGCATCAGACTTTAATCATCAGCCCTGTAGCATCATCTTATATTTCATGCCAACCTCATTTTCTGCTGGATAATTTGCAACGACCCCTCACCTTAGCTTCTCAGCAGCTGCTCAAAACCCACTGAGCATGTGAGTGTCGCAGACACTTTCCAAGATGGTGACCCCCCCGTGACCAGTTTAAAAATTGCTGCTATTGAGAAGCTGAAACTTTACGCTGGTGCAATAAGTTGAGTATATAAATGGCATTTTCAAACATATTCATTTTTAGGGTTAGGTTCTCCTTTAAGAATCTGTGCTGGTGTCCTTCATAGTAGACACGTAAAGGGGAATGTGTTTCATTAGCGCAAAAAACATTCGCAAAGGCCATTATGAACATTAGCCACCAAGATTTATAATGTATCCCTATTAAACCAACATTTGTTGAAGCTTTTTTACTGAAATGTGCTTCACCACTATGTTATTCTATACCTCTAGTTTTTCCAGAAATATTCTTTTAGTTTATGGGGACACTGATTTCTCTTCTTTGCAGAAGAAAAAACTATACCCCCAAAATGAATACTTGAGCAACAGATAGTTTACATCAAATTAAGTGGCATATTAAAGAATCTTATCAAACTGCAATATATATTTAAGTAAATATTGCCCTTTTACATCTCTTGTCTTGGCCCTTGTTTTTTAAAATGGCAATTTTCTATGTATGATTACCCACATACTACTTAAATTGACAAAATGTCTAGCCCCATGTCAGATTTCAAAATTGAATATAAAAACAACTGTTTGCTCTTTTGAGAAATGGATTTCAGTGCAGAATTCTGCTGGAGCAGCACTATTAACTGATTTATTTTGGAAAAAATTTTTTTTCCCATGACAGTATCCCTTTAAAATTATATTATTATGAAAATAGTTTATTTACATAAAGTGGGGTTTTAGATATGAATTGTTTTATGTTTTATGCAATATATTTTTATAGAGACCTACATTGTTTGAGGGGTATAGTTTTCCTTTAAGAAACAGGTGCTGTGCTGGGTTGTTAGCTTAGACAATTAGCAAGGGTCTGCTGGTATCTCTCCACCAGTGTCTTATCTGTGGAAAGAATCAAAATATATAAGAAGCTGTCTTGGAGTTTGAACCTACAAAACTGGGATGAGAAACCAACTCACAGTTATGGTTACTAATTACATTACTGAAATCAAGAAGTATGGAATAAAAATCATGAACTGCCATTTGGTACTAAAACATTATAGTCTATTACAACTTGACTGAAGTTCTTCCAAACTTCGCCAGTGCGCCGCTAATTCACAAAAATCCAAAGTTGCGCTCAGGGAGATGAAAGGTAGCGATGTTGCGCTAGCGTTAATTCATCAAGCAAAGCGACGTTACGCTACGGATGCATAATTTGCATAAGGCGACAAGTTAAAATACAATGGACGTATATGTAGCAGCAAATACATTACACTACACAAGCCTGGGAAAGCTTCATAAAATAAAATAGAGTTGTTATTTTGCCCTACACATGTGCCCACTGTATAGTTTAGGTGCCATATATTAGGAAATGAAGGGGGGGGGGAAGGAGGGTACCCCCCAAAGAAATTACTATCTTTTTCAGCCTATCACCCTTAAAAAAGTAAAAGACGCCAGCGTTTTTTGGGACTAAGAAAAAATTTCAACTTTTTTTGAAGTCCTATCTACTCTATTGCACTTCGCCTGGTCTGAGGTGTTGAAGGCAAGTCTGGTGCAAGAGGTAACGTTCAGTAAAATGCGCAAGTTAGTGAATTAGCGTAGTTACGTCCCTTCGCCATAGCACAACTTTGCCTGGCGTAAGGGTGCGAAGTAGCGCTAGAGTAGGTCCACTTTGCTAGCAAATTTACGCCAGTGCCCGTTAGTAAATCAGCGAATTTTCGCTAGCGTTAGCCACTTCGCCCTTTAGTAAATTTGCCCCAGAAACTCCAGATATATAACCATCAAAAATAAAATATGTTATTTTTTTAAATTAGATATTAGATGCATATTTTGAGTATACGAGTGTACTTATAGCATTTTCCCATTTCGCTGGCATTCTGTTGTCTATTTATAGTCTAAATACATGAACAGAGGCCCCCAGTGACCGGGTACATTGCTCTGATTTAAAACTACTTTTGCTATTACAACTTTTGTGTTGTGGGTATTATAGTGGCACCCTGTGGTCACTTTAGAAATATATTTATGTTAACATCAGTTAATGGTTTCCCAGTGTGACATGGGTTTATGCCACAATGTTATATGGAGGGTATGTAGATTTATTATATCCAGCACATCATGTCAAAATAACATCACAAAAAAATTGGGAAAATTGCTTGAGTTTTGTTTTGAAGAATGCTTTGGGTTGGAAATGAAAAAATTAGACTGTCATGTAAATGTTTATTAATGCAGTTTTCATTGTTAAATAGTTAATTAGGGTTAAAAAAAGACCATCAAGTCCAACCCCTCCAAATGAACCCCAGTGCACATATATACACATACTTCAATCAATATTTTTACTAATTTTACAATAACCTATGAAATTATGCTTGTTCAAGAAATCATCCAAGCCGCTCTTAAAGACAGAATAAATAGAATCTGCCACAAGATCCCCCGGAATTCCCCAACCTCATTGCCCTTACCGTGAAAAACCACCTATGCTGCTTCAAATGAAAGTTCTGTTCCTCTAACCTAAAGGGGTGGCCTCTGGTGCATTGATCTTTTCTATAGAAAAAAAGATCCCCAGCTATATGTCTTTAATGTCCTTTAATGTTCTTGTAAAGTAAGTCCCCTTGAAATCTCCTTTTCAGAGAAAACAAACGCAACCTCGAAAGTTCTTTTTACCAGTTTAGTTGTCCATCTCTGCACTCTCTGGCTAATTTATATAATTCTTAGGTCTGGAGCCAAAAACTGCACTGTGTACTCAAGGTGAAGCCTAACCAGTGACCTATAAAGAAGCAAAATTAAGTTTTAATCCCTCAGTCTATGTCCTTTTTTATACAAGACAGTACTTTATTTACATTAGTAGCCACTGAGGAACACTGCCTAGATTTACACAGCACATTATTCACAAATCCTCAAAAAAAAATTCTCAAATCCTTCTTAATGAAGGATACTCACAACACCCTACCATGTATAACTAATATTTGTGTTATTTCTACCATGCACTTTTTAATACTGAACCTCATTTTTCCATATTTCCAGTTCTTGCAAATCAATCAATCTTGCAATTTTCTGCAAAGGTGCAGCATCCTGCATGGAACTTTTTGTTTTGTACAATTTCATATCATCAGCAAAAATAGAAACAGTACTTTCAATGCCCACCTCCAGGTCATTAATAAACAAGTTAAAAATCAAAGGGCCTAGGATAGAGCCATGTGGCTCTTTACTAACAACACTAGTCCAATTAGAAAATGTTCAATTTATCACCATTCTTTGTAAGCTATCCTTCAGCCAGTTCTTCTGTGTAGCACTGTATTAAGTATAGCACTTTAGTGACCAAGTAGATCACACCCACTGTCTCCTACTCATATTCACATAGAAGGAAAATAAATTAACATCTTATACCTTATTACTCCTTTTAAAAGCTTTTCTACCACTGAGGGCTATAGTTTTCAGGCTGAGAACGGTATCCCACTTTGAATAGTGGCACCAATTCACCAATCTTTTGACACCATGCCAGATCTTTAAGAATCCAGTAAAAATAGGTACAGAGGTCTGGTATTTGCAGAATAAGCTCATTTAGTACCCTGATATGAATACCATCTGGTCCTTGAACTTTGTTTAGCTTTACATGTTCTAGTTTTTTTTGATTTTCCCTCCAAGTCACCCATGCATCAGTTATATTATTAGAATTCGGTCTATTAAAATGAAGCCTTCATTAGCTGGTTTCTCAATTATATACACATGATGAAAAATAATCTTTTTTTCCCTGCTTTCATCAAACAAGTAACCTCGATCTGGTCCCACCACTTCTTGCTTCATATTTTTACATATTTTTAAAATAATTATGGGTTCATATTAAACAACTTTGCAATACCTTTTGCAATCTTTTTTTAGCTTGTCTGCTTTTTTCATGCTTTAATGGCCTCCTTGTACCTAATAACATTTCATTAAAATATCTTGTTTTTTCTTACCTACCTCAGTACCAACATTTATCATTATCAAACCATAAAGGTTTTGTTTTGCAATGTCTTTGTTTATGATGGGAATATAGTGACATATTTATTAAGTAGCTTTTTACAGACATACAATTTTTCCTTCTGTGTTTAAAGGAAAACTTAAAGGGATACTGTCATGGGAAAAAACATTTTTTTCAAAATTAATCGGTTAATAGTGCTGCTCCAGCAGAATTTTGCCCTGAAATCCATTTCTCAAAAGAGCAAACAGATTTTTTTATATTCAATTTTGAAATCTGACATGGGGCTAGACATATTGTCAATTTCCCAGCTGCCCCAAGTCATGTGACTTGTGCCTGCACTTTTGAGAAATGGATTTCAGTGCAGAATTCTGCTGGAGTAGCACTATTAACTGATGCGTTTTGAAAAAAACATGTTTTCCGATGACAGGATCCCTTTAACACCACCTATCCTCAGCCCCACCCCCTCCATTGCCCCCTCAAAGGAATATCTATTCCATTTTCTTCTCCACTTCTGTCAGTGCACAGACATGGATCTTGCAGGAGCATTGAAGTTGAATCCATGTCTGGAATCAGATTCGACTGTGCATGCTTCTGCAAGATCCATATTGGTAAACTGACAGAAGAGGTTCAAAAGGCAGGGAGATGGGGCTTGTGACATTTATTGCTGTTTTATGCAAGGCATAACAAAACAAACCCTATGAGTATGGGATCCATTATCCGGAAGCCCATTATCACACATTTTTAAAAAGTATTTCATTTTTTTTCTGTAATAATAATAAGGCAGTACCTTGCACTTGATCCCAACTAAGATATAATTAATGCGTATTGGAGGCAAAACAATCCAATTGGGCTTGTTTTATGTTTAAATGAATTTTTAGCTATGGAGATCCAAATTATGAAAAGAACCCAGAAACCCCCCAGGTCCCAAGCATTCTGAATAACAGGTCCCATGCATGTAATTTGATTTAGTAAATTCACTATATTTAGGTCCAATGAATAGTCACACACTGATGACCTTCCTCAGGGACATCCTAGTGAGTAAGCAAATCTCACTGGGATGCCCATGAGGAAGGTCATCTATGCATGATTGGAACAACGGATTTAAACATGATTTGAACATTTTAATAAATTGACTTATATGTCCAATTTGTTTAATTGTTTACATCTATCTATCTATCCATCTATATATCTATCATCTATCTATATTTCTATCGTACTCTTCCTCTTTTTCATTTTCTTTGTATGTGTCTCAGTCTTGATCCTTTACTTGTTACTCTTCTCCACCTCTCCCTCATCAACTTGCCATGTTATTACAACTACTGTATGCCATCATTGTAATGTTATTTCTGATTCTCTATTAAATACAAAATGGAAAATTGTCTCCATGTTCATTATGGAGTTCAGGTGAAATAAATTATCAAGCAGACTGGCTTTACTACTGGTATCCATTAAGAAATTAAAGCACAGGGGTTTGGGGATAGTAATCACAAGAGACAGTCTTCTGCTGATTGAATTTGGTTCTTACACTCTTACTACAAAAATGTCACAGTTACTACATTCTATTACTGTTCCTTAGGCAAGGCAAAATACCCATTGTTCTGCACATATCCTTTTCTTCATCATTGTGGAGCATTACTGTGCTAGAAAAGAGAAATTAAATATCCTCTTGTAGAAGCAAGGTGTCCACTTTTATTCTCTCACTTGCCAGTGTGAGAAAGGGAGCAATCCATTATAACTTATGGAAGGGAACAGTTGGTTAGAGGTTTCAGATAAGTGTGAGGATACAATTTGCCTTAAGAGTGCCTGAGGATCAAGACAAACTGACTTTCCATGGAATGAGTCTGTCAGCTGGCATCTTTCAGTAATTGCTTCCCATGGCAGGGCCTCGCCAGCCAAGAGGGGACTGCTCTCATCAACCCAAGAATCAATTTCAACAGCAGCTGAATGATTATTGTTTTTTTTGTTTTTTTTGTTTTTTTTAAACTCAGAGAACTTGTTGCCAAGTCTAAAAAAGGCCAAATGGAGATTGGCAATCATTATACTAGGACGTGGGCATATAAAGAGGAGAAAAGGGAAAATAAGATCTGTTACTGCAGTTGGGAGAAGTTTCTTATCTCACAACTAATAAATACATTTTTTTCTGGAGTTGTCTTTTTAACAAAATTATTTTGAAAGGTATTAAGACACCATTTTTGAGAAGCCAAACACATGGGCATTTAATTCATGGGCTTATTTAAAAAATCCCTTTTTTTAATCATATTGTAATGTAAGAGATATCAAATGATTTTTAAAAGACAATAAAATCATAGAGAATTATAATGTGATGGACTGTGTCAGTGTATTGGAACATTTTAGTCATTATAATCGTATCATTAATTACTTTTGCATACTGTAGATGAAATTGCATATAAATATTTCAAACTACAGGCAATATAAATTCTATATTTTCTCCGGTTGAGAAAAACAAACACATAGAACTTAATAATATCCAGTTTTATATTAATGCAATATACTGATAATATATGGATTGTATTTTGCTACATAAAACAATGACACACCAATATCCCAGAGATGCGTTGTTAAAAACATATCTTTTCCAAAACTCAAGTCTTCCACAATTTTCTATGATCAGAATGAAGCACTGTTTTAAAGATCCTTGAATGATGTGACCTTGTCAAAACAGTCATCATGGCTTCTCCTGCTCATTTACATAAAAGCAAACAATAACTTTAATGACCATTTATTAAAAATAAAGTGAATGCAAAACCCATTCACAAATATAGTAGTCCAGAACCATTCCCAAGGAAAATGTCTTATCCTTATTTTTGCCACTCAATAGATATTGATCCTGAACCTCACACCTGTATATTGGATTACTGGAGGCCATCTACTGGTAATTCAGACATACAGTGAGTGAAAGTTTTATAATTTTAACTAGAGAATCTCTCAGACCAAAGCATTCAAACCCAAGAAAGAATTTTTTAAGTATTTGCATTAGTAAGTATTTAATTTATTGCTCCCTGGTAGACATGGTTATAATATATATATATATATATATATATATATATATATATATTTACGTGCCTAAAATGCATCTAAAAAGTCTTTATTAAACAACGAGAGAGAATTATAACAACAATACTTAACAACATATATTTTACCTTTTTTGTTGTTGTCCCACCTATATTTTACACAATACATTTCCTTGGTTTTACTTATTCCTGAATTTTACACCATATATTCTGGTTCCCTGGAAAACATAAAATGGGGATGGGGTAACCAAAAGGAGACAGAAACTGCTTTTACAGGAGGCTATTGGTGCCCTGTAAGAAAGATTGAGAGTAAACAAGAATTCAGAGAGGTATTCTTTTTCTTATTTGAAAATAAAATATGCAATGTTGGAATGTTTGAATGTTGAATGCTGGCATGTTGTTTTTGATGTGGCCCCCAAAATAGTGTGGTGAGTGGAAGGTGGGAAGAGGACTCCTACATTGCTAGTATATTCTGCTAGTCAGAATATGAGGATGTATCTTGAGCTGTTGAAGCATTTGTAGAAGCAATACGTAGATTGCATACATAAGGCTATATTTCTTCTATTTTCATTTAATATGCTAGTAATATACGAGCCATGAATATCCTGTAAATTATATTTTTATAAAGGATGCTTAGTGATGTCATCAGCTATAATTGGTGCTTAGTGATACAATATTTGCTACATTACTCAATGAAACTTGTGTATTATAATCAATAATGTACCCCCTGTTGTAAAATATGAGGATATAAGTCACCTCAGTGTTCCATGACCTGTTTAAAAGCAGTCAACCTTCAACATTGTGTTTTTATATGGTCATGGAACGTCTCTGAGACTTATATAGTAATATCCTTATATTTTACAATGGGGGGTACATTATTCACTATATTAGGAATTTTCATTTCTTTGAAACATTGCATTTTGATATCAGAAAACTAGAATACATTTGCTGAATGTATTATTACTAAAAGAGGTGAAGTTTCACACTAGTTCAGTCAATGGGCTGTAAAGCTTAAATGATGTAAGTTCACCAGAGTTTTATTCCTATGTCAGCTGCTTATTAACTTGAGCTAGTGATTTTATCTCGCGCCTCTGGCACTTAAAATTGCACTGTAAGCTCAATGGGGCAGGGAATCATTCCACTTAATTTTTTATGTACAGTAAGGATTAAACTTTGTAGCGATATATAATGATATGCTATCCAAATATAATAAAATTATGTAAGAATTTCAAGACTTGTATGAACAAATTTATATTTATTTTACACTTATAATTTATGCTGAATTATACATTTAAAAGCACTATATATATATATATATATATATATATATATATATATATATATATATATATATATATATATATATATATATATATATATATATATATATATATATATATATATATATATATATATATAGCAATGGACAGCACCCCGTTCCAGATTTCTGCCTGGGTGCACAGTAAGGATATTATCGTATATGTGAAAAGAAGACCAGCAACACCAGCAATATATACTGGCAAGTATATGTAGGTTTCTTAGATATTGAATGAATATATATATATATATTATATTCATTCAATATCTAAGAAACCTACATATACTTGCCAGTGTCATGAGAATATTTTAAGTGCTTTTGTACCAACATAAAACAAATCATTATTATGAATAATGCTGGACACCATATGGTGAATGTCTGTTGGCATTTTAAGCAACATTGTTATGGAAGGTGGGTTTCAGAAGAGGTCTCATATTATGTAAGTATCACTTTTTTAATGTACTGTAAACAGAATGGTTTGGGTGATGGCTTGTTTCCCTATATACTAAATACATCCGGTGTTATTGCAATTCACTATTTTTCTCATCAAATACCAAGTCTTTATATTTTCACTTGCCAAAGAGTGTCACCAGAGGTACTAGGTGGGTCTGAGATTTGAATTTATAAAGTATTCAAGTGGTTACCTAAAAAAAGGTTTTTGTTTTTTTGTAAGGTTACTTTTCACTGTTTTCTTGTAACTTGTAACTAGAATCAGTGTGTGTTATGTTAGATAAATGCATTGTAGAATAAGCATACTCTTCTCCTACATTCAAAATTATATTTCCTAATATTGGCCACAAGATAATTAGTAATAGAAATTCTGCCCATTGTCTCTAAGTAGGTTAGTCTTCCAGGGAGCACCACTTTTCATACATTTATTTTTCTTTTAACAATATGTATAACCTATTTAACATACATACAAATCTTTTGGTGTGGTAGTTGAGCCTTTCAGTAACTAATGCTCTTTTAATAACATGGATGCTAAATTGAACCAATAATACCAGTAATTATAAAAATATCAGTGATTGTGCGGTCTCAAATATGTTTCCAAAAATTAAAAACAAAGATCTGATTAGTGGAAAAAGGTAGCTGCACAGGTGTTTTTAACTACTGTATTAGTAGTATCTTGGTACAGGTATGGAATCTATTATCTCCATGCTTGGGACCTGGGGTTTTCCACATAAGGTATATCTCTGTATTAAGGATCAAAATAATTTAGAAAAATTTAAACGTGAAATAAACCCAGTAGATGAGTTTGCCACAAGTATGGATTCATGTAGCTTAGTTACCATCAAGTACAAGATACTGTTTTACAATTATTACAGAGAAAAGGGAAATAATTAAAAAAAAGTGCTTAAAATATAATCTATGGGAGATGGCCTTACCATTATTTAAAGCTTTCTAAATTACCGGTACTTGTTTTCATATAAGGGACCCCATGCCTCTGTATTAGTATGTATGGCTGCCCCGTATTGTATTGGACTTTTTTCTACATTAGATCAATACCTTACAGTTTGAGTTAATTATTTTACTATTTATTCCAATCTTTGTCTTCCCTGTTTATACTTTTACTGTATTGTATTGTATGGCACTATATAAATACATATTGTGGGGGGATTACTCGTAGCAGCTAGTAGGGGTTAGGCAAAACAGTTCCACAAATGAGACAAGAGGCTCTGGTTGGCAATAAAACAAAATAAACAAAGCGTAAGTACAATGTTTTCAAATAATTCAAAACAAAAGTCCTCTCTGCCATCACACGGTAGACTTTCTCTGGAGTCATAGGGACACATTTACTAAGGGCCGAATATCGAAGGTTAATAAACCCTCGAATTCGACCCTAGAAGTAAAATCCTTCAAATTCAAATATTGAATTCGTAGGATTTTGCGCAAATCCTACGATTGATCAATCAAAGTAAAAATCGTTTCGAAGGATTTTAATCGATCGATCGAAGGATTTTACTTCGATCAAAAAAAGCTTATAAAACTGATGGGGAAGGTCCCCATAGGCTAACATTGTACCTCGGTAGGTTTAAACTGCCAAAGTATGTAGTCTAAGTTTTTTTTAAAGAGACAGTACTTTGACTATCTAATGGTCGAACAGTCAAACGATTTTTACTTTGAATCATTCGAATCGAAGTCGAAGGTCGTAGTAGCCTATTTGATGGTCGAAGTACCCAAAAAAATACTTTGAAATTCGAAGTTTTTTTCATTCGAATCCTTCACTCGAGCTTAGTAAATGTGCCCCATAGTGTCACAGACCATTTATTTTAGAACACACTCTTTTGTCTCAGCTTCTCCCAGTGTACTGAACTCCCTCAGCATGCCCAGGCTCTTCTTAAAAAGTCCCACCTGTGGACTAATTGGCCAGAGTACTTTCCAAACGATTCTCCTGGGTCTGAGCCTGTCTTTCCCTGGATATTTAAAGGAGCCAATACTTCAGCCTGGGTGCTATATATCTGCCATCTTATATAGAATTCCTACTGGGACAAATCTCTTTGTCACAATATATAAAGAGCCGGATTAAGACTCAATCCAGCCCTAGACAAGTCAGTGCTTTTGAGGCCCTTCCTCCCTTCTTCCACCTCAGATGCATACACACAGTACATGCCACCAAAATATAGCTGATTTAGATTCACAGGCAGTGCAGGCAAGGCGCACCTAGAAGGATATGATTACTATAGGTTTCATCTTAAAGTGGAACTGTCACCTACACATAAAAAACTGCATAATGAAAGTCCTTTCCAAATTAAATATGGACCCCCAAAAATTTTTTTCATTAAAACATCCATACCTGTTATAAAGGTGTTTAAATATCTAAACTGTCAATCAAATATTACCTGCCCCGCCTCTATGCCCGTGGCATAGAGGAGGGGCAGTCAATTACTTTCACTTTCCATTCAGCACTTCCTAGATGTCACAGCTCTCCACACATTCCCCCTTCCCTCCTCAGGCTCTATATTTGTGTAGGGCACTGCACATGGACATTAGGTCCCTCATTCTGGTTCATATACAAGATTTTGGGGTGATACACAATTTCCCTTGATAACCATGTCCACAAAATGGCTGCTGTCTGCTTGCTGTAATTGTATAATTCCAAAACAGAAGGAAACAAAATTTAAATAATAAATACAGTGTAAGTAAAGTTTATTTTGCTCAACTAACATGATAGAAAAGAATTTGAAATTATTTCTTAGGGTGACAGGTCCCCTTTAAGGTCCAAAGGGATTTTACAGTGAGAGCTGTGAAGTTGTATTTTCTCCTTGAATGACCATATTAGAATTTTTTTTAAGTGAGAGTCCAATGATTGTATTAACTAGGAAAAAGGTTCAACTTACTGGTATTAATACTTTTGGCACAATGCTGATGCAAAAAGTGGTCTAGTTGCTGTTTTGGTGTCAAGAAGAATGTTTTTACTCACAACTTTCTTTTTATATAGATTATGAAAAATATTCAGGCCCTTTACCATCGGAGCCACTGGAGTGACACAAGAACAAAAATCGATGGAGTATTAGCAACTATTGTATCAATTCTAACAGCTGCCTGTAATGAAACCCAGAGCTTCTGCTCAGCAGGGACAAAGATAAGAAATGCATCTACTAAATGTATCCATTTAGAACAGTTTACAGGGTCGGCGACCCCCTTCAGAAGGTTAAAAATTACACGTTACACTTCAATATTAGAAAAACGATCACACATAGAAAATAGAAAGTTATTGGAAAAAGTCTTTATTTCTGGTGATCTATCTGAAAACAACTAGTTGTTTGAAGGTGAACAACCCCTTTAAGCATATATTTTACAAGTTATTTATGGGTTTTGTGTATTATGGCATGGTACAACTGCTATTCATAAAGCCTTACTGTCACAAGATAATCTCCTATGCTGTTTCTCTCCCTATATTGCATTTTATTATTTTCCTTCCAATTCTTCACAACATTCCCTATTTATAACAAAAAAAATGTTAGATAAGAAAACTTAATTTAATACTTTAAAAGAGCCATCTGCTGAATCCTGCATGGGTTTCATGTAAACAAAATGTGAGTGCTGGTTACAAACAAACGATCTTATCTATTGTATTGTGATACAAATGGAAATTAGATTAAGCTACCTACATGGTACCATGGCTGAATCTTAAATTTCTTATGAAAACTGAATGTTTGCTGCAAGTATTCACTGGACCTGATGAGAGCCTCATTATTTTTGTACCAGCAGTACACACTGGGTATAGCATAATCAAAGCCTGGGGGTACGTATTAATTATCTTTTTGAATAGTGATGAAATTTTAAAAAGATCTCCTTAAGGCTCACATCATCAGCAGATGAAGCAAAGCTTTGCACAGCTTGTGAGCTGTGGATCACATGTGTTTTTACATCTGTTCAGGATATTTCAATTTGAAGAGCAACAAGCCGAGTTCAGGATTAAAAGAAAATACTATAAAAAAAAAAAGAAAAAAAAGAGAAGAGAAGAGAGAAAAATCTGCTCTGGAACAAGCATAGTTCACCTGTTTTTCTAAACACAATAAACAGGGAAAATACTGATTTTGTCCATCAATAAATTCTCACCCATTATTCAATTTATATTTGTAAAATAATATTTATCATTTGCCGCATTTATGGCCCAGTCTCTCGCTGGGTGTCAGGGCTGATTAGCAGCTCACCTGTTATTCTTTCTCCTGCTGTTGGATCTACTCAAAATTCCTGCACTGTATTATTCAGCCCCATGTCTATTCATATTTTGGTTAAAGACATATTTTCAAAGAAAACATTAAAGTTTAAATGCTACCAAGGGAAAGGGGAATGAAGGCTTACATTACCACAGATCTGTATTTGGAACGTCTGTCAACAAACAGACTGGAAATTTAATGATTGTTAGAAATGAGCTTGAGTAATATTACTTCTGCTGGATGTTACAAGCTAGGCATCTGAGCATGAGAGAACATTTATAGGAACGCATGCAGTTAACATGAGCCGAAGAAGTAAAGAGAAAGAAACTAACAAAACCCAGAACTTTCACCTTAAAAAGTGTCTGATAATTACCTAGATGCATAAAGGCAGTTTATCTCTGGAGACTTCAGTTTCAGGGTTGTAAATACTGTCAAGATTTCTTTTTAATAATGCACTCTTTTATGAAGCTGGAGTGAAAACGTAATGCCCTCTACTGGGAGACTGGAAAGGTTGACTATTTAATAATAAGGTACATAAAAAGGCCAAACAAAAGATAAATTAAAGCAAAATGATATAGGCAATCTGTGCATGGATTAAAGCATTCCCCAGAGCAAAACATTGCATGCTGGGAAATCAGCCATTAAAGGAATACTTTACCCTCAAAATGAATATTTAGCAACAGACAGTTTATATCATATTAAGTGGCATAATAAACAATCTTACCAAACTAGTATATATTTATTTCAGTAAATATTGCCCTTTTACATCTCTTGCTTTGAGCCCTTATTTTGTGATGGTCTGTGTGCTGCCTCAGAGATCACCTGACCCGAAATAGTACAGCTCTAACTGTAACAGGAGGAAGTGTGGAAGCAAGAGACAGAATTCTGTCTTTTAATTGGCTCATGTGACCTAACAAGTATGTTTGGTTTGTTTGTATGCACCATGAATCCTAGGATCCCAAGGGGCGGCCCCTATTTTTTAAAATGGCTATTTTCTATTCAGGACTGCCCAATGGCACATACTTCTAAAAAAGTGTATTATTATGAAAATGGTTTATTTACACGAGGCAGCGTTTTATATATGAGCTGTTTTATGCAGACAGACCTACATTGTTTTTCTTTAATGTACAATTTCCTTTGGCTCATTTCTGGTTTTAGAGGGTGACTATTAGGGTAATACAGTGAGCCTGTGGGGCTCATTTATAAACACGGGGTACATAATACAAAAATATCCACGTTTCTAAGAGATGCTGGCCTCTAATAAACACTGGGCACATTTACACATGGGCAGTAACCCACAGCAATGAATATGTGACTGGCTTTTTTCAGCCACCTGCTGGTTGAATAATGAAAGGAAACCTTTGATTG
Source organism: Xenopus laevis (assembly GCF_017654675.1). Lineage (NCBI taxonomy): Eukaryota > Metazoa > Chordata > Amphibia > Anura > Pipidae > Xenopus > Xenopus laevis. The sequence continues at coordinate 120,271,529 of NC_054373.1, forward strand.
GTTATTATGTGTTTATGACTGCCCAGGTGTAAAACTGCCCAGTGTTTATAAGAGACCAGCATCACGTAGAAACTTGGATGTTTTTGTATTATGTACCAATTTTTTTTATTGAAAATGGAGTAACCATGTCCCATATAAATAACCTCCAATTATACCAAATGATATACCATTCTAACCTCTGTTGAAGTTCAAAAGACTTTTTAAAGAAGTCTCTTCTCATTAGAATTTGGCATCCAACTATAATCTGGGAATAGTTTTACCATCTATAGCTTCACTTTAGCCATACTGAATTCATTCCTGTTTCTTCTTGTCACTTTATATAAGATATGTACTGCTGTCCACTTTCTTAGATCATTCCTTACATTAGTATTAGTCAATGCCTGTTTTAATCTAAAAAAAAAAGAAATAGTTTTGTGATACCTCCAGAGCTTCCTCAACGTATTCTTTGGGAATTTTAGCAATTACAGAAAATCGTTTTACCTTTACTAAGCGTTTGTCAGCGTATCCACACAGGGAAAATAGAACAATACAAGAAAATTATCTCTAATTCAGCAGGAAATTTGCTGTATGAGAATACCCAACAGACACTTTACCTAATCTCTTTTCTATTAGCGTTCCAAATCATTTCCCACTATATTAGTACTATCTGTTAAAAATGGCTACAATATAATAGTAGTCATGTATTTTAGAAAAATAAAATTTAAATAGGAGTAGTCCAGCTAAAATACATTCTATAGTGTTTTTTAAATGGAAAGAAATGCAAGAAAAAGGGATTTTTTTAATTGTGTCAGTTGTCTTTTGCACTATTATAATGTTATCTGGTCCCTAACTTTAACAATCAAATGGAATGTAAGGCTATATACATTATTATTTTTACTTTAGATTGTCATATTCGCAGCTTCCCTTGCTTCTAGCCTGTAATGAAAACGACAGCCTAGTTGTTTAGGTCAGTGACCCTTGAAACTAGACATCTTTCAAAGAACACATTGGTCAGACACAGAACAATATTTCATAGCTTCTTACCAAGTGAAATACCAACTTCTCATACGTTTTAAAAAATTATTGCAGGAGCTAGTTGTATTTTCAGCTCTACCCAGTTCACTCGGTTATCTCAAAGGAAATGATTTACCCAGTTCACCCAGCTGACTGATGCGTGACGAATCAACAATTTCTGAATTAGTCTTTCATATGATATGTGTGCATACTGTATATATATTATGTATGGGTATGCATGCATTCATTATTAACACATTGTAATGGAACGTTTAATGTCAAAATAAGATAATAATTATATAAAATTGAAGGGGAAAAGCAATATAAAGCCTACTGTAAGATTTTGCAGCAACAACGGCTACAAAGCTACTGTATACAGTTAACATCTCCTTTTGCATAGAATTATTGGGCACAACCAATTTCTACTCTACAGGTTTCATGAAGTTTACATCAAGTCTAGAGGAGGACTCCTAAGTTGGAATTTGCACCAGTGCTGTAACTGAAAGCAATTAATAGGTGTTGAAAACAAATAACACGTTCTGATTGCCTGTTTTAGGTTACTAGAGTTGGGAAAGGACATTACGGGGGTTATTTATCAAAAGTCGAATGTTAGAGTTTTTTATATCTCAAATGAACTTGAATGAACTCACAGCTCGAATACTTTCTTATTTAAGAAAAAACATTAAAGGAAAAAACTTGATTCAGCAACTTCAAATTGCAAAACAGGAAAACTCGAATTAATCGAGTTTTTGGCAAAAAAAACTTGAATCGCTCAAATTGTTTTCGGGTAAAATCCTCTGAAAAAAACTTGAACATCATGAAGGCTAGTAACATCTTCAAATGGTGCAGGAACCTCTGCCATTGACTCCTACATGACCTTGACAGGTTTTAGATGGTGTATTTTTGCATACAAGCTTTTTCCAGGGTCAGGGTATAATAAATCTAAAAAAATCTGAGTTTTTTTTACCTGAAAATGTGATTTTTTGACCAAAAAAATAACCTAGAAAACTCAAATGGAAAACATAGATGAGCTTCTTTATCTTTTAAAAATAATTTAACTGATGCTATAATAGCAAACTTTAGGAGCAGATTTCATACTGACATACTTTATACAAATAAGACATGAACGATTTTAAGCATTAGATGATCAGAAGTAAAGAAATGTTTAAAGTTTTTCAATTCCACTTTTGAGGTCCCTCATTTTGTCAGCTACCCCCTCTTGGCTCAAAACAGGGTTGCAGACAAAAATATTTTAACTCTTTAGTAAGCAAAGGTCAATTTGGAAGTGAATTCTATTCTTTAATTTTGAAGATATACTCACTTTTACATTTTTGAACTTTTAACTTCCCTCCCTTAGTTTATGATTGAATTCTTGATATTATAACAGACAGGGGGAGGCCTATATATGAAAGTTTGTATCTTAGGGTTTTCTTTCATTCAAATAAGTCTCAAAATGTTGCCATACTTTAAAAAACTTTGAATGCATCAAGTTTGTATTCTACTCACCATTTTCAATGGATCTACCAAGTCTCAAAATAATTTGAAAAAATGTGAAAATTTAAAACTTTCCTTTTGCCTAGGACAAACAATTTTTTTTTAAATTTGAATTTTTCAAGTTTTGGTGCTGAATGCATCTCTAGAATTTGCATTTGAAATTCAAATGTGTGAGTTTTAATTAAAAAAAATGAAATCATTGTAAATGAATGTTTATATGTCAGCCCCCTAAACTGCAGAAGTCAGGTCAGATCCTAAGCCAATCCCATTATTTACATTCCAGCAAATATTGTGCATTTAAGAGAAATAATTAGTAGAGTGATTGAGATAAGTGTAAATTGGAAAAACTCAGTCCAGTTCCGGTTGAGAGAAGCAGTCCTGATTCCGGATCTCTGTCCCCATGCCCTCCCGGTTGCACACAGTTGATCCCAGTATCTCCACAGCTCAGTGCGAGGCAAAGGACGGGGGGAGAGTTACAGCCAGACTGGAGCTGCCTCAGTGCAGCAGTGCAGCGAGTCTCCATCCAACTTTATATGTGCAGGTGGTTCTGCAATAAATAAATAAGTCGGCTGTCTTGCGGTTTACTTGTCCTTTATTTAGCGCCGCTTCCCACAAGTTCAGGAGGAATTAGCGAGAACAGTGAACTCCTTGCGCCTATGCAATGTTGGGCAAACATGAAGTGCATTGGATTAGGTGCAGTGACGGGGTTAGTGCAGAACAGAGAGGAGCTGCAGTGGATGAACTTGTGGGAAGCCGCTGGGAAGCTCGCAGTGTATCGGCACCAGTTCGGCCAGGCTGAAATGGATGCGCTGCCCTCCTCTACTTTCTGCACCTCTTGTGGAGCCCACCGACATCGATTCTTACTGCTGCTGGATGAAGGCGATCGTGGCAGAGGACACACTGTCATGAATAGCCAGGAGGAGAAATCGAGCACTGCAGGATGGATGGTCGCCCTTTTGCCGTTTCTGAAGAGGACAGGAAATGGAGTTTCTGTAAGTTATTTCTTAATAAAGGCTTTGCTATTTTAAATTTTAATTTGTGTTTTTTGAACACAAATTTTTTTGAAAAAAAATATTTGATGTTACTGGTCCTTTAAGCACTGTTAAAATTAGCTTTTAGCTTATTAGCCATGACAAGATTTATTTATCTGAATATTGTTAAAATATATACAACGAAACGACTAATTAAAGAGATTTTAGCATTATGTGTATAATCACATTAATAACACATACACAGATCTGAAAAGATGAAAAGAGTTTAAAGGGCTTGTTCACCTTAAAGTTAACTTTTAGTATGATGTAGAGATTAATATTCTGAGACAATTTGCAATTGGTGTTTACTTTTTATTTTCTGTGTCTTTTTAATTATTTAGCTTTTTGTTCAGTTACAGTCTGAAATGTCAGCAGCTATCTGCAGGCCCGGATTTGTGGAAAGGCCACAAAGGCCCGGGCTTAGGGCGGCAGAATTTTAGGGGGGCGGCATGGCGTCCATACACACCCGCATTGGTTAGGAATCAATGGGGATTCACAGGAGATACTATAGATTTTAAAATTTCCAGTGCACCATTCCCCAGGACTCCGGACCCAATGCTAAATAGTTGCACATGTGCACAAAGGAAGGGGGAGGGGAGTGAACAGCAGCGGGCCTAGAGGCGTGTGCTATGTAAATCCGACCCTGGTTGTTATGGTTCAATTTACCTTAGGCTTAGAGACTGGAATATGAATAGGAGAGGGCCTGAATAGAAAGATAAACAATAACAATAATCTGTAGCCTCACAGAACTGCTGGGGTCAGCATAAAATAGCTGAAACGAGTCAGAAGAAGAATGCATATAAAAAATTAAGACAAATTAAAAATTTGGTAAAAACTGACCATTCCATAAAATCCGAAAAGTTAACTTAAAGCACCCCTTTAATGTTTCACCAATGAAATTAATCTATCAGAGCAGTTATACCCATCCTCAGTAAGGGTATAGTATAGTAACTAAGTTATTTTTTTACGACAAGCTGATATTAGCAAGGAGAGCTTCACGATACAATGGATTTAACATTTCAGGCTAATCCTTATTGTACCCCTTCAACATTTTAGGTTACGCCTGTCAAAAGTGTTGAATCCTAAACAATCTTGTGGAAGTTATTTAGCTGGGATTGAACTGTGATCAAAACTTCTCCTTTTGTTTTGTAAGAGTATTGTAAAAATTAGAAAGTCTTTTATGAAAATCTGTGTATAAATCACATTTTATATCAGGTTAGCATATGCTCATAGTAGTCTGATATGATGAAGTGTTAATATAAGACAGTGATGGAACTATAATCCAGCACATTTTTGTGACACATGCTAATATGATTAGACTTTCATGTGGTATTACTATTGGAATGCTGTGCTTTTCCAGCTCACCTGCACTGCTTCCTTTGAACCTTCCTTTTTAATATCCTACATATATTCTATACCTTACGCACACATACTACTTATGAAACCACTGAGGTTGCACATGAAACGACTGAGCGTGCTCTATGTACATATTAGAAGTAGGATGAAGTGATTATTTGTAGCCCATAACATGGAATGAGGTATCATGTTGCTGTTTCTAATACAAGTTACTACTTTTAGATCCTTCCATAGAATGAATGAAAATGTCAGTGCTGTTTAATACTTAGTCTAATAAGTTACAACTCAGTGGGAGAGAATCTGATAGCATTTTTTCAACTCCACTCCCAACACCCATGTGTCTCATATTCGTCAAATTCCAACATATCGTAGCAGTATTTGTTAGTGAACCAATGTCATTAAGGTGAAATAAGATGGAAGAAAACTTATTCTACACCTGTCAAGAAAAGATATTCTCCTAGCAACAATCAAGTAACCCTTCTTATTTCTTAGTGATACATCATACATATAACCAAACATAGCTATTTCTTTATTTATAATTATTTCATTTATTTTGGCATCAAAGCAGAGAACTGAAGTATTTTGCAAGAACAGTGTATATTCTATAGATGGCCATACAGGGAATAAGTCCTTACCACTCTATTTGGACAACAATCCTTCATGGATCAACTTCCTGTGCTGTACACTTTCAAGTTGGCCTGAGCCAATGGTCAGCCTCTGAGAAAGAATTGACAACATCCACTAAGTGAAAAACAATCAGTATGACCTATATGTAACTTTAAGGGGGTTATTTATCAAAAATTCAAGTTTTTGAGGGTAGTTTCAGTCAAAACTTGAATTTTTCTGTTTAAAAAAAACTCAAATTTTTTGAGATGTACTGTATTATGTCCCGAGGTTGTAAATATTTTTAATCTGAAAATACTCCAGATAAAACCTGTCAAGGTCATGTAGAAATAAATGGCAGCTGTCCCTTCAACCATTTGAAGATGTTCGGGGTTTTTTTCAGTGGTTTTTACTCGAAAACTCAATAAATTTGAGCAATTCAAGTTTTTTTTCACAGAAAGCTCGATAAATTCTAGTATGTACTGAATAAAGTTTTTTACACTAGAGTTTTTTCATAAATAAGAAAACATTCCAGTTGTGAGTTTATTCGAAGAATAAAAAAACCTCACAAACCTCACAAACTTGACCTTTGATAAATGACCCCCTAAATGTACATTGATAATTTGTGTAGTAGTTTTTTATTATCAGTATCATTTTAATGCATAGAAAGAGTGGTCGCACAAAGCAGGTCAGAAAATCCCACCAACAAAATAATTTAATTTAAAGAACTAGACCAATAGACATGAGTGGTAATTTACAAACAATTAACAAAGTTGTGGTTGCGCAAAGTTTGACGCATTTATATTCCATTTATTAAAGGTACATGCATCGAAAACTGTAACTGTTTCCAAAGTAGCACTCTGTGCCAATGGGCTTATCTTGCCTCCTGTTTGAGTGCAGTGCATTTATTCATGCAGAGAAACCCTGGAGTTACATGTAACAGTTATTACAACTTCTTGAAACAACTGTGTCCAATTTGCATCGAAGCATACATGCAATTGTGCTGGTTTTAATGCATCTGCCACAAGTGCGTCAGGCACATCATCACCTCAGCGTTGCAATTCTGAAATTATGGGGAAAAAGTACAGTACTATGGGTAAAAAAACATTAACTTGCGTCCAAAATTGCACTTGCATTAGTAAATGAGCCCTATGATTATATATATGTACAACAATATAGAGATGGTCTAAGTCATCATTAACCATAAAAAAACAATAATAAGAATGAGAACATGTATAAAATAAAAGGGGGTGTTGCTTATGCATTCTCTGCAAAACAGTACAGTTATTTCTGTGTGGATCAAATACTTTATTTCTGACCTTTTTTCCAGGGCTATGTGTCAAACTGTGGTTGAGGAAGTATAAATAGTTGGCATGTTAGATATATTAGAAAGACATTTTCTGTGCTGTAGCTGTGACATGACACTTTTGAGGCAAGAGGCTATTTTGTAAGAATACTACTTTCCTATTGATAATTTCTCATTAAATACCGAGGATGAAAGAACCATAGCAACATAGTTGCAGTAAAGGCAAGTGCCTCAGGATCAGATGTCCCCTTTCTAATTCTTGATTTACAGAACAGAGGTTATATTTAGTTCTATGTGCCTTTCTCAAGCCAGTGAAATGAGCTAGATATGTAGGTAGTAGATTTTGTTAGAGAGTAGATTGTCCCAGTCTTGTTACAATAAGGCATGAAATAAGATCTATGTGGAATTTCAGAGGACATATTCATTTCTCATTGGAAACAACCTAGAACCGTATGACTAAAGAAAATACATGAAGACCAATAGTGGCATATATTGTGTAGCTGTGCCCCCCAGCAGAAGACATTTTCTGGAAACCCTAACTCCATGCACACTCTGCCGAGTGCAACTCACGATGCATGTTCAGTAGCCATGTTCCTGAGCCAATTGCCAATTTACTACCCTCCTTCCTATGCCTCTCCCAAATGGGCGCCAGGTGTTACGAATATCTACTGATTTGAATGACAGAAGATATATATATGTATAACCACTACCAAACCTGACACGACCCGTGTGCTTTAAACAAGGTTTAATCAATAAAAAACTGCAAAAAACCTCTGCAGAAAGGTGTAAGGAGCAGAAACAAATCCCAGAAACAGACCAAGGGTCAGGGGCTGGCAGCAAGAATCAGAGTTCGTATAACAGATGGTCAAGGGCAGGCAGAAGACTTGCGGAGTCAGGAAACAGACTGAGGTGAAACCAGGGAGTCAGAACCAGAGGGAACAGGGACAATTTACAGAGTCAAGAAACAAGCCGGGGTCAAAACCGGGAGATCAGATAATGGGAAACAAGGACAGAAGCAGGACTTACTAGACAGTGGCAGGGATTTAGAAGCAGTCTCACAGGAAAAAGGTTGCAGGAACAGGATCAGGAATTCATCATCACGGACAAGAACTCGAGGCTACGAGTCGGCAGGAAGGCCAATGATCCAGCATTGGGGAGATAGGGAAGCGAGCTTAAATAGCCTGCTAATGAGCTATTATTTTTGATGTTATGATATTTTTTAATAAAATCACACTATTGCAGAACAAGTTTCAAGTATAAATTATTATCATGCTGAATATAAATATATAAACTGCCCCTTACACATTGAAACAGAGTCAATCCCCATTGTATTCATGATAATAAAAGGAAGAAAAGAAACTGCACTTGCATATGCTCAGTCTGTTCCCTTGCACAGGGTAGCAAGCGAGCGGTCAGGCAATGGCAGTGGTACAATGTAGGGGGAGTGGGTCCTGAAAGAACCTGCAATCCTCAGCCTGCACCAACAGATATTAAAGGAGAACTATTGTGAAAATGTAAATGTAATGTAAGCTTCATCATACTGAAATAAGAAACTTTCTAAACATAATCAATGTTCTAATACATCTGACACCCAACTCCTGCCTGAAGAAAGAACGAAGAGAAACAGATGTTAAGAGAAGGATAGTGAAGATAAACTTAATTATTTCAGAAATGGTACATCATTTTTAATTGATTATATTTCCTCTTCCTCTTTTTAAACTTTCGCACAATTTTCGCGAATTTTCCGGCGAAACGAAACGGCGCAAATTCGCCCATCACTATGTATAATACCTTATTATAAATATAACTTTTGAAACAAATCTGTCCTTAATAACTACAAGTTGTTGGTCAAAAACTTCCTCTGTGGAGCACTTTCTCATAATGAAACTGTCCCAAGGGTATGTTATATAACCATATGCAATGTACATTTATGATCTCTGCTTTTTTGAGTGTATCAAATTTAGATATGGAAAAATATAGAAGAGAATATATAATAAAGTGGTTACCATACTTTGATTTATTGAACAAAAAAGATATAGATACTATTTCTTGTTTGAGATTTAACTATTAACGTTGACATTAATTTTGGTCATGGCATTGCTTTGTTTGGTTTTCTTAGTTTTTCTTTTATGTTTCTACACTTTGAAAGTTTATTCATGTTACCTTATTGATACTACAAGTTTCACTGGATGTATTATTTTATTCATTTTGTTCTGGCATTGACTAATACTATTGTAATGGTATTTTTACTCTAATCTAATGTCTTTATTGCATTTCTAGCTTCCTCTGGATCAGCTAGCAGATCAGTCCGGCTACTTTCACTTGTTGGTGGTTGAATGTTTGTTTATTTTCAACATCATCTACAATTACTGTATATTGTGTTACTTTGAAACTGCAAAAGAAAGGCAGCTACTGGTTTTTGCAAGGGGATCAAAATATATACGCATTGTAATTTGTACTTGTAAGATTTCCCATAAATAAAATATTTTGCAAATCCATTGTGTTTCATGTGAAAGTAGACCAATAAACATGGTTTAATATTAAACAACCAAAGCATTAGTCCTGATTTCCAGTAATGTGGATAAATGGAACTTTTTCTATAATTTTGGTAATAAGAGAGTGTCATGCATATTATTTTAAAAATAGCCTGGGCTTTGTCCATGTCAAGTGAAAAATGAATTAGCTCTTAACCATTGCCCCTCAGTTTTGATATGCCACCCAGTTCTGTTCTGCCCCTACTGTAATAATACCAAGGGTCTATTATTTCATTGTAAGTTGTAAATTTTGAATATTGTGTCATTGTATTAATTGCAGCACATTATCTTTTTCTGCATTCTACTTGTTGCCATACTGTCTTTATGGTTTATCGTGAAAATCAAATAAAATATTTTAAACAATACCAAGGGTCTAGGGGGCGGCAGGGAAGCCCATCACACTCACTGCAGGGACACCCACACCCTTATACTTCCTAGTGGAGTGCTCGTCCTTCCTGGGTTTTGACGCACGCATACTTTTTTTTCGGTGTGCTGCATCTGATATCAAATTCTAAATATTTAGGCACCACTACCATTTTCTCTTTTCCCAACATAGGTCTATTCTAGATAGTTCCTGGGTGCAAATTCTCATCTGGTTTACTGTTCCTAGACCCTTGCCTGTCCTTACCATGCCTGTCTGCTGCCTGAACTGACCTTTGCCTGATTATTGACTACCCTTCTGGATTCCGATTCTGTACTGCGCTGACTGATTGGTAAGTTACCCCGCCTGTTCCACGACCACGCTTACTCTTTCCCCGTTCCTCTTGTCCCATATTCCGGTTCCCTTGCCTGCTCAGAACCCTAGTCTTAGTTCTTTCACTTTAATACCTGCCGGCATCTGAGTATCGAAGGGCTCCTCCTGATGTGAAAGGCAGCTGTGCTATGCTATGACATGTATTATGTGCCCATTTCGGGTACACTTTATATTGAGTACCAGCGGCAAAAAAATTCAGCAACTGAAAGGATTAATGCAGGGAGATGCACTGAGCTGCAGGTATTTACTTAGGCTCACAAGTAAATTTTGTATCATTTACGTTGATGCTAAGGTAGAAAGTGTCTGTACCTGGCATACAGCCAATTATTTGTTTTTTGGTGTAAGTGTCACTTACATTAGAGTAAGATAGTTGGCTAGGTCGATAGAAGGTTAGGCTGAAATGCTTATAGGATCATGTCGCTCTGTTAAGTATTTAATTAATGAGACAACATAGAATTTCACCTGTAAAATACTACAGTCACTGCAAATTTAAAGTCAATGCAGCAATCATTTTCATTAGTGAGTTTGATGATTGTGATTTTAAAAAAGAAGCAATACATGCACTTTGTAGTGTTGTGCTGCTACCTGCTGGCCATCTGTTATTACTGCAATAACACTAACAATGAACAGAATGAACAGAATGAAAATATTAACCTCTACAGTATAAATATATATATATATATATATATATATATATATATATATATATATATATATATATATATATATATATATATATATATATATATATATATATATATATATATATATATATATATATATATATATATATATACGTGTATATATATATATAAACCTGTTATCTAGAAAGCTCCAAATTACGGAAAGATCATGTACCATAGAATCCATTTTAACCAAACAAACCAATTTTTTAAAAATGATTTCGCTTTTCTCTGTAATAATAAAACAGTACCTTGTACTTGATCCCAACTAAACCTGTTTAGTTGGACTAAATCTGTCACTTTGTCCGTTTAACTTGACACACACCATGATCAGAAATTAGATTTAGAGGCTCCACATTCTAATACTCTTAAAAAGGTGCCTGTATATTAACATTGTTATATATTTAATTTGGGTCAAACTAGAAAACTGCCCATCAATTCACTCAAACTCGAGTTTTCTCCCAGTATCACTGATCCATATTAGGAAGAAACATTACCTTTTCCGATTGTCCCCATCTCTCCCTCCAAATAAAATACAGAGAATGCTGCTCATCCCACAATTGAAAGAGAACAGATTGGGTGCACTGCATTGAGACTAAAATTACTCACACATGTATACAGATATTTACACATACACTCACTTGCTAATTCAAGAAGGTATCCAAGTCCCTCTTAAAGGCATTAAAACACAATAAAATATAGTAATGAAAAATGATATCCTATATATAATCCTTTCATATATATATATATATATATATATATATATATATATATATATATATATATATATATATATATATATATATATATATATATATATATATATATATATATATATATATTAATTTAACTATGGCCACCTGCACAAGACAATGTAGATTGTAGGTATAAAAGATGCACCAATTCTAGCAATCAGTCAAAGGGAATAACACTTGCACCTCATTCTCCTAGTCTCTTAGCCTAGCTTTGTTTTTGTAAACTATTTGGATGCCAACTCAAAAGCATATCTAAAGGACTATAAATTAAACTTGCTAAACAGTTTCACTGGCACATGTTTTTGGATCCACATGCGCTGTGGGTTTTGCTTCTACGGTTAGTGGGGGGCGCAATAACAGAGCAGTTGGGCCTAGAAACTCGATAACCATGTTAAAAAAAAGTTATATGTGTAATATCAATAATTCTCAAGCTTTGTATCTGCAGATTGCTAAATAAAACACTGAACCTAAAAATATAGAGACCTGTTTCTTTTCTGATTAATAACATGTCATCGCCCATCTGTGAAGAGGAAAATGTACCTTTAATAATTGCTGCCAAGTTTTATGTGTAGAAACAGTCTAGTTCAGATTAAATGTTTTACTAATCTATAGTAGAAGGGAACTAATGAACACAACCTTTGCAAAACATGTAAGGAATATGGTACATAATTATGTTCCCTAGTTAATGGAAATCATAAATCTGATAAAATATGTTTAAGAGGTAGAGGCAACATAAAACTGTTGGATATTTTTTTCTGTATTAAAACGAGTCCCTTTGTGTTTGCACACTAAGGCTAACCAAGACTGTCTTGTGTAGTTTTATTACAAACCATGTATGGGAAACGTCTCAATTGAAAAGACAGAATTAGTTATGATTTGTATAACCACGAACAGCTAGCAGGCTATAAAAAACCATATTAGAACAAGATTTCCTATCTTATTAGTGATTTAAAGTGTGATTCCATTATTTTGTTTTGTTTCGATTTCGTTCATATAATGAAAAGATAAAATACAAAATGTGCATTTAGACAACACAAGATAAAGATAAGCATGATCCTGTAAGTATACAGTTACGGTGTGTAAGTGTATATACATTTATATATACATGTTTATATATATATTTGTATTATTCTGTTAGATCAGTTTAATGAGGGTAATATAAAATGCATACATTTTTGAGAAAGCCATTTTGAATAATTGTTAAATCCTTTGCAGGCCTCTTAATAGGAAGCCCTGTTTCCCTTTAAAAACAAAAAAAAAAAGACCATTATTTTCTCCAACGGAAGGTTTGCACATTGTATTTCTTCTCTGATATGCAGTTACACATGTGGCACTTTAATTTCCCTTTCTTTGAAAGTGAAGTTGCCCATCTGGTAAAATTCTGCGGGCCAGCGTTTGTGATGGAAGTAAAAATGTAATGTTATAAGGCTAGATTATGCATGTAGAGCTACGGATAGAAACGACTTGCAGTACTGCAACTGGCTGAAACTTTTAAGACAGCATTTAAAAGAAGCAATGGAGTTTGCACAAGCCAATTACATGACGGATATGTTTCAGTGATCACAAACAGAACTAAATGAGAAAGTAATTATTTGAAATATTCTAATATTCTTAATGCCTCTTCTGTGATTTTGCTTATTGTATAAACTAAGACATATCTTATGATATCTATGGGGTTTGTTATGTATTGCCCTGAATAGGGTGGACTGTGAAATCAAACTTACTCTCTTTTTCAGGTCTCCTGGTTCTTAATAGCAATTATGATCACTAATTAATTTCCTGTAGGCTGGTTTTGCTTCCTATAAGGATTAATTATATCTTAGTTGGGATCAAGTACAAATTACTGTTTTATTATTACACAGAAAAAGGAAATCATTTTTTAAAATTTGGATTATTTGATTATAATGGAGTCTATGGGAGTTGGCCTTTCCGTAATTCGGAACTTTCTGGATAATGGCTTTCCGGATAACGGATCCCATACCTGTATTATCAACTCCTCCTTCTTGGACTATGAGGGGACAAAGGCTGCAGCTGATGGAGGGGAGGCACTATAAACAGTTCTACACAATCCTCGCATCTCCATCTCCCGGACCCTGTCTAACCAATTGCTTCTATAAATAAAATGATTGCCCCTGCTTCAATTGGTTTGGAGAGCACTACCCCCCTTCACAGCTCTGCCACTAGATTTTAGAGCAGCAAACTGTGGGCCTTGAAAAATTTCTGAATAAAATGTGTTATACATAGGCACACAAGGACTGCTCCCCTTGTGTTGAAACTCCAAATGCTCCTATAGAAAATATGGCCATCGCTATACAAAGCTTACTACTACAAGTATGGGACCTGTTATCCAGAATGCTCAGAACCTGGGGCTTTCCGGATAAGGGGTCTTACCGTAATTTGGATCTTTACACCTTAAGACTACTAGAAAATCATGTAAACATTAAATAAACCCAAAAGGCTGGTTTTGCTTCTAATAAGGATTAATCATATCTTAGTTTGGATCAAGTACAATGTACTGTTTAATTATTTTAGAAAAAAAGGAAATCATTTTTAAAAATTTGGATTATTTAATTATAATGGAGTCTATGGGAGACAGCCTTTCCTTTATTCAAAACTTTCTGGATAATGGGTTTCTGGATAATGGATCCTATACTTGTACTATATTTCAGGGTGGTGGGCATAAGGGCTAGAGACAAAGATAAACAAGGGGGAAAGCTAAACATTGATCATTGATGCTTTTACCACTTTATTGCCTTAGCCTTTAAACTAATGATTTAAATAAGAATGACTGACCATGCCTAATTTTCTTCTATACAGACATCTAAAAATACTATGATTGTAATGAGCAGAGTTAAATATATATTACTTTAAGCAATGATTTAAAAAAATAATAACCTAATTAAATAAAAATCGAATCAAAATAATAATCTAACTGATTATTGCACTTTTGAACATTGCACTGAACATTTGTTTCCTGGTGCAAATAACTTCAATTCAGTTTGACCACATTGTTTCATCCACTATTCGACGGAAGTGTGAAACTGATCAAGGCTGATAGGCTATGCAGAAATTATCTAACATCTCATTCTACTCAGGTACAGTGCAAGTAGATAATGTGCTTATTTTTTTTCTCTTGGTTGCATTATCTTGATCCACCAAACAAAAAAGGAAGTCTGTTTCTGCTGATTTCAGTCTGTATTTGTGCAAGAATAAGCATGCTATGATTTGTTCTGAGATAAGCAATCTCTATTGTACTTTGTCTCTCTCATGCTTAGTCTGTACATATGTAAAGAAAGGAGACTGCACGGCCTAGTTTAATATGACAGACAAAATAAAGGTCAAAGAAATGTTAAAACAGAAAGTTCCCTTTTATCATTTGTTATAATAGTTATTTGAACTGAAATATCGCAATTATTTCAGAACAATATGTCACTGGAGTATTATTTAAAGAGTTATTAATCTGCGTCATTAACCTTTTGTTTAAGACAATTTTTTTTTAATTTAAGGTCATTTAAAAGCATTGCAAAATATAAGCTACAAGGGCTTTAATGAACATGCACAGTATACTGTAGGTATGGGACCTGTTATCCAGAATGCCTGGGACCTGGGGTTACCTGGATAATAGATCTTTCAGTAATTTGAATCATCATACCTTAAGTCTACCATAAAAACAAACATTAAATAAACCTAATAGGCTGGTTTTGCTTCCAATAAGGATTAATTATATCTTATTTGGGATCAAGTTTTATTATTACAGAGAAAAAAGGAAATCCTTTTAAAAAAATGTGGATTATTTTGTTAAAATTGAGTCTATGGAGTCTATGGGAGACGGCAATTCCATAATTTGGAGCTGCATAACTGTATTGTGTTTTTTACATAGGAGTTATTTATTGTATTAAAGAAATGGAATTACACACCTATAAAAATTGTAAGTTGCTCATATGAATCTCTCTAAAGTGTAAGTGCAGAAAATGTTGTAAATTTGCTAGATAAGTAGTATCAGAAATCAGCCTTCCCATAATTTGGAGTTTTCTAGATAAGGAGTTTCTGGATAATGGATCCAATAGCATACATTAGCAAAGCTATATGCTGCTTAATAGCTATGGTTCACTGCATTGATGAAATTAAGCTACCATTTAAAAGAATGAGCCCTTCATGTTATAAGTACCACATAAAAATAATAAAGAATTAATTGAATTGAGTAGAATTTTTTGTATAGTTATCTTAAAGCTTTAAAAATTGCAGGTATCCTTGCTTAATATGAGCAGGTTGCCTATTTTTTTCCCAGCACCTAAATGAAAATCCATGGATCTATCACCATTCAGTGCATATAATTACAAATGCCTTTTATTGCTCAAAGTCCATTTTGCACCCTACCAACAAATCAATCATAAAAGTCGTCCTGTGTCAGACATCGGATATTACTCTTCCCAGATCTAATTTATATATGACACAGCTTCTGAAATTACTCGAATGTCATCTAATAAAAAATATGATATTGCTTGCTATCAAGTATTCCAGATGAAAATCATTCTTCCTATGGTATGAAGTAGGTATACTATTCTTCACAGTAGTACTAAACAGGTAATGTATTCATTATGGGTCCAGGGTCTCTTCAAATTACCAAAGTCTTTATTACTGATGCTTTCTTGTGCATTCAAGTAAATGGGAACCACAGGAATCAATCATGGATGCTTTTTAGTCAAAAATAGGCCAAAATACTGTACAATGGGCTGAAACATACAGTTAAAAGAACAGATAGTGTTTCGATTTTCATTTTCTTATCCTTCTGGTAATAAAGATACAGTCCAGCTCTACCTATTGAGTAGAGGTAATGCTTTCCTGGAGTAAAAAAATATCAGTGTTCAGTGTATCCCAATATGGTTCTCTGTCCCCTGTAATACATACAGTATATAATCAATTTTCAAACACATTTACCATTCACAATATGAAAAATATTAAAGTCCAAAACAATTTTAACATAGAGGGATACATTAAATTTGTCTTAACATTCTGAGAACCCACCTTTGCCTAAATTATGTCTAAACAGGTAACAAAGAAATGATAGTCTTAAAACATTGTCTTACTACCTTATATTTCTAGTTTAGAAGCATTCATGTAAGTCTTTCTGTGGTTACAGCAATGAAAGCACACCCACCTGTATTGCAGAAGATGTACAGAGTGGGCAGAGTTAAGTGAATGGCATGCACAGTTCACCCATGTTTCCACTTCAATGGGTCACATGCACTTTGTACCAGATGGATCGATGTAGGCTGCACCATCTTTAGCTTGCTGCAAACCCAGGCAAGCTGGGGAATATATGAATCTAAAGCTGCTTCATTTGCCTTGGTATAGAGACATATTTCCTTGAAAGTCAGAGCAAAGAGCAATGACAGAATTTCATTTAAAAGGGTGGTCCACCTTTAAGTTAACCTTAAAGTATGTCCAGTTCTAAGCAACTTTTTAATTAGTCATAATGATTTATTGTTATAGTTTTTAATTATTTCCATTTTATTTCTGACTTTTTCCAGCTTTCAAATAGGGATCACTGACCCCATCTAAAAAAACAATGCTCTGTAGGGCTACAAATGTAGTTATTGCTACGTTTTATTACTCATCTTTCTATTCAGGCCCTCTCCTATTCATATTCCAGTCTTTTATTTAAATCAATGCATGGTTGCTAGGGTAATTTGGACCATAGCCGCCAGAACTGCCAAATAAAAAGCTAAATAGCTCAAAAAACAGAATATCACTACTCAGAACACATCTCAGAACTCAACAACACCTTTAAATCCCAGCTTTCTACTAATTGCATTGAACAATATAATTACTCATGACTATAGTTTAATTTCTAGAAACCCTCTTGAATATGATTTCATTTTTGTCTTTTTCCAAAGCCAACAATGCTGCAAATAATATTTTCTTGTACTGTCCAACCGACCCTGTCTGTTTACGTGTGATGCACCTTTTTAGGTAGTACCCACAATGCAGTATGATAAACTCGTCTTACTATACATCCTATCATTCATAACGTTTCCAATCACATATAGCATGTTAAGTGCATGTTTAACAAGTCTTGTACCATGAAAAGCAAGCAATGATGGCTCAAAAACCTAAACGTTGTGGTTGCCCATCAGTGTTATAACTTCATTACATTCTCTATGTTCTCTTACATCCTCCTGTTTCCATAGACCTAAAAAGATGCTTTGGTTATCCTCCCTGTTTCCCCCAAAAATGCAACAACTATAACAATACTCTTTCTCTGAGCAAAACATTTTCATAATTCAAGTCAAAGCATTATATACATCCTATCATTCATAGGAAATGTTAAATTTGCAATGCAAATATCAGGGATAGTCTCTATTTGTGTTTGAGCATGACTTATTATGATTTCAGCTTGTTCTTCATCAGTATAGGGATTTTCCCGGCAAGCTTCATTTTCTTCCAGTTGAATGTCATCTTCAGTCTCCCATTTTTCAACAATTAGTTCTGCTTCTTCTTCTTTTTCTTCTTCTACTTCTTCTTCTTCTTCTTCTAAGGCATCAATACGTGTAGCTAGAAGTTCATCTTTTTCCTTTTTCACCCATTGCTACAAACAAGAAAATTTCTTTACATTATTTAAACATGAAAAAATGTATCTTTTATTGATGTTAGTTCATTTTTATTATATAAAGAGCTAAATGTCCTGGCATCATGTATCAGTATTCCTTACTGGGCATGATTTCTTTCCAGTTTCTAGGGTAGTCTGCATGACTTATAGTCATGGGTTTATGGAGAATATATTATGAAGAAGTGTATTTTTTATGCTTAAAATGTTTCAGGAAGTTAAACACTGGTGTTGTAGTAGATATGTTATGGAAAGTTTTCATACACTTCACTTTTTTCCCAAGAAAGAGCCAGATTTTCTCTTTACAAAACACTGATAAATCCCTATCGAGAATATGCAGTGCAGTTCATTATTTAAAAAGGGCATCCCTAAAATAAGGAAGGTGCACAGAAGAGCAAATACAAAAACAAGATTATTTGGTTCCTAATACTGTATAGTTTACCATAGTATGTGTAAAATAGGAACATTTAATTGTAAGCTCCACTGGGTAGTGACTTGTTAAGGGGGAATCATTTACATTGGAAAAGAGGTGCATAGGGGAATTTATAATAATATGGTTTAATTATATATGGCAACCATATAATAAAACTTGCACACAGTGCCATCCCTTGAGTATAGAAGGAAGAAGGTTTAATCTCAATGAAATTGTAAGTCTTTGTATTTAATTACATTAAAGGTCAGTACATAAGCACTCCTCAATATCATTCTTGGGGGCAAATTCACGAAAGGACGAAGCGCTTAACGCTAGCGTTAATTCGCTAGCGTAGCGCATTTTCATTAATTCACTGATTCACTAACGGACACTGGCGTAAATTCGCTAGTGTTACTTCGCACCCTTATGCCTGGCGAATTTGCGCAACGGACGTAACTACGCAATTTCACTGACGCGCGCATTTTTCTGAACGCTACCTTTTACGCCAGACTTCCTTCGCCACCTCAGACCAGGCGAAGTGCAATAGAGTAGATAGGGATTGCTTCAAAAAAAGTTTTCTAAGTCACAAAAAACGCTGGCGTTTTTTCTTTTTTTATGGATGATAGGTGAAAAAGATCGAAAAAAATTTTGGGACTACCCTCCTTCCCCCCTACATTTCCTAACTCATGGCACCTTAACTATACAGTGGGCACGTGTGTAGGGCAAAATAAAAATTTTATTTGCTGTTTTGAAGGTTTCCCAGGCTTGTGTAGTGTAATGTATTTGGTGCTACATATACCTCCATTGTAACTTCAATTTGGCGCCGTATGCAAATTAAGCATCAATAGCGTAACATCGCTTTGCTTGGCGAATTAACGCTAGTGCAACTACGCAACCTTCCCCTTCACCTGAGCGCAACTTCGGATTTTAGTGAATTTGCGTAGCGCTGGCGAAAATAAGCGTGGTGAAGTGCGGCGAAGCGGACGCTGGTGCAACTACGAATCTTAGTGAATTTGCCCCTTGGAGTGGGGCAAAGGGGAAAAAGGGCAAAATGAGCTTACCGTATATACTCGAGTATAAGCCGAGTTTTTCAGCACCAAAAATGTGCTGAAAAATTCTACCTCGGCTTATACTCGGGTCAGTGGCAGTGCACATTCCGCCAAAGCTCCAACCAAGCTTTCCCCTCCTCTGTGGGAAGTTTCTTACCTGCAGGGAAACGCTGGGAAGGTTCGCAGCAGACTCGCAGCAGCACATTTTGATCTCGCACCCCCAAAACAAACAGCGCAAAGGTGGGAGCAGCAGCGCGATCAGTGGTGAATCTACATCAAAACCCACATGATCTGTAACGTCAGCGTGCGCACCACCCGCACTTCAGCCGGTATCGCTATCGTTCCACACTCCTTGCGCAAAGTTGCGCGCTGCTGCTCCTCCTGCGCCACGGGTAAGCATCATTGTTTCTGGCTGGGAGGGGGGTGTTCCCGGTTGGCTCCTCAGGATCGGGGGCCCCATGGATGGGTTGCTGGCCCCAACCGAGGTGCAGGGGCATGGGACTCAGTAGCACACGCTGACTCAGTAGCACACACTGACTCAGTAGCACACGCTGACGTTACAGATCATGTGGGTTTTGATGTAGATTCCCCACTGATCACGCTGCTGCTCCCACCATTGCGCTGTTTGTTCTCACCACGTTATTTTGCCACTTATTTGCACACAAAAACTGATGCAGCTACAGTGCTAAAATTGTAAAATATTGCAGGTGCTACTTGTCTGCTTTGTCTGTCATTTTTAATAATTCTAATTTTCAAAACATAAAATCACAATGTTTATACTGGAACTCACGTGAGAATGACCAGAATACACTTTAATATTGATTTGTTTGCCAGTTCCCAGTCATACAAAGCAGTAAAATACCTTGGTGCTTTTTAAATTAAAAGACTAAACAAAGGGGATATCATTTTAACATTTTTTCTTTTATGAAACTACAGAATGGTATTAATGGTACCAAGCCATGGAGAACGGCTGCAATCCCATATTGGTTTTTTAAAACGCAAAGGTTTAACTAATATTATTATTAAATATATCTATCTACAAATACAAATAAACAAAAGGATCCTGCTTGTCTAACGGTCTTAGTTGTGTCTAGGCTTATACTCGAGTCAATAAGTTTCCCCAGTTTTCGTAAGTAAAATTAGGTACCTCGGCTTATACTCGGGTCGGCTTATACTCGAGTATATACGGTACTTTCGCTTTATGGTTCATTTTTACACTATGGGGAAATGTAATAAAAGTGAGAGTTTTCAGTGACTAATAATAGACAAGATTACTGATATTAATAGCTATTGTACAAAAATATGTGAATGATTAACCATATTCATCCAATGACTAATGACCTTTAGAAGTCAGGATACAGTTTTCCTTCTTAGGTCAAAATGTTGTATTGGACATGTACAGATGCAGCCACTTTGGTTTGTCTGTTTGACACAGAATAACTAAACACAGATATCCCATTTATCTCATTTAACACAGAAAACTGTGACACAACATCCCATCTAATTAAAGCATTCACCATTGTGAACAATGGTGCTTTGGTATGCTAATGAAAAGGTTAAATGCATTAAATGAGTTAAGATAACTTTAGATAACACAGTTTCTTCAATTAACTCTGAGTCATGACGCATTTAACTCACAAATCCAAGTGGCTTCATCTGTAGTTTATTAATCTAAGCTGCATGTATGAAATCTATTATCATGAATGCTCTCTCCATTATTTGGAGCACTGGTTTGTCCCTTTTTTTTTTGAGCATTGAATTGGCTGACCATGTGTATCTCAGTCTCTAATGATCCTGGATAGATAGGTGCAGGTATAGGCATAAGTATGCACTACACCAGGTCTTGAGCTCCCCATAGGTTAGGGAGGCCTTAAGTGACTCCCCCCCCCAAAAAAAAATTAACAGTATAAAAAGCTGTTGCTACCTGGAAATTCCCACTGTGATCTTCAAAAAGGCCAGTGAATTTATGTTTTGGATCAGGTACTATAGGAAACAACCTTTTCTTTATCCTGTTAAGAAAATAACTTTCCTGTAAATTATATCACTGCTATAAATGTGATAGGACAAGTCATAAACATAAAAGGGCACAATTTTGAGTGCAATCACTATTTTATTTCCAACAATGAGCCTTCATTGTAGACATAAATGGGTGATTCCCTTGACACAATTGCAGTGTGCTTACTACAACTGCACACAATTCTGCAAAATGGACACAACTGTACTGTGCTTTGTCACGTTGGGCACAGTTGCACTGAATATCTTCAAAGTCTGCCTGGCATCATTTCCAGAGTTTGCTGGTGTATTTTCCAGCATTTGCCATGCAAGTGACATCTGCATTTGACTCTTAGGCGCAAGTGTGCTGTGCCTATTGATGAAGGGCACAAAGGGAACCCTGGAGCTACTGCATGGTCAGAAGATAGTGGTAGCTCCAAGGTTCCCCTACATCAATACACACAGTAGTGCCGAGTTTGGGGCAGAAGGCAGGAAGGACTGAGTGGAACCTATTAAATCTCACTGTGGGAAAAGCATAAGTTGCCAATAGCACTTTTGGATGTAGATGAGCCAATGACCATCAAAAACTTTTAAACTCCTGTTAAATGTGTGTTTCTGCCAGAATTAGAGGAGAATTGTGAAAGTGACAGAAGGGAAGGTGCTGGTTCTTGATCACCTGAATCCCATATTTTGTGTACAAAGGAAACCTTTATTCTCTTGCATATTCTATGAGTCCATCATTTATAAAGTCTGCGATACTGTGGTGAACCAAGGACCTGCATCTACATACCTAGTGTTAATAGGCTCACATACAAAGTTTTTAACTCTGGATCTACAGTATCTCCACTAACTTAGGTTCCATGCACAAAACCAAGCTATGTCAAAATGTCTTTTCAACTTCTAACTCATGATTATGTTGTTAGTATCCCTTTGGTACTAGCTTTCATTTTTTAAAATGGCACAGTTGAACTAAAATTGATGCAAATAAAAATACGAAAAGGGCTTTTGATACTATGCATTTTGGAACCATCTGAATTCCTAACATAGAAATAACTCCTATGCCAACCAAAAGCACATATATTTTTATTTCTAAGAATTGCAACTGAATAAGTGACAGAAGGATATTGATTGTCTCCTAAATGTGCCCCATCATCTTGTGTATTTGTGTAGATAGCATTCCAAGTTCCATCCGAAACAATATTTAGGAGGCAAACTATCAATTTAATTCCTGGAGTGTTGATGCAACTTTACATACAGTCTAAATTAGAATAAGGCTAAAAATGCTGTATTTTATATACTAAACAAAAACATGAACTTACTGCACCACAAGCCCAATCAAACACATGATATATGCTTTTAAATTTGGTCACAGGGGTTCACCATCTTGTTAAACTTGTTAAACCAACTTTGTTAAACATCCTTGCAAGACCAAGACTGTGCACATGCTCAGTGTGGTATGGGCTGCTTAGGGATCATCATAAATGATCAAAACAGCACAAGTCAAATAATATCTGCCAGAAGACGATACAGCAAGACTGATTAATAATCAGAATAGGCAGATTGCACTGGGTCCTGTGTCGTCATGTGATCTAATGTGGATTTTATAGTTTTTGTATTGTTTAATACAAACTATCTCCAACTCTGCAGAACCAGTGGCTGCAGCAAAATAATCCTCCAAATAGAATCCCAGTTTGTCTGTTTATATATGACTCCATGATCTTTATCCCTGCAGCTGGAGTCGTAAACAGTAAAGGGGAAGTAAAGGCAAAAATGAAATCCAATACAAATCTCTACACAGTCGCCAACTGCTCTACAGGGAAACAAACAAAGCTGCTTGAGTTCTGCATGGCTGGGAAGTAAGACGGTGGCTCCCCCTGCTGTTCATAAGTATGATTGTTTCCCTTCAGAGCAGTTAGGGACCATCTGAAAATTATAAAAACAGTACACATTTTTTAATTAAAGTATATTGGAGATAGGTTTCTTTTTCATTAAAGAAAGTAAAAATTGCATTTTATTTTTTTGCCTTTACATGCCCTTTAAATAATTTTAAGGTAAACTGCAGCCAACTATGGCAGAAAAAAACAATAATATAGTTATTTAAAAGGCAATAACATCCCTGCCCCAAGCTATTTCCTTTATTTTATTTCAGCTTGACTCTGCAATATCTCCCTTTCAATACCAATCTCTTCTATCTTGCATTTTGGGCACGCATGAATTCAGGCAGTTTGGAACATTTGCCTTACTCTTTCCCACAAGTTTTTATTACTGATCATACCCAGGCTAGGAGCTGATCATGTACATGTGCAAATCAGCAATCAGCAAAGAGTTTCTTTCCTGAGAGAATGCAGGTGCAGAAAGCCGTTTCAAAGGCATGACTATTGCTGGGTGCCCTGTAATCAAATAGTGCCCTTTTATTTGGAGGTAGAAGTTTCAAAGGATTTTTATTTCCCTTTAAATGGCAAGAAGTCAGATTGGCCATAGCGTTTATTAAGTGTTATTTAAAACAAAATACCTTGAAAAATAGCTTCCCCATTCCAGAGAATGCATTATACCTGTGCCCAAGATTGATCTCACTATCATAGGAGACACCGGTTATCAAGTGGAAATGAAAACACTGAAAAAAAACCTGTTGATTCCCCCAACTTCTCGTTGCGAAGTGATTACCCAGGTGGACCGGTTACCAAAAGCAGAAATGATAACACGGATGATGGACAAGAAGAGGGAACGTAGCCAGCTGCTTTTTGTTAGTGCTGAAGGTCAAATCAACACCAGAGGGGGTTAACTTCACCAGCCTCTCTTTAACAGGAACAGAGATGATAACAAGGATGAAGGACAAGAAGAAGCAAAGGAGTCAGATGCATTTTCAGGTTAATTAAAAAATTGCCACAGCTAGATGTCCGGAAGTTTGGCATCATAACAAATGAAAGAGTCCTTGTGACATATGCTCTGTGCATGAGTATCATCCTATATACACAAACTATTTTTGACAGTATTGTGAAATCACAACAGAAGAAAAAATTCCTTTTTAGATAACTACATAGGAAGCACTGTCAGAATTCAACACAAATCAGGTGCACTACTATTTAACACCAATTCATATGCAGATCACTGCACTTTCTTAAGAAACTCATTAGATATTTCATGCTACTGTATGTACAGTTAATCCACTTACACAGAATGGGGAAGGAGTGTCAACAGCCTGGTCTAATGATGAAATACAGTATGTTGCTGGACTGACCAGTGTAACCACTGTGTTCAGTTGGCTGCTCTTCTTTTTCAAGAGATAAAACAAAGCTTTATATATTTTTTTTATTCTGAGGTGTGTAATACACTGGCCAAAGTAGTTACCACCCTTTGTAAGCGGTTTTAGCTTCTTGGTTGGGGGGGGGGGGCATAGCCTCCTTGATTTAGAGGAACTGTGGATATATAAAGAAGGGTGAAAGAAGTCTCAGCATTAGGGAACCATTTGCTAATAAATGAACATATCAGGAAACGTTAATTAAAGTGATACTGACACTAAAAAATTACTTTTTAAAATATGAATGTACATTAAAAGTTACTTATAAGTCATGATGATCGTTTTTGCTGACAGGTTTGTTTTTGTAAGTAATTGTTAGTTGAAGTTTCTAAACCTGACTGTTTTGCCAACCTAGAAAATAGACACACTGGCACACAAGACTGCTGCTGCAGTTAAAACCTTGCAAAAAAATTTTATTGCGGAAGTGCAATGTTTCGGGGCATGCCCCTTTGTCAAGCATAGTGGATCTGGGTGCAAAAGTGCTTTTAAAGGTGAAATAATCAACTAGATTACCATCCACTGGTTAACAATAGTATGAAGGAAAAACATTAAATTAGAGACACATTTATTGTAGAGTCCAAAATTAGATAGGAAAAATAGAAAAATGAAAGATACGAAGAAAACTGAAAAAATGAAAATTGCAAAAATAGTCTCTAAATTTGTAGTTTTGCCAAACTGACTGTCTCATCTCAGCCTGTCAGCTAGAGTTTCTAATGCTAACGGACTCCTGCTGCACAAATATGGCAGCCCCCTCATACAGGAACATGGGGCATCAGACAAGTAATGTAAAATTGTGCAAATACTTTATGGCAAAGTTATAAGTAGCTTTCAAAGGCAATAGTATGATAGATGTAAAAGAGAGTTCAATTTCTGGTGTCAGTATCTCTTTAATTAACTTTATTGCACCACTTATCCATAGTCATGGACATTGCCCTAGCCTTCCCATCATTAAGGGTCTACATTAAGGTTTTTGCTCACTGTCAGTTATTCACATACACAGAGATTAATCCCAATGCCTCAATGCGGCCTGGTTACAGCCGAGTGGTAGAACTGGAGAAAGCTTCACAGAGGCCACCTCCTGTGATGTTGTGTCCAGGTTACAATGCAGAATTCCATTTCTAACCCAACTTTAAGCTACTTGGGTTCCACGATCCAGCCTAAACCTACTCTTTGTTATGCCTGACTAATGACACATACGCAAGTATAATTAATCACACTTCTCTTCTTCTTTTGAGGGTTCAGAGCTGACCACACTGACTAGCCTGGCTACTTCTCACTGTAATGTTTAGTGCTGTTGGTTTTGAACCCAAGGCCTTGTGCTCTGGGTTTCTCTGACATTTCCTCTACTGTAGCGGCTACATGCATTGGATTATCACATATATAAAATCTACCCATGCAGTCTGTGTACCTTGCCTGCCCTGGCTCTTCTAACTGGGATCAGCTACTGTGAATCCCATTCTGTTCCTTGCTTTTAAGCACTTCAGTCTGACCCCCTGTTATGTTCATCTTACTGACAATGCTGCTGGCCTACCTGGTTTGTTATTTAAACCCCAGAAATTACTCCTCCAAGTGGGTTCCCTTCATGCTGTTTATGCTTCATGCTTCTCCCTGGCCTGTGGTGGGTCCTTCAGCTGAGAATAATTGCAGTAATATCCCCTAAAGCTTAACCTGCCTGAACTTTGAACCCAGTGTGCCTGTTTACCTTACCTGCACCAAAACTCTAAAATTGCTTAACCCCCTTTGTGCTTCATTGTGACCTCTAGCTTTTGTCTTGTTTGCTTTATTTACCCTGCATACCTACCTGCTGTATGATCTACCTGTGCTTTTGCTCCCCCCTTGGTTCCTGCTCCAAATACTACAATCTGTGACTCTTGAGACACCACATTGCCCCCTGATTGTTACATTCACCAATAAAATAGGTCTAACCCCACCAATAGCTATCCCAGACAATTGCCAGCCAGAACACACGTGGACCTTGCCAAATCCAATTTATCAATAGCTGTCCCTAACAACAGTCTGTACACACGTTGACCTTGCCAATGTTAGGTGTCAACCCTTCAGGTTTTGTCTATTCAAAATAGGTAATAAACATTTACCAGCCTTTTTAATATTGTCTTTAGGTCTCAGGGAAAATTCCCAGGGGAATCATAGCTGGCTATAATCTTAGGGGTTGCTACCATCTAGTGACCATACTTAAACATTACAAGAGAACTACATTTTTACCCCTTGTTAAACGCTTTTCATCCAGTTTGTATTTTGTTACCTTCATAAGGATACATAGTGATATGTGAAAAAAACACTATAAATGCACAATTTACTGGATTGGGAGGCTCTTCTTTGTACTTACCTTCCTCGATAAGTACTTGGTTAGGAAATTATGATTTTAACCGTGTGAAAGTTGCATAAATCACTTTTACATTTTACATAGTTGTAGTCTAATCTGCATATAGAACTAGTGGTAAAGTTGTAACAGGCCAATCGTGGGATTTCACGTGTGTATATATTAATGATGTGCTTGCTCTATCCAACATTTTCAGAAATCTTACCTTTTAATTGTACATGGCAGTAAAGCTACGACACAGATTAACAGTGGCAGAATAGTGGCAAGTAGAACAATCAGCCTGTTTGATACACGTTCCACGGGGCAGGAGTCTGGCAGTAGAAAGACACGTTTTTTTAAATTTCAATAAGCATTAAATTCACATTTATAAATCTCGAATTTCATTGTTTCAAAACATGCGGGAAAAAATGAAACCTACCTAAAAAAGTGCCATTCTTTGAGAATATCAACTGTCCCCAGTCACTTTGCCGATCTTGCCCATATAAACACGTGTCTGAAACTTCCAGTCTGACTCTTATTAGGTAGCATTTTTCAGGGTCAAAGCTTGGGTTATTAATGGAACAGTAAAATAATGTTGACTCTCCACACTCTGATAGCACTATCAGCTCCTATACAAAAGACAAGTAAATAGATCTAATAGTGTTCACAGGTACAGACTAAAAACACAGGGATAAGGTTAACAATTCTGATGTGAGGAGCAACAACTCAATATACATGGCTCCTTTTTAATAGTAATTTTCAACTGAAATAGGGCCTGATGTGAATGATGTATAATCTCTGTAAAGCACTGTTAAAAATGTTGAACAATAAAAATAATACCTTCCAATTCTTGAATTGGACATTAGTCACTTTTGATCACAAAGCTAATAGAGCATCTTGATGATGAATTTGAGATTGGTAAAATTTGAAAAAGCACTAGCACTTTAAAAAAAAGCACTGACCAATTTTAATAGTTGATTAATGCAGGTACTTGATTGTGTCTAAATAAGTAAGAATTGGGAATTTTTTTCTTTATTTTATGGTTGACTAGATGTTATACATGCATATAAGAGAATTTTCTTTAGTTGATCTACAAAACAAAGGAGGTTGTAACTTTATAGTTGGGTGGGTGTATGACTTGGGTGGGTGTATGATTTTACGGGTAGCTACTCTTCCTTTAATCAGAGGGTCAAATTGGTAGTGGGAAGTGATATAATTAATTTTGAGCTCTTTATAGTGTAACGCTAAAAGAGATTCTGGTGTGCAGAATCAGTTGTGCAACAAGCAGAGCTTATTAAGAATTAGTTCACTGAGTGACTGTAAAAAAAACTGTGAATTGCACAATTTGCATCAGTGCTGCAGCATAAAGTATTGTAAATGTTTCATTCTAAATTAATGGGCTGCACTGTAATAATGGATTGAAGATTGACCATGTTCTTTAACTGAATTAAAAGGCACATCTGGCAAATTATACTTCACATTCTCCTTAGTGCTGTATATTGAGAGTCATTCAGTCTGACAACAGTCCAGAGCACACAGCACAATCTATGTTTCACCAGAAAACAATGTCTGAATGTACTGGGGTATCTTTGGCGAAATAGGTGATCACTGCTAAAGGGAGGGGTGGCCTTGGGATGGTCACAAAGCCCAAACATTTGTAATCTAATTCCTGTTTTGGTTTTTTTGTTTAAAAATCTACCTATTTAGCAATAGCTGGTTCCATAATGAACAGCCAAAAAAAATGCAAAAAACACCATCTTTTGGAGCCATAAGATAATATCAAACTGCTTCTGCAGTCACACTTTTACCATTTTGATGTGAATATCCACCATTGGGCCAGATTCAATTCAGTGAGAAAACGTTTTCTCACTGAACTGAATCTGACCCATTATTTCCAAAGATAACTTTCTGCAGCACTAGCAAGCAAGTGTTCCCCCTGAAGGTCACGTTTAATCCTATTTAAAAATAATATCTACAATTGGTTCTATTTATAAAGGTCTTGATTATATTCTTCTCAGAGGCCCTACGGAAAGCATAATATCTCCCTGTCTAATAAATGTGATACCTATGCATGCACTTATAACAGCAACTATTTCATAACAAAAGAGTGAGACCAATTTAGCCAGAACTTGCCATTAGTAAATGAGCTTTGTTGTTTTGAAAGCTTAAAATAAAGAATCAGTGCAGCTTTCATTTCAGTTCCATTTTTTCCTACTCCTACAGCAATAGGAACAACATTTGACTTTTTGCAAAATAGCCTCACCTCCTATGGCCTATGACTTAAAAACTCAGATCTCCTCTATGTTTGGTTAAAGTGGTTATTACTGGTTTGAGACTTAACCTTACCTCCCAATTGATTGCAGTGCTGCTTTTGATCTGCATTTGAAGTTCAAAGCAAAGATGATGGAGTGGCTGCTTTGTATTTTTTAGTTTTGGATAATTTGTATAAATATAAAGTATCTGGTTTTCCCATTCAAAAGTCACGTTCTCTGGAGGATAAAGGCCTGGAAATACAGAGATTAGAATCTTTACTATCATACTAGTAATCAAATAAAATATAAAAAGGCAACAAGTGGCCATCCATAGCCAAATGGATCAGACAATCAACCTGTCACCTTATTTACAGTTCACCTTGAAATTAACTTTTCATTTTATGTCAACAATGGTATTCTCAGACATTCTACAATGAATCTTTTTTTATGCTTATTTTTTTAATTATTTATTATTTTTATTTTAGGTCAAAATTAGCCACTTTGTCCAATCAAATCATTTCAAATATGGACACTTTTAGGCATAGATAATAGAATTTCTGCCCGCCAAGTAGAAAAAAGAATCCTGCAAATTGCTATTAAGACATGTAAAGAGTGTAGGCATTGCGATTATCACTGTTACCCTTTTAAGCAGTGAATATATAGGAAAGATGAAGATAGATTCATATCTATTGGTAAAAAACACTATTCTTGTCCAATTTAACAAGTTATTTTTCCATGCTGGAATGAGGATACAAGTTCTTCCAGATCCTTAATTCCTGAAATGTTATGTTAACATCAAAACTGCAGGGAATCATTTAAGATCCCTAGTTTACATTTGAAAAAGTACTAAAACACCATGTTAAAATTTCTGTTCAGAAAGAATCATAAGTAACCATGGTTTACCTACCAGCAAGCTGCCCAAAGGGAAACTGAATGACTGTTACTATACATATGAAGAACATCACTGCCGACACCAAGCATGTGCTTTAAGCAGATGAAATGATAAGTCACTGAAACTGAACTCCACTGATTTATACTGAAGACCAAAGTATAAGGATATGACAACAGGAAGCACCAAGACATGAGAAAATCAGTCTGTATAGACTAAAACATTTTTAGTAAGAGCAATGCAATACCTCTACCAAACAAGATGACCCAATGCATCCCAACAGCACAAACTATAACAATACACGTTTCCAGTTTATTATTTTTAGATAAACCATCCACAAATTCCACAGCTAAACAGCTAAACGATAGCACCATTATCTTATGCAACAGAAATTCATCATCTAATAGTTTTAAAAGCAATTGAAACTACTGGGATTTTTAAACTTAAATGTACAGTTTAAGAACAAGGCACTGTATATCAGTAATTCTTTTACAAGACATTGTCATGTTTGATCACTAAATACCTCAATCTATGAGATTTAAGCAAATGCAAATTCAAGAGGGGCTTTAAGTTATAATATAGATTTTTTATTTATTTTTTTTCTTCACTTTCACAGCTTGCTGCTTCCCCGTGTAGCATTTTGTATTTAGTAAAAATTATTCTAAAACTACACCCTCTGTGAATAATGTGACACTGCAGGATCATATAAATAGTTTCATAATACTGTATATTGAGCCTTTGAGCTTTCAATCCTATTTCTATTTCCTGCTATAGATGTTGGTTTGTTTTGTGACCTCCTCATGGTAAAGAAGTGTAACTTTCCTTAAAGGTTTTCTTTTGGGTTGCATGTTAAGAAGCTCACCGATGATCACTGTTCCACTTCCTGCTCTTTTAAGAATCTAAAAGCACTAAACTTCCCTGGGACTATAAGAAAATGTGTGTATTTCTGATGTAAGCCTAATGATTACGCTTTACCAACTGATCTAGAGATACCTTGTTCATATACAGTACAATCCCCAGGGTATGCATGTATCATTCCGCGATTCTGTGTTAAATTACTTAAGGAGAAATAGCCTGAGACAGCCTGTACTGCATTAAATCAGGGAGCATCCTGGGAGCAATATACACAAGTCACATGACAGGCGCGTTTTATTGGTTACCACTAATGTAATAGGTATACAGTCACACATTACCCCCCACCCACACACGCAAAAATACTTAACTCCTGTGTGGGCAAAATAATGTAATTTTTGCATAAATACTAAATAGTACATTTTTAATATGCACAGCAGCTCAATACAATATGTACAATATGTATAAAAAACAACAAGATCAGCATCTTTAAGATAAATAACATTATATGACATTTGAATGTGGCACTGGATCACTACGTAAGTGAAATACATATTTTGTCTGAACAGCTACCTCTATAGGGGTCCTTTATAAAGTGTTTGCAACAAATTGAAGCCATTGTTCTAAAGGTACTTTTGTCTAAAGTCCCTACATTTCTACTGTTGTGCTCAGCAATGCTGCCTCTGTCCTGTCTCCTGTTCCAAATTGAGTGCAAGTGCATCCATGCAGGGGAACCCTGGAGCGAGAGGTTGCGGTAGATCCATGCTTCCCAAGTGGCCTGCATCAGTAGACGCAATATCCTTGCACCTAAAGAAACAGGTGGTGTTGGTGCCAGAACTGGCAATATCCAAACACCAAAGATTTCAAGCCTAGTCTTTTTAAATCAAAGTGCACAAATGAACACATTTTAGAGCATAAGATGCTGTATTGTGGTTAAAAACTTGGTGACTTGCTTGAAATTGCACATTTCATGCTGCACTTGCGTTTGTAAATGAGACTTTATTGATTTTCATTGAAATAATATTTTTATTAGCTTGTATTACTGGTCATACTGCTAAAATAAAATGTTGCATGCATTTCATTATTATAGATTTTATATCAGCAGAACAACCATACAGGGACTTTTTAAAGTAGCACATCACACCTTTATTCTATTATATTTTTTTGCACATTTTCTCCTAAATGCATAAATATTATGCTTCTCTGCTCCACATTTGTGCAAAAATATTTGTAAATGGGAAGCAAATGAGATGTTTGTTAGTGTGGTCATTGTCCGTGAATATAGCGTTTTTAAAAGAGCAGCTTGAGGTGTTATAGGGCCAGGGCTGCAGTTTTGGTAAAAGTTAGAAAGAGTTATATAGTGCTAGTCAGTTTTGTCATAGTTGCTCTAGGAGCAAGTGGAAAGCTCAGGGAAGATAGTGAGCAGCTTCCGCTCCAACGAGGAGAAATAGTAGGCTAGGACCCTGTGGTGAGTCCACCACTAGTGCAGGGATTTCAGTTGGTGAGTTGAGGACCAGTCAGGGTGGCAAAATACAAGACCCCAGGCTGAGTATCCCTGCACACAAAGCTCTACTTGATGGGAGGATTTGCCCCAGGAGCGAGGTAACCTTGCCTATTTCACTTCTGAAAGGGGATTCTGCTTGACATTCAAAGTGCCTGAAAATAACTTTATTGCAACTGTTCACTGTAAATAAACCAGTTATTTTGCTGCAAGAAATAATTTCTGTGACTGGACCCTTTGTTGCACGGAACTACACATGGTACTGTGACATTTATATTCTATGTGTACTGTTTATTGTGAGTGGGTCCCTAAGCTCAGTAAGTGACAGCAGCACAGAGCATGTGCAGAGAATCAGCAGACAAGAAGATGGGGAGCTACTGGGGCAACTTTGGAGACACAGATCTTCACTGCTAAACGGCTGTGGTTGCCTTGGGCAGGTACAGAAGCCCAAAACTTAATGTAAAACATTTCTAGCCTACTTTAGGCTTTAGTGCTCCTTTAAAGACACTCGCAGCTCTAATACAGCTCTATATTTGTGTAATAAATACGCAGATCTTTGTCAGCTGTTTAAATATAAAGACACACAAGGCTATTGAATTCTCTGTGCCAATTATTTATTCAGCATTGTTTATAATATAACCAAGTGTTCAAAACGATCCAAATGTTAGATTAATGTTCAATAAATAATGTTAGTTTAAAACCTAATACAAATCAGCAGTGCTGTTTTTATTCTCATTCTGTGAGTTCAAAAGAGCATTGGTTTCTCACAGCCATAGCACACGTGACAAAGTTATCTGACATCAGCACACTGTGAGGTGGGAATAAGAGCGATAGTGATCTGAAATATTTTGCATTGTACTTTTAATTGCAGTTTCATAAATATACATATATATATAGGTTCTCTGCGTACTAAGGCAGATTTAGAAAAAAAAAGAAATATACACAGTATGTTATTAAAACGGAGTTTAAACAAGACTTGCCATTCAATATGACTGAATACTTGCATGTGACGCTGTTCATAGGAAACTCTGTGGCCAGTTTACTCACAAAATGTCCTCTTTTGTACAATGACACATATATATTTGTGTATGCTGGCACGATCTGAATCATGCAAAACAGCAATTCTATAAGTGTTTATAAAACAGATGTGTATTAAAAGGGGCATGGGGCAGGTTCACGGCAGTGCTCTTTATAGAGAACTGGTAAGTTTATTGTACAGTTTTGGTCTCCATCACTCAAACAGGACATTATTGTATTAGAGAGGGTACAGAGAAGGACAACTAAGCTGGTAAAAGGTATGGAAAATCTTAGCTATGAGGAAAGACTGGCCGAATTGGGGATGTTCACGCTGGAGAAGAGGCGCTTAAGGGGAGATCTGATAAATATGTATAAATATATAAGGCGATCCTATAATAATCTCTCTAATGCTTTATTTACCAGTAGGACTTTCCAGCTGACACAAGGTCACCCATTCCGATTAGAAGAAAAGAGGTTCCGCCTAAATATTCGGAAGGGGTTTTCTACAGTGAGAGCTGTGAAGATGTGGAATTCTCTCCCTGAATCAGTTGTACAGGCTGATACATTAGATAGCTTTAAGAAGAGGTTGGATGGCTTTTTAGCAAGTGAGGGAATACAGGGTTATGGGAGATAGCTCATAGTAGAAGTTGATCCAGGAACTAGTCCTATTGCCATTTTGTTAGGAAGGATTTTTTCCCCCTCTGAGGCATATTGGAGAGGCTTCAGGTGGGGTTGTTACTGTTGTAACTGGCAGTTAGGCAGGTTAAAAAAAGTTAAAAGATTGAACTTGATGGACGTTTGTCTTTTTTTGACCTAACTTACTATGTTACTATAAAATTTTGAGTTATTTTTTGTGTACTTCGACTAGGGAATAGTCCAAATTAGATTCGAGTACTGTCTCTTTAAAAATTTGACTTCGACCATTTAACATGTAAAACCTGCCGATTTGCTATTTTAACTTATTGAGGACCTCCTAGAACCTATTTGGAGTCAATTGGTGGACTTCGTATGATTCGAATACAAACCTATTCAATCGAAAACTGACCTATTCAGCCAAAAATAAAACTTTGACTTATTTTCGGTTGGTCTATTTGAATTTTGAAGTTTTTCGAATTCGAAATTCATCCCTTGATAAATATGCCCCTATGTGTCCATTATTTTGGCATATTCTTCAGCTAAATTAGCTGTATATTTTAGCATTATCAGAGATTCATATCATTATGGGGCACATTTACTTAGCTTGAGTGAAGGGATAGAATAAAAAATACTTAGAATTGGCTACTTCGATCTTCGACTACGATTTCGAATCGAACGATTCAACTATTCGACCATTTGATAGTCGAACAACTGTCTCTTTAAAAAAGATTGTTCGATTCGAAGGATTTAATCGTTCGATTGAACGATTTTTCCTTCGATCCTTCGATCGTACTAAATGCGGTAAATCCTTTGACTTTGAAATTCTAAGTCGAAGGATTTTACTTCGACAGTCGAATATCGAGGGTTAATTAACCCTCGATATTAGACCCCTAGTAAATGTGCCCCTATGTCACATCATTATGCCACTCATGTATTATGCATATGCTATTAGCATTCACCCCATTTTCCATTTTAGTTAGTTTTGCAGATATGGTTTGTCATTTTTAAATGACTGTATCCCCCTATCTTGTATCAGTCATGTTAGTCAGTCATTTTACATGCCTATTCCTTGAGCAAACATGAAAAAAATCTTTGCTTGTTGTAATATCTCACAATGGACACCTATGAGAACTTGCACTTGGCAAGAAATATTTTCTTTTATGCTCCTGCCTAAGAAATGTTGCCATTAATAGTTGCAATTGCCCCAAAAATATTAAAAGTATTCCCCAGCGAAAAAAAAAAAAGTAGAAAGAATACTTTTTCCCCTAGCAGGAAAAGTGTAAAAAGCTGAGAAATATAACTTTTAAAGTTCCACTTTCTATTCATTCCTATGGGATTAATAGAAATTGAATGAATTCTGGGGTGAGCTCTAATCTCACATTTTGATAAATCCGCACCTTCAGATATCTGTTCTGAAATTTTGCCTCAGGTGCCCAAAAAAAATAATTATGATTATTATTTATATAGCACCATTGTCTCCTGCAGCAGGCGGATATACAATAAACACGAGACATAATTACTCATACAAACATTTCTCCAGAAGAACCCACTGTTACAATTGTATACTATTAGGAGACAGCAGAGCGAGGTCCCTGTTTTCAAGCATTTACAATGTAAGGGATTGAGATTAAACCAGAAACATACATATTAAATTCACATACTACATGGCATATTATCAACTCATGTCGGGGCAAACTAACTCAACTATTTTTAATAAAGCTTTTAAAGTAATGACAAGACAACCCTATTCCTGGCTCACACCCATGAAAGAGAGGAGAGATTAATAGGTACATATCTATTTAATAGAAACATTATTTTATGGAATATTTAAATACATTGCATAATGACCAGTACGCAATTATGAGACTTGGTTTCTGGAAATTTATTGGCAAAATTAGAAAAAGCAGTGGAATTTCTCAGTAGTAGAAAAGAAAAGATTAAGGACATTTGTAATGGTTAATATGATAAATGATTTTAACATTTACAACACTTTTTTTGTGCTTCCCATTTTTGTGCTTCTGGAAACTGGATAACAGGCAGGTTACAAGAAATAACCCATGTGATTGTTACTATTTCTGATCAGTGTTTTTTCTGCTAAATTTAAGGGTTTCTTTCAAAAATATCCCACCCCTCTCGTCCCAGTTTGAGTGTTGTAGGAAATCGTAGGGGGATGAGGTGTGGATGGATCAGGTCTACTGCCTTAGCTGGACCAGTAGCACCTCTGTCTCCAGTTTTCATAAAATTACATTTTTGTAACTGCTGTGCTGCTGCTTTCTTGGGTTTCTTATATTATTAATCCTACCAATTAATAAAGATCCTACAATGAAGTTAATGGCACATTGGGCCATATTAATAATACATATTTTAGGTGATTTATATAGAGTTCAGTGGTAAGGGATTTTGCTGGCCTTGCCTCCTGAGCTACAAAAAAAGCGCCAGTCGCCAAGTCCAAACCTGGTATGTTTGCCATTGCTCTAAACTTGATAGAACTCTTGTTTTGTCAGAGAAATAATGGGGATTTGACAGTTTGATTACAGTTTCCTATGTAAACATAAAAGTGTGATTTAGTCATTTCTCCAACCAGGTGGCAACCCTATTTACAAAGCAGTAGACAGCAAGCAGAAGTTCAGCAATTATAGTATCTCTGTCTTTTTACAGCAAGAAACTCTGTGTGTAACAGATGCTTTCCCTCAGGAGCTTATTCGTGTCTTATCCTCAGTGAAAGAACATTCACCCATAATCTCAACTCATCTCACCTGATCCGTGGCAGCTGGAGAACAAACATGTTACAGGAGATAATAAAGGATGTACTTGTGTGAGCATGACAGCTGAGTAGTTACCAGAATCAATAAATTCTGTTAGGGTAGTGGTCGTGTGCTTTAGGGAGCCCATAATGCATATGGGGGGGCTATATTTTAGCATATTGTGTTTTCTCTGTATTAAGTATTTGGGCCAGATTCAATTAGAAATTGAATTTTTCCATAGAGCCAGATGCAATTCAATGAGAAAAACAAGTAAATCCATTGGCGTAACTATAGAGGAAGCAGGTCTGTTTCCTCTGTGGTCTTGAAATCCCCCTCCCTGCTGCTTTCTTCTTTAAAAAATCAGCGTGCTCGCATGGAGATGGGCATTGAAAGTACTGTTTCTATTTTTGCAGATGATACTAAATTGTGCAGAACTATAGGTTCCATGCAGGA
Organism: Xenopus laevis; assembly: GCF_017654675.1. Taxonomy (NCBI): domain Eukaryota; kingdom Metazoa; phylum Chordata; class Amphibia; order Anura; family Pipidae; genus Xenopus; species Xenopus laevis. The sequence continues at coordinate 120,309,060 of NC_054373.1, forward strand.
TGCTGCCACTTTGCAGAGTGATTTGTCTAAACTGGAAAACTGGGCAGCAAACTGGAAAATGAGGTTCAATGTTGATAAATGCAAGGTTATGCACTTTGGCAAAAATAATATAAATGCAAGTTATACATTAAATGGCAGTGTGTTGGGAGTTTCCTTAAATGAGAAGGATCTAGGGGTCTTTGTAGATAACACGTTGTCTAATTCTGGGCAGTGTCATTCTGTGGCTACTAAAGCAAATAAAGTTCTGTCTTGCTTAAAAAATTGCATTAACTCAAGGGATGAAAACATAATTATGCCTCTTTATAGGTCCCTGGTAAGGCCTCATCTGGAGTATGCAGTGCAGTTTTGGACTCCAGTCCTTAAGAGGGATATAAATGAGCTGGAGAGAGTGCAGAGATGTGCAACTAAATTGGTTAGAGGGATGGAAGACTTAAATTATGAGGGTAGACTGTCAAGGTTGGGGTTGTTTTCTCTGGAAAAAAGGCGCTTGCGAGGGGACATGATTACACTTTACAAGTACATTAGAGGACATTATAGACAAATGGCAGGGGACCTTTTTACCCATAAAGTGGATCACCGTACCAGAGGCCACCCCTTTAGACTAGAAGAAAAGAACTTTAATTTGAAGCAACGTAGGGGGTTCTTCACAGTCAGGACAGTGAGGTTGTGGAATGCACTGCCAGGTGATATTGTGATGGCTGATTCAGTTAATGCCTTTAAGAATGGCTTGGATGATTTTTTGGACAGACATAATATCAAAGGCTATTGTGATACTAAGCTCTATAGTTAGTATAGATATGGGTATATAGAATTTAATTAAAAGTAGAGAGGGGTGTATGTATGGATGCTGGGTTTTCATTTGGAGGGGTTGAACTTGATGGACTTTGTCTTTTTTCAACCCAATTTAACTATGTAACTATGTAACTATGTAACACCGGGATGCGCGCACTGGAGTCCCTATGTGTGCCAGGTCCTCCAAATATTTTTCTGGCGGGGGGCTGGCGTGATGTTGTTACACCCCTGAGTATATCCATAAGGGATGTGAACAAACTGCAATTTTAAGCACAATCGCCATGCTTTATTCCCAAAATGCAATATTAGTTCTGGTGTCATTGCAGTCACCAAGAGGTGAGGATCTAGATACAATTGTGCTGAGACTATCACAATAGTATCCAATTAGGTAAAATTAACGCAGCTGAGCATGCACTTCATCACAAATTGGCCACAGCTGTGCCATTTTTATAAAAAAATTCTACTTGACGTCATTTCCAGTGTTTCCTGGTTTAACTTCCACGGCATGAGAATTTTTCTCATGGAACTCAATCTGGCCCTGTACATATTTGGAGCCATACAGAAGAAACACTTATATAGAATACCTGTGTTTCATTACTACTACTGTCTCATTGATAATGAAAATCAGAATGAAAACATATCTTAAAGGTATGTTAAACTGAATATTTTTCTCTTTACACACATCACACCACTTCGGCAGGCGCAAATTCGCTACCACTACGCTAATTCCCTAATATGCAAAGTTGCACCCTGGGCGCCAAACTTCGGCAGTGCAAGCATTTCATAGCAAAGATGCGCTAGAGTTCATTTGTGCCTAGTGAAAATCGCTAGTGATCTTGCGCTTAGTAGGGATGTAGCGAACCGCCATTTTGGTGTTCGCGAACGCCGTTCGCGAACACCGGCAAAAAATGCGAACCGTTCGCGAACCGTTCGCGAGCTTCGAACACCCGCAAAATCGTTCGATTCGAACGTTCGAAGGATTTTTCGTTTGATTCGAACGTTTGAAGGATTTTCATCGTTCGATCGAAGGATTTTCATTCGAATCGAACGGTCGAGGGATTTTAATCGTTCGAATGAATGGAAATCGTTCGAACGAATGGAAATCGTTCGATTTTAGCGGTCGAATGGTCGCGAACTCAAATTGCGAACGTTCCCAAACGTTCGCGAACATTAGGCGGACGCGAACGGTCGAAGTTCGCGCGAACAAGTTCGCAGGCGAACTGTTCGCTACATCCCTAGCGCTTAGGTCAATTTGCATGCAGTGTGTAATTTAATGTTGTATGGACGTCTTTATTATAAATGTTGATGCAAATGCTTGAAGTTACCACTTTTTCTTACAAATGTCCAGGGAACCTTAATAAAGACAAGAGAGTTAATATAATGCCCTACACATGAGCCCACTCTAAAATTAATGTTCGATGTGTTATAAAAAAATGTCTGGAGAAAACCGGTTACCCAAAAAAAGTTTATTAGGACTTTTTCAGGCAATTCCACTTAAAAAAGGAAAAGTCACCAGTGTTTTTTGGAACATTAATGCATTTTCGGCACACAGGAAGATCTAGCTTCTTTTTAGCACTTCGCCTGATCTGAGGTAGCGAAGTCAACTCTGGCGAATGAGGAAACGATCAGTAAAATCAGCACTTTACTGAATTTATGGAGTAACTAACAGAATGAAAAGTCACCTGGCGATTAAAGTGCAAACGAATGCTAACAATGGTTTCTTTCACTAGCAAATTGGTGCCTGCGCATTAGTGACTTGGCGATGTCGTCGCGGATGGTAACGTTGGCGAAAAGTCACGAGGTTAGCCACTTCGCCCCTTTCGTGAATCTGCCCCTATGAATCGTATTTTAAAGGTTGCTCTAACAAATTCAAATATGGGAGCTGCCTTATATAAGTTGATGAAAATATTGTATTCCTATAAGTAAGGTTACATAATCATAAGATTTATTCAGGCAAGCGTGTACTGAAAATCTCAGTGAGGTGCAGGGAGAATAAAGGGACTGGTTGGGATGTGCAGGTTCAGAAATGTACAGTTTTCCAAAGGGAACCTGATAAGACATTCCTAGACATTATTGTTACGCTACTGTGGTCATTCATAAATTAATATTTCCTTACTTGGAATGCATTTCACCTGAAAAATGTTAACATTCTAGCTGCTGTGCTTTCAAGAGTAGTCCTTTCTTAAAAGGATTTTAAGCAATACAGTTCTTTAGAAAAACCTCGAAGCCAACCTACATGGTAAGGTTAATAAGAATTTTCTAACCACTTCTATGATCTTCAAAAAATATTTGTGTGGGGGAATTTGCAGGATGTATGCGGAGGAGTTTATATTCTTTCAATATAGTCATAACATTGAGACACCCATGACCTGACCTGAGCTCATGTTTTAGACTGATATCATCAGCCTTACACCTCTCACTAATCCAAAGGAGTGATGCAAGGATGGATATGCATTTATATCATTAGGGCCTTGTAAAATGTAATGAGGTGGTAAGCTGCTGTACATTTGAAAAAGGGAAGATTGTTGGGGCATTTATGACAATTGTATGGCAATTATAAATCCTGTTCTACTTGGTGATCTGATTGTTGATGCTTTAGTTGGGGATTTACTGACCCCTACAACAAGAAATCAGATATGTATATTTCTACATTCACAGCATCTCCTCTGCATCTTCTAGTTATTCAGCTCTCTGTGTGACCTATTTCTAACTGAAGAATTGTAACAGGTGAATAATTAAAAAATAATAAAAACAAATATTGTCCAATGCAAATTGCCTTCGAATATCACTGTCTGTACTATGCTGACAGTTACTTACAACTGCCTCTTACAAAGTATTCAAGGTTCTTCCTATATATGAACATACAACTGAAATCTATATTTATACATTTCAAAGCAATTCTTTATTATACATAAATCCATTAAGATGGTATTCCACAAGTTTATGTAAATTTCCAGTCCCCATCCCTTTTTCTACAATGTAGTTGCACTAGTATTTTATTCTTTTGAAGAGTTGCCAAGTAACTAAATGCAATAAATAAATGGAATAGGAACATGAGATTTACAGATGCAAACTATTTCCATACCAGAAACCTTTATTGCAATACTTTGCGATAGGATTTGTCAGGTACTTTCTATGTTTTAGAAGAAGCCTAAACAAGCTAAAAAATAATAAAAACACTAGGCACAATGTTTAAGACAAACTCTAATTTTTCTCACTTTTATTTTTAATGTACATATTGATGTTTGGTAGCTAACAGCTAAACAATCTTTGAGCTCTATATAAATACTCTATATAAATACATAATAACAATTGAACAATAATAAATAAGTTATATATCCAAGTGATAACATTTTGTGGATTTTCAGTCTCAAACTTTACATTTATATGATCTATGCCATACAATATAAATTCCATGATATACAAATCAAGGTAGTGGCATACAAGGGACGTAAAATAATTCTTCTGGTTAAAACATACTTTATTTTCTCCCTAAAAATCTCTTTTTACTATAAAGAAGTTGAAACATATAAGCAGAAATTCCCTAGTCACTGACATCCTTGGTGGCATACAACTCTTACTAATTGTTATAAATCTGAAGACTTTGTAGACGAACTACTGTACAGTTAAAATAATATATATACAATATACATGTCAGTGGCTTTTGTGTAAAACAGAGACACTTTTTAATTGCTTTTGCTAGAGGTTTTCCTTTCAACTGTACCTTTCATTCTCAGCAGGGTATGTTTATAAAGCCTACTTATCCCTTGACCGCCATTACTTCTTATATTAAGGTGCAGATTTATTAAGGTTCGAGTTGTGTTTTCCACAAAAAATTTGAGTTTAAAAAACCTTTTTTTAAAAAAAAAGTATTATGCCCCGACCCTGGATATAGCTCGAATCTGAAAATCTAAAACCTGTTAAGGTCATGTTGGAGTCAATGGCAGAGGTTCCTTAAACCATTGGAAGATGATAATAGCCTTCATGATGTTCGAGTTTTTTCAGTGGGTTTAGCTTGGAAACTCGATCAATTTGACGTTTCGAGTTTTTTTTTCACCAAAACCTCAGTTTTCAGGTTGTGAACCCCAAACTCACTGAATCAAGTTTTTTTAATTGGAGTTTTTTCTTAAATTAGAGGTTTAAAAAAGCCCACATAGCTCTAAAATTCGACCTTTGATAAATAACCCCCTTAAAATGTCTATGAAAAAGTGCATATGATCATTTTGGCAGTAAGTAGTGAAACTTTAAAAGAAATTCAGAATTAGAGGCCTGCTTGTCGATCATCTGCTCAAAAACATGCAAGGGCTCACAGCAGCAGTGGGAGAATATATTTGGAAGATTAAACTGATAAATACTGAGAGTTTGCGTGTGTCAGTGAGTAATGATATTATCTGTGATGTAACTTTAGAGATAAGCAACACAACTCAGCAAGTTTGACAAATTACTGAAACCTCTGTAAATACATGAAAGAGCAAGAAGTTTCCTGACATTTTGAAAGGAGCAAAATGCCTAGAATCATTACATGAGTTCAATAATCAGTTATAAGAACTAATTGAAAATTCTTACTTCGTCCTTTCTACTGCTGGGCATCATTCTCTTGATTCACAGACGTCATAATAGTGTTTTTATGGGCAAATCAACAACAACGAGGTCAGGCATTTTGAAAAGACCTGGCCAAATACCGAACTGATTGTTAGAACTTTGACTCCTGCCCTTGTGCCTTATCTGTAGATGTTTACGTTTACATCATCCTTATTGCTCTATAGAAGTTATAGAAGTATAGAAATTATTTTCTTTGGTATTTTCAGCATCAGTTGCAGGGGTGGTGGGTTTAGGGGCATGATATAATATTTCTGAGAATCATAGCTCAGTTTATAGGTGACCTAACAGTATGTTTAGTTTCTGTGGAAAATAATTTTATCGCAATGAGTAATTGATGAAATCTGTATGTAAAGAGACTTCAAACTATAGAAAATCATTTAGTTCTCTGAGGGATTGTATGATATTGTAATATGGTGCCTCCCTTAATTGTAGACAATAAAATGCAGTGGGGAAAGTCGTTTTCAATGTAATGATAAAAAGTATAATTTGCAATACTGTAGTCCATCTGTAATTGGCAGTACATCAATAAAAAAAGCAACCTGCAAATCAGAGATTTCCAGCCTTACTATGCACAAATACATCATTTTTTTTAAAGAGGTTGTTTAAATTAACTTTTAGTATGATGTAGAGAGTGATATTCTCATACAATTTGCAATTGGTTTTCATTTTTATTTTCAATTTTTGAGTTATTTAGCTTTTAATTCATCAGCTCTCCCATTTGCAATCTCAGCAATCCTAGCAACCAAGCATTGATTTGAATAAAAGATTGGAAATTGAATAGGAGTCAGAAGAAGAAGGCATATCATTCAAAAACTATAAAAGAAAACATGAAGGACAATTGAAAAGTTGCTTAGAATTAGCCACTCTATAACATACAGGTATGGGACCTGTTATCCAGAATGTTCTGGATCTTTCTGTAATTTGGATCTTCATACCTTAAGTCTACTAGAAAATCATGTAAACATTAAATAAACCCAAAAAGCTGATTTTGCTTCAATAAGGATTAATTATATCTTAGTTGAGATCAAGTACAAGGTACTGTTTTATTATTACAGAGAAAAAGGAAATCATTTTTTAAAATTTGGATTATTTGATTATAATGTCTATGGTCTATGGGAGATGGCCTTAAATCCCATACTTGTACTACAAGTTGACAAAGTGATACTGACACTAAAAAACTACATTTAAAATATGAATGTACATTAAGGGGCAGATTTATCAAGGGTCGAATTTCAAATTTGAATTCAGAAAGACCAACCAAAATTAAATCAAAGGTTTCTTTTGGCCAAATAGGTCCATTTTCGATCTAATAGGTCAGTTTTCGATCAAATTAGAATCGTACAAATTGAAGTAATAGTGCATTTGAATCGTACGATTGAAGTTTTTCCCAAAATAAAATTCAAAGTCCACCAATTGACTCCAGATAGGTTCTAGGAGGTCCCCCATAGGCTAAAACAGCAATTCGGCAGGTGTTAGATGGCGAAAAGTCATAGTCGAATTTTTAAAGCGACAGTCCAAATTCGAATCGAATTTGGACTATTGCCTAGTAGGAGTACACAAAAATTAGCTGGAAATTAAATTTTTTTAAATTCGAATTTTCACTTCGACCTTTGTTAAATCTACCCCTAAAAGTTACCTATAGGTCATGTTGATCGTTTCTTGCTGAGAGGTTTATTTTTGCAAGCTATTGTTAGTTTAAGGTGCTAAGCCTGACTGTTTTGCCAACCTGACTGTCCCATCTCAGCCTGTCAATTAATGTTTCTAATGCTAACGGACTCCTGCTGCACAAATATGGTAGCCCCTCATACAGGAACATGGGGCATCAGACAGGTAATGTAAAAGCATTGTGCAAATACTTTATGCAAAGTTATAACTAGCTTTCAAAGGCAATATTATGATAGATATAAAAAAGCGTTTACTTTCTGGTGTCAGTATCTCTTTAATGGTGAACCCACCCTTTAAGTGCCTGTTCTGAGGATGGGGGATCTGGAAAAATTGTTGTCCTGTCCTACCTAAATAAGTAACTTCATGTACTCTGCATGCTACCATATATATGTAGCACTAATCTATGTTAGGGAATATTATATAGATGAACCATATTAACCTGAACATCACTCTATGTAAGAGCCAGTCAGATCAATTGGTCTTTCTCTTTACACACTTTTTATTTAATGTTTTCAAGTTTTATAGTTTATATAAAAGACTGTGGGGCAAATTCACTAACATTCGTAGTTTCGCCAGGCACAACTTCGCCGCGCTTCGCCGCACTTCGCCAGGCGTAGTTTCGCCAGCGCTCCGCAAATTCACTAAATTCCAAAGTTGCGCACAGGGGTAGCGTAAGATTGCGAAGTTGCGCTAGCGTTGATTCGCTTAGTGAAGCAAAGTTACGCTAGCGAAGGCTAATTTGCATACAACGCCAAATTCAAATTTCAATGGAGGAATACGTATCAGCACTACAAATGCCTAGAAAAGCTTCAAAACATCAAATAAAAATTTTATTTTGCCCTACACATGTGCCCACTGTCTAGGTAAGTTGCCATGAGTTAGGAAATGTAGGGGGGAAGGAGGGGAGCCCCAAAAAAATTTTCGATCTTTTTCAGCCTATCACCCATAATGCAGAAAATACGCCAGCGTTTTTTGGGACTTGGAAAAAATCTTGACTTTTTTTGAAGCAATCCCTATCTACTCTATTGCGCTTCGCCTGGTCTGAGGTGGCGAAGGAAGTCTAGCGTAAAAGGTAGCGTTCAGTACACTGCGCGCGTTAGTGAATTTGCGTAGTTACGTCGCTACCGAAACTTCGCCAGGCGTAAGGGTGCGAAGTAACACTAGCGAAACTACGCCAGCGTTCGTTAGTGAATTTGCGCAGTAACGAAAATGCCAAACGCTAGCGAATTAACGCTAGCGTTCGGCGCTTCGGCACTTAGTGAATTTGCCCCTGTGAGTTAAAAATCTTTGTTTCCTGCTTTATGTACTGTAACTCTGCACTCAATTCATTTGTGGAATACCGGGTTTGTGAGTAAGCTTTAGCTACTGACTGCAAGCTTTCCCTTCTTGTGCTTCTATTAATCCTAAATGGTGTATCCACCTATAAACACGAGACGCTTGTTGTCTCATTGACAAATGATTCATTAGTGATGCTATTATAACTTGTAACCTATACATTTAAGTTTCCAAGAAATGGCAGGGACTATAATTCAGATTATATTTTTATAAACTTTAAGAGCCTACTTTTGTTGAATTCTCAGTAAACAGGATGGAAAGGGATGGGGGATGATCTTAGATGTTGCTTTTTCAGACACCTATCTGGAAACTCCCTTCAGAGGTTGTTCACTAAGATAAGTGTTGTGTATGATAATATAGTCCAGCTTCCTGTATGTTTGCTAACACCTGGCAATCAGCCCAATTTCCTTTACAGTGATACTTGGGGTTTTGACAAATGGCAAGCTTTAAGTAGGCTATAATGTTGCTGCTTCCTTTAATCATTTTCAATGTCCTGTCAATACGTGGAAGCAAACTTAAAAACAACTTGGAAATTATCATGTGGATATCATGCAAGGTTCTCTCCCAGAACACAAAGGTGAATACAATTAGAATATAATAGGTATTAAAATAAAACAATAAGATATAGCTGTATAATTACAAAATCATAATTACCACAGATGACTTGACTGAGTTCTGAGTATCACTATGGCGTGCTAATCCCATCTGTTTGGTAAGAAAGTCCATCAAAGGAGATTAAACTCTAGCCAACTTGAACTACCTAAGCCACACTAAAATATTGTAAATCTCTAGAATAAAATCTGTTTACTGGATTGTGCTGATGCAGACGTATGTCTTTCCTCTGCCGAGGATCAGAATATATATATATATATATATATATATATATATATATATATATATATATATATATATATATATATATATATATATATAATGTCCATGATGAATTTCTTGCAAGTTGACATAAAGATGTTTCCAGTGGTAGCTGGTGACCCATGTTCTCATTGCAGTTCAGATATGTACAGATGTAAATGAGCAGCAACACCTGTAGAGACCTATTGTCGCAAGAAAAGCATCTTTTTTATGGAATATTTTAACAAGAAAAAATATTACAGTCAACAAAGCATACTCAAGAATATTCAACAGGAGCATCTTGGACTGAAAACACTGCTGCATCCTCTAAGCAATTCGACATACTCCTGACTTGGCGGAGTTGTCATTTGGAATAGATTCCCGTCTAACATCATTTAAATCTAAATTAATTTCATCAAAAATTCCAGTTTCAACCATCTCCTCTTGCCAGGGTATAGGGATGTTGCCTGAAGCAAACTCGTCAAAAAACTTGTTGTCAGATTCACCAAGAGCGACTCCTTTGACTGTTGAAAACGCTCCAACATCTTGAATATCCTTTGCATAGACCATTCTGGAGTCTGGGGCAAACGGTGGTGGAAGGATACCTGTTTATGTAAACCAAAAGAATAAAGACAAGGTAAAATTGTATAACTTATAGTAGACTAAGACCCGATTGGTTTCTATTGCCAACGGCACTTGAGGAATCTTAAAACCTTTTTAAGTAAAGCGCTCCATAAAGGGTATACCCTCCCTTTTCAATAATGAATAGGGCTTGTGTTTAAAATACTAAATGCCAATTGTTTTAATTAGGAAATATTAATATATAATTTATTTATTTATTTCAACATACAAGCCAACATCTGAAATTGAAAATAAAGTCAAGTTATTTTTCCAGTTCTTACAAGAACAATGAAAACAAATGACCTGTCCTCTCAAAAGCTCTACATAAACAAACCCCTCCCTTCTCCCAGCTACAGCCTTTATTTATAGGCTTTGTTCTAATATGCAGCTCATTAGACAGCAAACAATTGCTACCTGTTGATTGTTTACTACTGGTTACTAGAAATGTAATCATTTGTCACCTGTAATTACATTTCACTATTGGAAAGAGACATCTGCCCACACAATAATTTATGATTCATCTACTGTATGTCAGTGAGAAAACATATATATGGATTTCTTTCAGAGACTAGCCATGCAATGGTTTGAAAATCCTTTTAAATAGATTGTCACGGGGAATAGTCGATTATACAACAAATTAAGAAAAGCCCACTAATTATTTATAACAATGGTAATTATTTACAGTGAAAGAGAAAAGTGTTGTTTTGGAAAATTTAGACTGCTCTATAAAAATATCTTTCTCTTTATTTCGGAGAAGCATAAAAAAACATGAATGTGTGATGAATCTGTGAGTAGCCGCAGCCTGTTAGGCCCATGTGTAGTTGTTCCATCTCCTCACTTCATTGAAATTCTTTTCCTGACTCTTACTGGCAAACCATAACATATGGGGGGGCGTCCCACTGCTCTGCTATATTGGGCAGCAGGTTTTGATGGAGCAAACAGAAACTTTACAGTAATACCATGCATAATTTGAGATCTAAAGAAAAATAGAAGTGGCTATTAAAGGTCCATTATGGATCTGTTCATGTAATTCACATACCAGCTTCCAGTTTCCTCCAGTTTATTCCTCTGAAAAACAAGTGTACTCGTATTTCATTGCAATTTCCATTTTTAAACCCCATTCTTTTTTTGCAATCTTTCTCTAGTAAGGCTTCACAGATGGACTTGCAGTCTAGGCTGAACTTTATGGAGTAGGTCACTGAGTCGTTCAGAATCCTGTCCTTTAACTCCTTGTTTTCAACCTGACAAAACACATTGAAATTGGCACATTGTTATTTAATAATATTCTTCCAAGAGAAACTCTGTGGATAATAAATTCTGTCTTTAAAAATAATACAATGCATGCCTCTTAACTGTTCTTATCATAATTTATTTATATAACATAACACCAACATATTTTTCAGAGATTTTACAAAGATTATACATCATTCGCATCTAGTCCTGCCCCAGTGGAGCTTACAATATAGGTTCCCTATTGCATTCACACACATATTAAAACATGTGGACATTATCTCCAACATGAAGTATCAAGCTTTCAAAAGATATACAGAATTGTTGGCAGAACAGTTTGTCTGATATCAGTCCTGATGGGTAGAACAAAGTGGTGTATGGCAGAAATGGTGCTTAGAGGTAAGCAACTGAAAGATAGGGATAAATGCAAGTCAAGAGGAAGGTGTCAGAATCCAGTGAAAAGTAGTAACTGTCAATAACAGGAGGGTTAATAGTTATTGGCCACAGTGAATAAGGCTGTCAATCAGGGATCTTATAAAGCAAAGCTCTACAGAAGGGTTAAACATTTAACTTGTAGTAAAGATCAATAACTTTCTACAGTGCTGTACAAGGAGAGATAATAATTTGTTGTGCAGGAGCAGCATGATTGGAACAAAAAGAAAGTATGTTGTGTCGTTCCATTTACTGTTTAGAAAAGTTTAAATATGAACCATGTAGAAAAAACGCAGAAGTATCACCAGCACAATGTGAAGCTTCACCAAAGGCGACTGATTTTTATGAACTTTATGGTCAAAATGTAACTGGTTGGTCTAGGGAAGAACAAGCTGAACAAGGCTGATTAAGCTATGAAAATGTTCTACTAAGTGTTTATAACAAAATTAATTGAATTATCCCTTTTAAATGTTCTTTTTAAAAAGGAAAAAGTAGCAAACATTTAAACATGATAATAATTGTGCCGGTTTCTGTGTCTTTCTAGCCACAAGAGGGTAGTGCACTCCATATAATCCAAACTGGAGCAGCTCACCTCTGAGTCAGAAGTGAGGTTTGGAAAATTTCTAACAATTAATAATTTGTAATATATAAATGACCTTTTTCAAAAAATATTCAGTATGCTAGTATGCACTAAGACTTCTATATAGAAACACTAGTTACATTTCTGTAACATTTACATTTCTGTAAATACCTCACCTAATATATAGACTTACAGTGCAGGGAGAGTAAGTATAAAGGAAGGATAAGGAACACATATGGGAGAATATAGGCAAAGGAATACACATTTACATTTTAGAAATATTGTTAATGCATTTTGTAAATTAGACTCTACAACAATATTACATGTACTGTATATATAGACACTATTTTCTGCTTGAAGTTGCATTTTTTGTGTTGTTATATTTTGTATTGTGGCAGCTGTATAGAAATATTTTGTAAGGTGTGACTATTTGAAAGTAAAATATTTAATATGCCACCAAAACAAAATCTTGCGTTCTACAATATATATATACAGCTTGTAAACAACCTGTTCACCAAACAGATACAAGACACTGATATTGGTATTTCTGCCAAGTACTAATGTGAATATCTTTAGATATGGCAGTCATACCATTTTCCCATCACTCAAACAGAAACTGTATCTCACTTTAAAAGGTGAAGTTGCAATACTACTCATTTTGCTAGATACTCCCTATTGTTTGCATGTCTTAATTTCTCCTATAAATAAAGGATTCAAACCAGAAAGAAAGGTGACTACTACTGACAGAAAAGTGTACAAGCAATAGCATTTTCATCTGATGCTCCTTGGCTGGATTTATGGGGTGCCATTTATCCCAAATACACACAAAAATATCCCTAGTACACAGAATGAATGTCTCTCACGGTACATAAGTATTTTTGACCATATACACAAATTAAATAATATACAAATACTTATGTACCCTGAGAGATATTCATTCTGTGTACTAGGGATATTTTTGTATACAGAATGTATTTTGGACAAACGGCACTCCATAGGTTTTCAACTTGATTTATTTTTTTCTATCAGTTTCAAACCAACTTATGTCCACTTTGCCAGCCTCAGTCCTAAGTCCTCACATTACTTGGAGTCTACTAGACCCAGCGAAACACATATTACACCAGGGATCCCCAACCATTATTAACCCATGAGCAATATTCAAATGTAAAAAGAAAAGTTGGAGAGCAACACAAGCATGCAAAAAGGGTTAATTGTGGGCTGTGATTGATTATTGGTAGCCCTATGTAGACTGACAGTCTACAGGAGAATAAGTTTGAGAGTTAATCTGGTTTTTATGCAACCAAACTTGCTCCAAACCAGGAAATGAAAAATTAACACCTGCTTTTAGGCCAATCAGAGCAATATTCAAGGGGTAGGTGAGCAACATGTTGACACGAGCCACTGGTTAGGGACCACGGCATTACACCATGCAGTAGTCAGCTCAAAGACACAAGTGGCTGATATTTACAAAACAATGCACAGGTTCAATTTACAAAAAAAGACAAGCATGCCAGCCATACAAGTTCCTGACATAAGGTAGGACAAATGGCTGGAGTCTGCCAAAAATAAATAAAAGACTGTGCTTGCAGAAAGACAAATAAAGCACTAAGTTTGCTTTTGACTTTTACAAATATGTTCTAGTCCATAGATATAGGCCTCTATTAGAAACAATTAAGCAAAGAAAATTAGTGTTTAGATTTGTTTACTAAATATGACATTCCTGTTTACCCACAGAAGAACAGGGCCGGAACTAGGGGTAGGGAGAGTCGGCATGTGCCTAGGGCACAAAGCTAATGGGGTGCTAGGCTCTTACCTTCTCTGCCTCCTACCCCATGTCCAGTACCCTCTCTCATCTTTGCCCCACTGTCCGCCAGACCAGTCGGCGCTGTCATCGGCCAGGTTGCCTAGGGCGCCTGGCCGGCCTTGCCCAGCTCTGCAGAAGAGTCTCAAAAGTGTATTTTGCTTTTTTTGTTATGGAGGTGAAGAGAAAGCTAATGTAAAAGGGTTCCAATAAGTTAGTTAGTCAGTATTAGTTATATGTCTGTGTGGTTAATGAGGGCAGGATCAGAAGGTATACCTGTAATTAGATGATAGTTGGCAGTCTTAAGATTATAAAAGAGTTTGATATTAAGACTTTGAGATCTTTCACATAAAGGTCTGCCGTGTCATAAAGCCATTCCCTGCTATAATAGGCATGATTCATCAAAATTTTAAGCTATGGTAATTCTGTAAAACAGAGTATGATTGCCAGTTCATTGTCAGAATAGGACATATGTTATCCTTTAAATAGCTTCAGCATACTGTGCAGCATTATACAGAGAAAGGTACTTCTTTACCTTAGGCCCTGTCTCAGTTCAAGATCCTACCATTTAATGTGATTACCTTTTCTCCTCTGCATCGGAAAGGGCCACGTGCTGCAATCATTTCATACAATGTAACACCCAGTGAGAAATAATCTACAGAATAATCATATTCTTCACCTTGCAATAATTCAGGTGCCATAAATCCTGTAAAAGAGACATGATCATGGTAGTAATTATGCAGAAAAACAGCCATGTGAGCAGAACAAGTTGGAAAACAAGGTGGAAAACAAAAGCACCTAGAAAACTGAATAATAAATCAAATAATTTATTTGATGTTACAACCAAGTGTTTTATGTCCATTTTGCACTATACAAAGTTCTGAATGCATGATGCATTGCTGTACACATACTAGTAATGCACAATGAATATAAGTTGGAACATATGCTACCTATAATAAACTATTGCAGAGGTAAATTGATTTCAGTGTGGTTATGACATCTTGGTTGTGATCACTTTAAATAATTTCTTGTAGTTATACTGTGCATCAGTGGTTCTTTTGAGCTTATCAATGTATTCAGTCCAAATAACCTTTTCCTCATTGGCAAAGTTTACCTATAACTTACTCGTTGCTGTACAGTAATTTATTTTCAATAACTAGACTGGAATTAATCAGTTTCTTTATTATTTTTGTTCATTATTGTTTGTATAGATTATGGAAACATTAATCAAGGGAATTTTATTTTTTTAGGGCCCAGGAACTTCACCATCACCTTAAAACCGTTAAATGTTTGTAACCGGTTTAGAGGTCCATTATTATTGAATTGCCACCTGACCAGTATTTTACCAGCCAGAAAAAGTGGGAATCCTATTACTGAACATTAAAGACATGTACTGTCTCCAAAACATGCCCTTCGGAAAAAGCTGATCTAGATTTATTATGCAAGAATTTTTTTTACCTAAAAGCTAAAAGGGGTCGTTTTACTGCCCCACAGTATGCAAATTGCAATTTCAGACACAATTTTTTTACCCACAATGCAACTCTTTTTCACCATCAAGGCAGTAACCTGGGGCAGTTGAGTTGTATACTACTGCAACCAATGCATCACAATTTCCACAATTGGATAGTGATGTGAATAGGACACATTTCCTCCATTCGGCATGAGAGTAACGTGTGCAACCAATTTTTGGAGATAAGGGTTATCCTTCAAGGGTTTTCGACCATGGCCTGCATCAGTGAGTATAATTGCACTCATTTTGGAAAAGGAAACAGGCAAGGAGATCTAGTTAATGTTCTGTAAGTATGTAGCAGAATGAATGGGACTTTTCATACAGCTGACAGAGGCCAATTGCAGATTCAGTGCAGTAAATGAAAAACCGCTTATACCTTCTTATTCTCTGTATATTTTCTTACCTGGTGTTCCTGCATAACCCTTAGTTTTTGATTTCTTTTCTTTTAGTTCCACAGCAAGTCCAAGGTCAGATATGCGGACATTTCCTGAAAGGTAAACATTAGCTTTGTTCCACTGCACAAGATATATAGCTCTTTTATTTCAGTTTAAAGGTCCACATACAGTTTAAATAAGCATTAAGATGATTTCACAAAGTATAGTATGCATGCACTAGAAAGAAGCATGGTCCTCTTTCACTGACAAAATGCCATACATATCTGAGAGAGTATTATTTATTTGTATGCTGTATAAAGTATCTTATTTCACTCTTCAATTACAGTGTGCCACTTGATTTAGAAATTATTCAAGTCTCTAATCTATTTTATATTTGTGTGTGTTTGTGTGTATATTTTGCCAAATAATCAGTTTTTTCTAGCTATAAACGGGTAGTAATATCTTTAAAATATAATGAATGTTTTTCTTGCTATAAAGACCTTGTAATCACTAAAAAAAATGCCTTACATGCCTTTACACATTCTGTCAACGTAATCTGCACCAGTATGCATCATTTGTTAAATGCATGATGTTTTTGTTTAAGGCTCAACTGAACACAAATCACTGATACATTTCTCCAAATCAGAAGGGGCAGACACCTCATTTAGGGTATATAATGTTAACCGAGAAGTCAAAAATGGAAGGTGAGGAAATGATTGCTTCACTTGAAAAGACTAATCTCAATGCATTTTAAATCATATCAGCAGTAAAAAAAAGTGCTAGCTGATAATGACGCCAAAAAATGGAAATAGTATAAACAGTAGAGAAGCCTGGATTACAGTCCCCCTCTGTAGTATTACAGATTGGCCAGTTCAAACTGTTTGTCAGTAGTTGATACAGAATTTGGTATTAAAATCTTTACGCAAAGTTAATGTAAACAGGGCACTGGGATCTGATGGAAAATTACTTTGACTTAGAGAAAGGCCACTATTATTACTACAAAAGATATAGAAAAAGATTATTCTCCTGTGCCTCTAACATCTGTTGTGGGTATGTTATTTAAAGGTTTAATAAGGGATTACATTCAAGATTATCTCCCAGAGAATGGTATTAATTAAGAAGTAATCAACATGGACATATAAAGAATAGACCTTGTCAAACACATTTGCCTTTTTAGCAAGCAAGAAAATATAAGGCTACTGAAATTAATGGTTAATACATAATAGATTTGATTATTTTGGGAGTTTCTTCACCCATCTGAGGCAAATTGGAGACAGCTTCTGTGTGTAGCATGGGACCACCACCTTTCTTTATACACAAGGACCCCTCTTCTCTAATTAATTATTATTAAACAATGCAAATATCATGTAGCACAAATGTTCATACCATCATTGTCTATTAGCACATTTTCAGGTTTGAGGTCTCTGTAGATGATCCTGTTTTGATGCAAATGTTCCAACCCAGATATGATCTGAGCAGTGTAAAAGCAAGCTCTGTGTTCATCAATTCCTGGATTTTCTTCATCCATATTGTAAATATGGAACCTAAAAGGGTGAAAGTGAAAAGAAATGTTAAAACAGTAAAGTCCTGTTAGTTGTCTATGTTTTCTCAAATTTATCTCAGCAAATATAGGAAGTATTTCAATTAATTGCAGTTTTATTGCATCTATGAATTCCCTATTTTAATAATTATGGTGAATAAAGTTCCTTACAGAGCTAATCCATATGCAGCAGGATTGAGATTGATTTACCCCATTGGTGGTCCCATGCTACTATTCTTGTTTTATTTTACCCTAAAACAATAATATATAGTTTCCATCTTGTACGCCAAGTAATAAGTTCAGAAGAACTTTAAGTAATGGTTAGTGTACATAGGGTAATGGCACACTCTGGGGCAAATTCACTAAGATTTGTAGTTGCACCAGTGTCCGCTTCACCGCACTTCGCCAGGAGTATTTTTGCCAGCGCTATATAAATTTACTAAAATCCGAAGCTGCGCTCAGGGGAAGCGTAAGGTTGCGAATTTGCACTAGCATTAATTCGCCAAACACATGTGCCCACTGTATAGTTAAGGTGCCATGAGTTAGGAAATTTAGGGGGGAAGGAGGGTAGCCCCAAAAAAAAAATTTGATCTTTTTTCAGCCTATCACCCATAAAAAAAGAAAAAACGCCAGCGTTTTTTGGGACTTAGAACATTTTGTAACTTTTTTTGAAGCAATCGCTATCTACTCTATTGCACTTCGCCTGGTCTGAGGTGGCGAAGGTAGCGTTCAGAAAAATTTGCGAGTCAGTGAATTTGCGTAGTTACATCCGTTGTGCAAATTCACCAGGCGTAAGGGTGTGAAGTAACACTTGTGAATTTACGCCAGCGTCCGTTAATGAATCGACGAATTAACAAAAATGCACTACGCTAGCGAATTAATGCTAGCGTTAGGTGCTTTGTCCTGTGAATTTGCCCCTCTGTGTTTTGATTGCCACTGATGGTTGCAGGTACATTTTTAAGGCAATAATCAAAGGCTGAGCAATCTGATAAACAGTACATGTAACTGGGACTGCAGTGACATGGGCCAGAATACTGTTCAGAAGTTTCTACAGAAATGTCCTTACCGATTCTAATGGAAATCAGTGTGTGTTTTACATGCATTGTGACTTGAAGTACAGGATGCTGCATTAGATTTAATTAGTAAATGTTAAGGAAAATATCCCCATCCATCAGCCCCTTTCCCCACTCCATTTCTTATTGTTAACAGTGTCCCTTTTTTTCCACCTAGTAGAAAAATGCAGAGCTGCACAGTGGGGTTGTGACACTCTGAATTCACTTTTATCAGAGCTCACCAAGCTTAATCGTACATATTTGAAACTAGGTTCAGTTCAGCTTTAACTGCACATGCTCCTGCATGACGCCAATCTGACATGGATGATCCAAAGCGGCGCCTCCACATTTTTAAAGCAGGCACATAGGTAAAGACACTTTTGACAATAATGGGTGGTGTGGGGAGTGGGGCAGAGGAATGTACCCTGTCATTACAGAGTAATTCAAGTGAAATCAAGTATAGAAGTAAGAATGACACATTATGCTCAACAAAATATTAATTATTGGATTTATCTGTAAGGGGGAGATGGGGAAATATCAAGCTTTTGTCATCTACCCACCATGCAGGTTTATGACTTACTTAGCTTAGAAATGAAAATAGACTAGAAAATAAATTTCATTATTTTATATAAGGAATAAAGGTGGAAATGTTTGCCCAGGTGCAGTAACCAATAGCAACCAATAGGATTTTTGCTGTGTAATTGGTGAGTATACCTGTTGCAAAGTGTGTACCTTTTATTAAATAGCACAAATAGTCTAGCTTGTGTCCCATAAATGACCAGCCAAATCTAGCAGTAACTAAACTCCATGTGACATAAGCCAAATATTACAGTTACATTTTCTCTTAATTCTATGAAACTTCTATCCAAGTAAATGCAGCACTTCCTTAGTCCAGGCCTCCATAGAATTTATTTTCTTCTCCCACTTGCACAAATTAAAACAGCCATACCAAAAACACAATGGGGATGAAGTAATTAGATTAATGTTAAAAGTGTTAATTCTACTTAATAAGGTGCTGATATATGCAAAAGTGTTCTTAAAAATATACATGGGAATACATAGCCTGCAACAGTTTCATTTATAGATTAATAAAGACTATTTAAAAAATGTAGTAACCTGCCTCTGATGCTTCTGGAAAACCATTAGCAGTTATTTTTGGCTGACATTCCCCATTAGAAATTAGACACTCTCCTTGGCTTCTGTCCCACCCCTATGACATGGAATGCTGTGGTCAGAAAAGCCGTTAATTCGCTAGCGTTTGGCATTTTCGTTACTGCGCAAATTCACTAACGAACGCTGGCGTAGTTTCGCTGGTGTTACTTCGCACCCTTACCCCAGGCGAATTTTCGCTAGCGACGTAACTACGCAAATTCACTAACTTGCGCAGTGTACTGAACGCTACCTTTTACGCTAGACTTCCTTCGCCACCTCGGACCTGGCGAAGCGCAATAGAGTAGATAGGGATTGTTTCAAAAAAAGGCAAAATTTTTTCTAAGTCCCAAAAAACGCTGGCGTGTTTTCTACATTATGGGTGATAGGCTGAAAAAGATCGAAAAAATTTTTGGGGCTCCCCTCCTTCCCCCCTACATTTCCTGACTCATGGCAACTTACCTAGACAGTGGGCACATGTGTAGGGCAAAATAAAATTTTTATTTGATGATTTGAAGGTTTTCTTGGCATTTGTAGTGCTGATACGTATTCTTCCATTGAAATTTGAATTTGGCGCCGTATGCAAATTAGCCTTCGCTAGCGTAACTTCGCTTTACATAGCGAATCAACGCTAGCGCAACTTCGCAACCTTACGCTACCCCTGAGCGCAAATTCGGATTTTAGTGAATTTGCGGAGCGCTGGCGAAACTACGCCTGGCGAAGTGCGGCGAATTGCGGCGAAGTTGCGCCTGGCGCAACTTTGCATCTTAGTGAATTTGCCCTAAAGCTGAAAGTAGAAGATAGAATCAAGGTAGATAAAAGAAGAAATAAAGGAAAGGTATAGTGGCCTTAGAATTCCATAGTTCTGAAAATAAATATTCACCTTCTACTTATACCTACATGGAAACACAAAACAGAATAATGTATGTTTAGTAGGAAACAACTACTTCTAAAGAGAACAAACTAGAGGCACATTGTGTCCAACTGTTTTATTTTTTGTCAAATGTCATAGTATGAAATGTTATCAACTTACCGTAGGTCACCACCATTCATTAGCGTCATAACTAAGCAAACATCAGTCTTGGTCTGAAATGCGTATGCCAGTGAAACAATAAATCTGCTATGGACCTTAGCAAGAATCCTTTTTTCCACCATAGCTCCCTGCAAACACAAAAGGGTTTTGTTGAGTTCCTTATTTCTAATTTCTTCAATGTAGAGCATTTGCTTTGAATTTAATATAGTGAGTAAAAGAACAATAATGGTGATGTACAACCTTTATCATGACTTTGTGACTAAAGAAAGCACATCCTACCCCCTAACTTACTTCTCATTCAGATGTTTTATTTGCTGTGAGATGCAAAGCACAGAAAAGTCATGAATGTAAGAGCCTTGTGAATGAGCACTAAAAGTGACATTTTGCAATTAGTTTCTAGCTTTTGTAAACACACAAGTTTGGAATCCATGATCCAGGAACTCATGAAAAATGTTCTCTTTACTAATAAAAAAGTGCCTTGTCCGTGATCCTAAGTAAGCTATGTAAGTCCATATTGGTGACAAAACAATTCTATTGGCATCATTTAATGTATAAAAGTTTTTTTAAGTAAACTTAAGGTATGGAGAATCCAATTAGGGAAAGACCCCTGATCACAGGAATTCCTGATTATAGATCCCATATTTGTATTACATTCTGTCCTATAATGCCACTGGTTCTTAAATCATTCTCAAAAGGGAGTTTGGCCTAGAAACCCTGAGGGGTGATGATCTGATGTATATGGGAGCAAGACCAGTCATAGGGCTATATATGAAAGATAGCGGCGCCCAGGCGACAAACGTATCACGTTCTGACGCCAATGTGTCAAAATGTGCAGCGTCAATGATCAAAGTCAGAGCGTAACATGTGACATTGTCACGCTCATTTCCCCTAAAAATCAGCCTTTTTAAAGACGCCAGAGCCCTACAGACATTGCCCGATTATAGGTTCAACTTAGTGTGTTGTGTTGGTGGGTGTGTTGTTATTATTTATTCTGACTTTTATTCCTGATCTTGACCTCTTATATCGATTAAGAACCTTGCTGCCTGAACTGACCTCTGTCTTGATGTCCATTTTTAAATAAATATGGAGTTAGCAAATGTTGTCATTTTTATTATATTATCCATAAGCTGCTACAGACACAAATGAAATCTTTCATCTGATGTTTTCCCCTAGAAGTTGTATTTAAAGGGGGGATAGTAATCTCTACTAACTTGTGTTAATACAAATCATAAGACACCCTCTGTGCTAATGGAAATGATTGATGTATTTATTTTGGTATATATTTCCATTTACTGTATATCCAGCAGGTTTGCTGACGGGCTAAAGCCATCCCCAAAGCTTTGTCACAAACCCTCAAAGAAGTCTGGGACCTGTAGTTTGATAATTAGATTCACTGCATAGCAGGGTTTTTCATTCCTCTCTCAGGCTCTGCATGCGCTCTTTCCTGGGGGGGGGGTTAATTTTTAAATTAAAAACCCCTTCTACTCAAACAAAAATGTTGGGGAAGGGCTATCAAAAAGTCTTCATTTGGAGATTGTTGGCCCCCATGTCTGACACAGTGTTGAGGCAGGTGTTGTATTATGACAAGAAATTACTGTATATACTTATATATTGCTACTTGTATACAGTATGCAGTTCTGTTAAAACAATACATTAAAGGGGAAGTGAAGTCTATAATAGGATAAGGCTAGAAATGCTGTATTTTGCATACTAAACATAAATATGAACTTACTGCACCAGTAGCCTAATAAAACAAATGATTTATGTTTTCAAAGTTGGCCATAGGGGGTCACCATCTTGTAACTATGTTAAACATCTTTGCAAGACCAAGACATGCTCAGTGTGGTCTGGGCTGCTTAGGGATTGTCATAAAGCACAAGTCAAATACTTTCTGCCAGAAGCTGATATAGCAAGACGCAGACTGCACTCAGTCCTGTGTTGGCATGTAATCTAATATGTTTTTTATAATTTTTGTATTGTTTAATACAAACTTCCTCCAACTCTCCAGAACCAGCGGCTGCAGCAAAGTAGTTCTCCAAACAGAATCCCAGTTTACCTGTTTAAATCTGGCACTGTGATCTTTGTCTCTGCAGCTAGAGTTGGAAACAGTAAAGGGGAGGTAAAGGCAAAAATAAAATCCAATACAAATCTCTACACAGTCGCCAACTGCTCTACAGGGAAATATACAAAGCTTCTTGAGTTCTGCATAGCTGGGAAGTAAGGAGGGGGCTCCCCCTGCTGTTCATAAGTATGATTGTTTCCCTGCAGAGCAGTTAGGGACCGTCTGACAATTCCTATCCACAGCAGTAAATGAAGGGAGAATTTCACTGCATACAGTCAGGTTTTTTATAAAAATGATACACATTTTTAATTAAAGTATATTGGAGATAGGTTACTTTTTCATTAAAGAAAGTAAAAATGGGATTTTATTTTTTTGCCTTTACATGTCCTTTAAGGTGTAGATTTATCAAGAGTAAAATTTCTAATTCATGTGAGTTTTTTTTAAAACTCTCATAAACTCCCATGGACTCGAAATTCGATCAATCGAAAGTTATTATAGAAATAATTTTTTATTAGGATCGTCCCGAAAACTCGAATTAGAATCTAATTCGATCTGAGTTTTAAAAATTCAATTCGAGTTTTTTCTCAGAAAAAAACTTGTATGTCAGAAAGGCTGCAAACAATTGATCCCTAGACGTCTCCCATTGACTTAAACAGCAATTCAGCAGGTTTTAGGTGGTGAATAGTCAAATTCAAGTTCTTAAAGGGACAATGTATAAATTTCAAAAATTTAATAAAAATTTTTTGAAAAACTCGAATCGAATTTGAATAACTCCCTAGCCAAATTTGACAGTTTTGACCATAAAAAAAGTTATCATCTGGATAACAAACAAGGGTTACAGAGTACAATAGGATTAGAGGGCCCTACAAATTAGAGTTTACAAGCTAAAGGTGAGGGTACAATTGAGACATTAGGATTTTAGAAACAATTTGTGATTTTTGATACAGCAATGATTGATTAATTAAGGTACATTGAATAAGCTTCTTTAAACAGGTGGGTCTTTAAAGTACAAGGAAAGGCAAAAAAATACAATCCCATTTTTACTTTCTTTAATGAAAAAGAAACCTATCTCCAATATACTTTAATTAAAAAATGTGTACCGTTTTTATAAGAAACCTGACTGTATGCAGTGAAATTCTCCCTTCATTTACTGCTGTGGATAGGAATTGTCAGACAGTCCCTAACTGCTGAGCAGGGAAACAATCATACTTATGAACAGCAGGGGGAGCCCCCGCCTTACTTACCATCCATGCAGAATTCAAGCAACTTTGTTTATGACGATCCCTAAGCAGCCCAGACCACACTGAGCATGTGCACTTAGTCTCAGTCTTGCAAAAATGTTTAACATAGTTACAAGATGACAGCCCCCTGTGGCCAACTTTGAAAGCATAAATCATTTGTGTGATTAGGCTTTGTGGTGCAGTAAGTTCATGTTTATGTTTAGTATACAAAATACAGCATTTCTAGCCTTATTCTATTTTAGACTTTCCTTGTCCTTTAAGGAGCGCTTGAAAGTTTGGAAAGAAAGAGAAAGTCTGACAGCTCGAGGCAGAGAGTTCCAGAGAAAAGCAGAAGCCAGAGACAAGTCTTGTAGACGAGAATGGGCAGAAGTGATGAGAGGAGAAGCGAGGCGAAGATCAAAAGCAGAGCGAAGGAGGAAGTTGCGTGAAGGAGAGTATTTGGAGATCAGAGATGAAATATAGGGAGGGGCTTCATTATTAAGGGCCTTGAAAGTGAGCGTTATCATTTGAATTTGATTCTAGAGGAGATTGGGAGCCAGCAAAGGGACATGCATATGGGAGCAGCTGATGTTGAGCGGTGAGATAGATGAATATGTCTAGCGGCTGCATTTAGAACAGATTGGAGTTGTAAAAGGTGACTTGTTGGAATACCTGCGAGGAGTAGATTGCAGAAATCAAGGCAGGAGATGATGAGAGACTGAATCAGTGTTGCAGTTGATTCTGAACTGAGATATGGTTGTATTTGGGCAATGTTACGCAGTTGAATACGACAAGATTTAGCAAGTGTTTGAATGTGCGGTAAAAAAGACAGATGTGAGTCTAGGATAACTCTTAGGCATTTTATTAGAATTTTATTAGAATATTAGAATTTTAAATTTTTGGTGATAGAAAACTTTAAAGTACTAAGTGTTAAGATACAAGAAGAAGAAGAAGATCACTGCTCCATACAGCATATCATTTGAGTGCATTGGTAATTTGCAGGCACCAATAGACTAATAAGGGTTACAATTTGCAGTAGTTAATATTGTCTCATAAATGCCAAGACTAAGGGGCTGAAATACTAACATTTGACATATGAACATATGAAATTCCAAAATTTGAGATTTATTAAGTGTAGAACCATTAAAACTCTAATACAAAATATTGCCAAAAAAAAGTTGTCAAAGTTCTATATATGTTAATGGGAACTGCGCAGATCCTATTGGTAACTGCTCCAGATGTAGATTTAATTTTCGTTTAAAGAGATCAGCAGATTCACTAGAGAGGATTCAGGGGGGGGCACATTTACTTATGTGCACATTTTCACTTCGGAAGTCTCCGCTAGACATTATTTGTGCCGAATATGCGTATTCATCTAAATGTGCAATTACGTCTTGGAAAAAGAACATTGGCGTACTTTCATCAGTGATGATTCATTGGTGCAAAAATGTTGTAACAAATTTTCTTTAGCGTTACTTTCTTATTTAAGAGATCTATTATCCTGGGGTTTTTCAGATAAGGAATATTTCCATAATTTGGACCCAATGCCCCTATGTCCAGTGTTTTTATTGTTTTCTTCCTAAAATGGAGAAGGAGGAAAGGCATACTTGCACTAAATGAATTTATATTTGCTTTTAGACACTATGAAGTAGTTGACCCAATAATTAATTCATGTAAATTAAACAGGAAGACTGTACTTAATGACCATTTCCCTCTTACCATTATAGTTATGAGAAGTAGAATTACCAAAATATTATTAAAAAAAAGAATTATTAAAAGCACTGATTTCTATCCATGTGAGAATCTGTGGCTCTGTCTGAAAAATTGTGGTGCAGTACACAAGTATCTTTTGACTAACCTAAACCAGCCTTGTAAAATTGGCCAAAAGCAAAAGTGTGCAAAGATAATATATACTAAATATTTAAAGTTATTATTGCTGCAAAAGGTGGTCAAGTCATTTCATATTTATACAGGCAGTGAATTTCAGGTGCTAGCAATTTGTTTTGAACAATCTACTACTACAGATTTTTTATATTTAATTTTGAAATCTGCCATGGGGTTAGACATGTTGTTAGTTTCCAAAGTGTCCTCAGTCATGTGACATGTGCTCTGATAAAATTCATTGGAAAGTAATCGAGCTGCACTCGCACACCCTGGCATTCAATTAGGATAATCCCTGGTGCACAGCAATGGAGGAATCGGCGTCCCACCTTGTAACAACGGTTTAGAAGAAATTCACTGGCACACAGTGCAAAATGATTTGCAGCATGCAACGTTTCGGGGGGTTACCCCAAAACGTTGCATGCTGCAAATCATTTAATAAATCAGCAAGGGTTTACCCTGCTAGCAGTACCTGTGTGCCAGTGAATTTCTTCTGATCCTCTGATAAAATTCAGTCATTCTTTACTGCTGTACTGCAAGATGGAGTGATATCAACCCACTCCCCCCCAGCAGCCCATCTGCAGAATAATGGGAAGGTAACACGAGAATAGCACTCAACAGTAAAAATCCAAGTAACACTGCAACTCCTTCAGTTATATTGAGTAGGAGAAACAATAGCCTGTCTGAAAGTACTTCCATTATGAAGTGCTGGTTCTTTCTGAAAGCACAGGATTAGGTCACAATGACCTGAGATGGCTGCCTGCACACCAATATTACCCACCTAGTAACAACGGATCAGAAGAAATTCACTGGCACACAGGTACTGCTATCAGGGTAAACCCTTGCTGATTTAGTAAATGATTTGCAGCATGCAACAAATTCACTGGCACACAGGTACTGCTAGCAGGGTAAACCCTTGCTAGCAGTACCCCGAAACGTTGCATGCTGCAAATCATTTAATAAATCAGCAAGGGTTTACCCTGCTAGCAGTACCTGTGTGCCAGTGAATTTCTTCTGATCCTCTGAGAAAATTCAGTCATTCTTTACTGCTGTACTGCAAGATGGAGTGATATCAACCCACTCCCCCCAATTTCTCAATATAATTTACTGTATTTCTATTTGTATGTTTTGGCCCACTGTATATATGAAAATAATACATTATTAATTGTAAATAGAAATAAATTACAACATACTATGTACATTAATGGTTTTCAATAAAACAGAAAACCTTTTAAGCTCCTAAATAATATTTTAAATTGTATGTGCATTCTCACATACTGGCCGATTAATCAATTATATAGAATAAATACACCTTTGCACTGTACTTGGAGGAAGCAGATGGTATGGAATGTCTTGCTTCCCATATTGTTACCGAAAATAAATGTTCTTTCATTTAATTTTCTTACAATTTACTATTAATTGTGGCATATTTTTACAACCCAATATGTACTTTCTACAGATTGAGGAGAAGAATTGATAGTGTTTTGGCGGCACATCCCTTCATCAGGTTGGATGTCAATACCCTTTGACTGTGCACCAGGCTGAGGAGGACAGGATGTGCAAACGCAGTAGAAATTTTAGATTTTCAGCCATTATAAAGATCATGTATTCTGTCACATGACAAAAAAAAAACAATAGTGTAACTGAATAATGGGGAACTTCTTAAAATGTCGCAATAGATCGTATTGGTTTATGAGAGCAGGTGAACACTTTTAGGTGGGGAAAAGAGACAAACGTAAATGAGGAAATGAGGATTTTAAACTGAATAACTGGTGGCAACTTTTTGCATCACTAAAATAGGTTTGAATGGGCTTTATATTGTATATTATATTATATTCCATTTGATAACACAATTTGAGCTTTCACAGACATGTTGGTAAATATTATTATAGACAGAGCTTTATATGAATGTAGGCACAACTGAGATTTTTTTGGTGAATTAAGTCAGACTATGGCATATACTTTGTTTTTGTTAGTCCCCATTGTTTCCTATAGATTGTGAGAATATTAGCAAATGTCATATCTATGGATTAGGGCAGCACCATTGCAGCCAATTCCTCAGATGCATATTCATATACTACTATACTCTTAGCTAGGCTTCATTTCTTAATTAAATGAATCTGCTTGAGGAAATTGTGTATTAGACCAACTATAATCTTCTTATCTACATATGAAGTTTAAAGAATATATTAGAAGAAGGGTACAGTGAGGGCATATTTAAATATGAAATCAAATACAATTACAGATTTGGATGATGTGCCACTGCAGGGATCCCCTTAATACAGGCTGGGTATAATAAAGTCCACCAAATGAAAATTTAAGCTTGGTTGGGGTAAACATTAACCAAATGTTTTCATCTGCAGCTTAAATACCAACCTGTAGGCAATGAGCAGCATCTTAGCCCTACACATGTAAATGGTATCCTGCCTTATTTGCCATCCAAATGTTACTTGTAATATACAATATACACACACTGCAGTGACATAGCATCTTGACTTGAGCAACACTCCCCATTCATCACATTGTTTTGAATGCCACAGACCTTACACACCACTGAATAGACCTCCACCACTGTATATGTGTTGCAACAAACTGCAAAACTGGTCATTTTGCTTCTGGTTTATTGTAAAAAAAAATCATTAACCATTTTTAACATTGACCTTTTAACATTAATTAATTAAATTACAATGACTTAATATGATGATAAGTTTTTAATGAGAAAAATAAACAAAACAATATATAAATAACCAATAACAAACCCCAAAAAGCATAGGTTTTGTGTTATGTTAATGGTTGATACAAATCAGATCTGTGCTGGAGCATGATTATTACAACCATTGCATGCGTTGGGATTATTTACTGTAATATTTTGAAGGACATGGAAGTAGCTAACATTAACTCCTTCAATGTAAAACAACTATATTTTTAGCTGACAGTTTTAACAAATGTCGTTTTATTTTATACATCTTATTATCATGTTTATTTTTCAAACCAGATGCAGGAACACCTCAGTTTATTAACCAACTAAAACACTTAATTTAGTCTCAAGCTTCCAATTACATTTTTTTTATGTTTGTTTTTGATAACACATGAAATTCACAGGAAATTCTTTGTTTTTGTAGATAAGTTTGGTAAAGAAAATTAAAGAATAGTATGTAACTAAGTGTAAAATACTGGTGTAAAAAGAGATGGTTGTGCCAGCATTCTACACCACATTCATGCCACAAGTTCTATGTAAAGTATTGGCATAGTTTTAGGTGGTATTCTGATGTAAAATTAAATGCAATTTCTTTATACTGTATATATACTAGTATAGTGCAGTGTAAGGAATATACTGATAATATGATAAATATGCTACTACTGTATTTTACACCAGCAATTCAAGATGAACCAACTGCATGGTTAAAAAAAAAAAGTAAAATAAAAACAACTTACTTCAAACCCCTTCCTTTTCTTTAATCGTTTCTTGCTGAGTTTCTTGCAAGCATACATTTTACCTGTTGCCCTCATTTGCGTAGCAGATACTTCTCCAAATCCGCCTTTCCCAAGGATCCTAAAGTCCATAAACCAGTCATCTCCAATGGGTTGAGCTTCAAGCTTTTTCCATTGTAGAAACTTAGAAAAATATTTACTTTCTTTGTATTGCTGAAATGTATTTTCTTTCAAATAATCCATTGTAGATTTAAGTAGTTGCTTAAAGAGCATGTCTGAGACTTTATTACAGTCCTGTACTACTTTTATAATTGCTTTCTCATCTAAATAGTGACAAAATTGCTTTGAATCAGAATCAAGATATTTGTTAATGATACCCCTAGCTTTCCGCAAACGATCCTCGTCCTCAGCAACATCATACTCTTCAATGTCATTCCAAATCTCCACTACATGCACAAACTCAGTTGCTTCCAAAAACTCCTGAAATAATTTTTTCCCAATAGGTTGCTTGACACAAATATTCTCAAACTGCAGATCAAGCGTTTCCTTCAAGTGTTCACACTCGGCGAGGGGTGGTAACTTGAGCCTTGCTCGATATTTCTTGTTCCTTGTAATTTGCGGATTGAAGCCTCCATCAAAACTACCCCGTGCTGTAATATATGCAGAATTGGCTACCACTGTTTCCAGTGCTCCAAAATCCATCTTTGATTGTTAGTCTACTGTACTAAACATGAACAATTGGGCAGCTAGCAACTGCACTGGTTGACTGAATGGACAATATGTTCACAGTGTGCAGAGTTTCACAGGCTTAGCAAAATCCCTGTGCTTGAGATAGAATTATAGACTGCGGTCTGCAAATGGGTATGGCCTATTCATGTTCACCATGCACCATTTAAAATAAAAAAAAGCAATAGTACCAAAAAAATACACGCATACAAAATCCTCAAATAAATGCACAAATAAAACTCAAAAAGTTCATGAAGTGCCCTTGAAGAAATTCAGGGTGAATCAACCGAGTCATAAAAATGTAATCCACATCTGAGATATAATACAGGAACATTTATTACAAAAGATAGTTAATGACAGGTGAAGGAATAATACTCCTGAGTCAACACCTTGGTAAACTCTTTATCTAGTTAAGCAGATAATTCCATTCTTTCTCTCCATCTCTCTGCATCATTATCCTTTACAAATACACCAGTCTTGTTTTTAACTCTATATGTATGTATACTACTATAACAACGACATGCTGCTTTTAAAGAAATCAAAATGCTCCATAAACAAATGTTTTATGAGCAAGATAACATTTAGCTGTATGCTACTGTTTTATAGCAGTACTTTTGCATTGTGCTCTTCCTTTCCTGTTGTATTTACACATTTGTGTAGAGGCTTCTTAGATTAAGTGAGAAGTGCACACATTTCTGCAGCCCTTTTACATGTATTATTTATCATTCACATTACACTCTGCACTAGTGGAGCTTACAGTCCAAAGACCCTATCAGATTTTCACACAATAGGATCACTTTTGTCAAGTACTGGTTAACCTGTATGAATGTGGGAGGAAACCAGAGTACCTAGAGAGTGTCCACACAGACAGAGGGAGAACATACAAACTGCTTGCAGATGCAGTACCAAAGCTGGAATTGAACTCGTGACCATAGCATTGCACAGCAGAAGTTTTACCCACTAAACCGCTGTTTACTTCCAAAGCAGTTTACATGCAATAGTATGCATTTATTTTTACAGATGAAAAATAACAGTTCCGAATTTCTGTTTTATCTCTGTTCTCATCAATCAACTGACCCCCTCTCTGACAACAATGGTCCCGCACCATCCTGCTTAATTTTTTTACTATTTTTAAATAAGTAAATAGTAAAAAAATTAAGCAGGATGGGGTTGCATTGTTCACGCAAGGAGAAATTCAAAAGAGACTAGAACATGTAAACATAAACACAGGTCCATCCCAGGGTACTAAACAAGCTTATCTATGTGATTGCCAAACCTCTTTATTTAATTTTTCAGGATTCATTAAGGTCTGGCATGGTATGATATGGGTATATATAATTTATGTGAAAGTATGGAGGGGTGTGTGTATGGATGCTTGGATTTCATTTGGAGGGGTTGAACTTGATGGACTTTGTCTTTTTTCAACCCGATTTAAGTATGGCGCTGAGAGACTG
The DNA here is from genome assembly GCF_017654675.1 of Xenopus laevis. Classification (NCBI taxonomy): domain Eukaryota; kingdom Metazoa; phylum Chordata; class Amphibia; order Anura; family Pipidae; genus Xenopus; species Xenopus laevis. The sequence continues at coordinate 120,340,403 of NC_054373.1, forward strand.
GTGAATTGAATAATGTGATGCGCTATTCAAAAAAGGGACATTGTTCTCAGCCTCAAAACTATAGACCGGTTAGTGGTATTAAGGGATAAAAAACTTGACTTTGTTGCAAATTATAACATTGTGAGTTTGTGCCAGCATGGTTTTATGCAGAAAAAATCTTGCCAAACAAATTTAATTGTCTTTTATGAGGAGGTGAGCAGGAACCTCAACTCTGCAATTGCAGAGTAATCTACTTTGACCAGAAGGTTAATGGTTAAATTAAGGAATATTGACCTGGAATTTGTAATTGGATAAAGAACTGATAGATTACAAAAATGGAACAGAAATGGAACATTGGACCAGTGTTGTCAGTGGAGTACCACAGGGTTCTGTACTTGGTCCTTTGTTTTGCAACTTGTTTATTTATAACTTGGAGGTGGCCATTGAAAGTACTGTATTTTTGCTGATGATACTAAATTGTTGAAAACTTTAAGTTCCATGCAGGATGTTGCCACTTTGCAGAGTGATTTTACTAGATTAGAAAACTGGAAAATATTGATAAATGTAAGGTTATACACTTTGACAGAAATAATATAAATGCAAGTTATACACTAAATGGCAGTGTGTTGGGGGGTTTCCTTAGTTGAGAAGGATCTAGGGGGTTTTTGTAGATAACAAGTTGTCTAATTCCAGGCAGTGTTATTCTGTGGCTACTAAAGCAAATACAGTTCTGTCTTGCATAAAAAGAGCATTATTAACTCAAGGGTTGAAAACATAATTTTGCCTCTTTGTAGGTACCTGGTAAGGCCTCACCTTGAGTATGCCGTGCAGTTTTGGGCTACGGTCCTTAAAAAGGATATAAATGAGCTGGAGAGAGTGCATCTCTTTAGACTTGAGGAAAATAACTTTTATTTGAAGCAGCATAGGTGGTTCTTCACAGTGAGTACAGTGAAGCTGTGGAATACCCTGCCGGATGATGTTGTGAGGGCCAGAAGCGATCCTAGAGGGGGGCGGGCCCTGGTGCCTGATGCGCAGCTAGGCCGAGCACCCCTCCGTACAGCCGCATTTGTTTTGGCACCTGGACTGCCGGGGGGCCCTGAGGGGGTGCAGGCCCTGGCCCGCTCGCACACCCCTGCTCCCCCCGTTGTTCCGCCACTGTGAGGGCTGATTTCCAAGGGGCTTGGAAGATTTTTTAGACAAGCATTATATTCAGGCTATAGTGATACTAAAATATAGAATTAATATAGATATTGATATATATAGTTTCAGTGAGTGTATGTGGGTATGTATGCTGGGTTTTTTTTGGAGGGGTTGATGGACTTTTGATGGTCTTTTTTCAACCCTACTTAACTATTTAACTATATGTGAATATCACCTTGTACATTTACAGAATAGTTTAGAATACTATAAAATTGTTGATTCTTAAAGGGGACCCGTCACCCAAAAAAAATTATTCAAAATTATATTTTATCATATAAGTCAAGCAAAATGAACTTTAATTGTACTGATTCAAAATTATTTGAATCGTGTTTCCTTCAGTCTGGGAATTAATAATTATAGCAAGCAAGCAGGAGCCATTTTGTGGACACTGTTATTAAGGCAAGCCTTGCATCAGCTCAGAATCTTGTTTGTGCACCAGAATGGGGGACCTGATGTCCATTCCCATGCCCTGGCTACACAATTAAACAGTGAAGAGAACAGGGGAATGTGTGGAGAGCTAGGAAGTGCTGAATGGAAAGTGAAAGCAATTGTCTGCCCCGCCTCTATCCTGCCCTAAGGCACAGAGGAGGGGCAGACAATATTTGATTGACAGCTGAGATTTTTAAATGAGCGTACAACAGCTATGAATGCTTTAATACAAAATACAAATTGGATTTCATGTTTAATTTGAAAAGGGCTTTTATTATACAGCTTCTTGTGTCTGGGTAACAGGTCCACTTTAAAAGAGTAAAATAAAAAAAGATCAGCTTTTGCTAAATAGTGTGTGTCGATCTTGAGAGAAGTAATATACCCATTACAACTATACATATGCTGGCACCAAAAGTTGCGGTTCGATTATTTGATCAATGATCATTAATGAACCTAATTTTCTTGATAGAAAGTCATATAGGATTTCCCAGTTTTAAACCTCAGCTTATTACACATAACCACCACTTGATATTGTTTTGATTTTTATTTGTAATTTACTATGTAAATACTATGTATAAATATATAAGAGGATCATATAATAATCTCTCAAATTTTTTTTTACCAGTAGGTCTTTCCAGCTGACGCAAGGTCACCCATTGTGAAAGGAGGTTTCTAAATTTTCTTTTCAGTGAGATGCGAAGCTGTGGAATTCTCTCTCTGAATCAGTCGTACAAGCTGATACAAAGGGGTTGGATGGCTTTTGAGCAAGTGAGGGAATACAGGGTTATGGAAGATAGCTCATAGTACAAGTTGATCCAGGGACTAGTTCCACATTTTGGAGTCAGGAAGGAATTTTTTCCCCTCTGAGGCGAATTGGAAAGGCTTCAAATGGGGTTTTATTTGCCTTCTTCTGGATCAGCTAGCAGTTAGGCAGGTTAAAATAGAGTTGAAAGGTTGAACTTCAACCTAACTTAATTATTAATAAAAAAACGTGATTTAATCTGATTGTGAAAAACCCCAATACAATCGAGAGAAAACACTTTTTTTTTCAAATTGGGATATGTGTCTCTCCCATTGACTTATACAGGACCTCAACAGGTCTGAGATGGCAGATTTTCAAATTCTGACTTTTTGCAGCATTGGGGTTTAATTAAAAGAAGTTGGGGTTTTTTTTTCCACAAAACATTGAGTTTTGCCCCAAAAAGCCGGACCAAAAAATAAATAAATAAACCTCTTAATGGTACTTTAAAGCTATACAGGGGTGCTTCGCCAATGAGGCGAGTTGAGGCTGTCGCCTCAGGCGGCAGCACCCCACTAGGTACCAGGGGCAGCAGAAATGCTGCTCCTGGTACTTTAAGAGCGAATTTCTGGGGGAGGGAGGGCAGCAGCAGGCAGCGGAGGGGCCAGGATCGCCCCTAAAGCTAAAAGTGACTTTTATTAAAAGATGATGAGATTTTCCATCAGTTGTGTTCAGTTCTGAATATACAACATTGGGCTGGCATATGGATCCTGGATAATTATTAAAGATAATGAACCACGTTTATTTGATTTGGTAAACGATCTGTGCTGAAATTAAAAATTGCTATAAAACTTGTCAGTGTCAGTACAGTGTCAAGTAGAATTAAGTCTAAAGCACCTGAACATTTCCCGTTTAGATACTATAGATCCTCCAAGATTTACAAATATGAAGAAAACTCAAAAAGTCTAGTTGCTTTAGACTTAATTCTACTGTATACTCTATATCATGACCTGGATGAATGAAAATCTTCATAGGCAAATGTTATTAGTGGAGAACTCTGAGGGGTTTGTTTATTAACATTGGAGACAAAGATCACTGGTGATGTTGCCCATATCAACCATCAGCAATTACATTTAAACAGTCACCTACAAGTTAGGAAACAAAAACAAAGATCCGATTCATTGGTTGCTATGGGCAACATCACTGGTTATCTTTGTCTCCAATGTTCATAATTATGCCCCTAAGTGCAGTGATGAGTGAATCTGATGCTTTTGCTTCGCTGAAAACTATGGGCAACTATGAGCGTGACAAATTGCTCGATAAATTTTTTACACTTGGCTAAAAAATTTGATAATCACTACCTAAGTGTAGATCTCTTTCACTTTTGCATAGACACTGCCATTCTGAACCTGGCAGTAGTCCCTGGGTATTCACAACAGGTTGCATCAAATCAACAAACCAAACTTGCACTCAGGGAGCCTGATGCAAATATTGTTTTTAATACGTGCTCAAGAAGTAACATAGTCCCCACTCTGAAGATACTAGAAATAACTTGCATCCAATATGAGTCAAAATGCAAGATAAATTGTGTCTGTTTTGACCCATCAGATGCAATTGCAGTGGATGCAACTCAGAGTGTGGCCACTATTATGCTTGAGTTATTAGAAATTCTAGGTTCAAGTAAACCATAGACCTGTTAATGTTGGTGGTCTTCCTTGTTTTGGGAGTTAACTGACTATTGCTGACTATTGCTGCCTGCACAATTTGTGCTCAATAGAAATTTTCACTAGTTTATTCCAGTCTTATCCCAATCCTGATTGTCAATGGACTGATGGAAATGGATGTTTGGTGGATCTTCACATACATTCTTATTGTGGTTGATAGATTCTGCATAAAGCTCACACATTTTCCTCTTAAGAAACTGCCACCTGCATCTGTACTAGGTACCTGTCAGAAAAATGTTACATGTATGAGACCTATTATCCTGAAGGACCTGAGGTTTTCCAGATAAGGGTCTTTCTGTAATTTGGATCTCCATATCTTGTCTGCTGCAAAATCATTTAAAGGGATACTGTCATGGGGAAAAATTTTTTTTTCAAAATTAATCCATTAATAGTGCTGCTCCAGCAGAATTCTGTACTGAAATCCATTTCTCAAATTCAATTTTGAAATCTGACAAGGGGCTAGACATTTTGTCAATTTCCCAGTTACCCCGTCATGTGACTTGTGCTCTTCAATCACTCTTTACTTCTGTACTGCAAGTTGGAGTGATATCACCCCCTCCCTTTTCCCCCCAGCAGCCAAACAAAAGAACAATAGGAAGGTAACCAGATAACAGCTCCCTAACACAAGATAACAGCTGCCTCGTAGATCTAAGAACAGCACTCAATGGTAAAAACCCATGTCCCACTGAGACACATTCAGTTACATTGAGAAGGAAAAACAGCAGCCTGCCAGAAAGCATTTCTCTCCTAAAGTGCAGGCACAAGTCACATGACCAGGGGCAGCTGGGAAGTTGAGAAAATGTCTAGCCCCATGTCAGATTTCAAAGTTGAATATAAAAAAATCTGTTTGCGCGTTTGAGAAATGGATTTCAGTGCAGAATTCTGCTGGAGCAGCTCTATTAACTGATTCATTTTGGAAAAAAATGTTTTTCCCATGACAGTATCTCTTTAAGCATTAAGTAAACCCAATAGGATTATTCTACCTCCAATAAGGATTATTATAAATTAGTTAAGATCAATACAATGTGCTGTTTTATGATTACAGAGAAAATTAAATAATTTTTAAAAGTCATTCTGAGCTTTCTGGATATAGATTTAAGGAGAATAGATCCGATTCCTATAATAACTAACATCATCTCCCTCCTCCAGTCTTCGGCGACTCTGTTTAGTTATTGACCAAGTATTCCTCCAAACCTTAAATGCTACTATCCTATTCCTGCTGTTTCTGTTCTGTTTAATGGCCACCAAGAGTTTAAGGATTAACAGGTCTTGGATGGCTGCAGGCCTAAAGGCAAAATTTAGTGCATAGTTGGCCAGAAGGGCATTTCCTTTACTGATGCTTAAGATGTGTCTGTGTTGAGCAGTGCTCAGAGGTACTGTCATTCAGCAAGGCAGGTGCAACACATGCATTTCTACAACACTTTGCATACTTTTAGTTTCACAACCATGAAAACCTGGTTGCGGCTGCTGTGCACAAAGTTTGCACACATTTGTGTCTATAATTCTCCTATTTAAACCAGCTTCCTTAATAAGTCTTTGCTTAAAGCGGGTGTCTATCAGATGTCCAGACCTGTGATCACAGATGAACACTGGAACTTCTACTAAAACTTCAACTGCTGCAAATGAGTTAGACTATACAATAGCAGAGATGGTCTCTGTCCTAGGTCAACCATACCAGTGTGTTAAATCCGTATCTAAAGAAGCTCTTCATATTGTTCACACAATGCATAGATTATCCATAGTATAAATAAATAAATTGCTAACACTTTTCTCTTACAAATTTTTATTATCAGAGAGTTAAAAAAAGCTTTAGAGGACATCCAATTCAGTGTCTACCAGCACTAATAGTGCCATTGAAAGTGGTTGAGCAGTAATAATGGTTGTCCCATAGTACTATTCTTTTCCAAATTCGTAGTACTATTTTATTCCAGCTTTTATTCCTTGTTCCAAATAACATGGAATAGAATAGTACCAATGTGTTATGATCCACATAGATTGCAATGCGTAACAAAATGTTGGAATCCGTCAGGATGCTCCGCTGCCACTGCAAACAAATTTGCTTTGTTATGTGCACTCAACAAATTACTGTATCTAAGATGTAGGGGATGAGGGCTCCTAAGGAGATATTAGATGAAGCTATGAAAATAGCAAGGGTTAATAGTGTCAGGCATAATTTGGCAAATGCACTGCATTTTGTCACTAACGGGGTCAAAGAGCAGCAAATCCCGAGTGTGGATATATTGATATTGTGTCAAGTCAAATTGCATTTCATTTTACAACATTTAAAATCTTTGTGAAGACTATTTTCTGGAATCTGTTTGTCACTACACTGTAAATATAAATTCATAACTATAGATGGGTTAGCATCAACTCCACAGCTGTATGCTTTTTGCTAGATGCAATGCTTTAAAATAAGACTCACTAACAGCTAGGAAAATTTAATAGGATATTCCATTACCCTAAATAGTTCCAAGTAGGCAATGAGTGTGTTGATCCTATAAAGCCAAGATTATCGTTCTCAGCCTTTTTTAGATCAAAGGGATTTGTGTATAGTTGTAAATCCTGTTATAGGAATACACCGCAATTTAGACTTTTTAAGCTACTGATATTTCATCTGTACAGCTGCAAGCATGTTTCATATGTTTAAATAATTAGTTGTTTTTATAACTGAATAGCTTTATATTATATGCTTTACGCAAGAATAAAAAGAAGGGAGATTGATCAAGGCACATTCCCTGTGCACGTGCATAGATCTTTTAAAAAAAAAGTAACAAAGTTATGATCATAAAATGTTCAGGCCCCAATACCAAGGTAAATCCAACATGCTGCTCCTATTTACTTCTGGCTGTACTGTTCAGAGTTTGGCACCTCCCTGCATGGTTGCATTTTTGTGGGAAAGTGTTTCCTGACCAAGACACTGGTTTTACAGACTGGATACTTCCATTCATGTGGTTCACCAGACCAACACCAATTTTTTAAAGGCATAAGGCCACCATGAAAACGTGGGTGTGCTGCAAACACATGAAAGTTTGATTATTCTTCCTGCAGAATAACTTGAACGCTAAGGTACAGAAATAAATAAAAGATAGTTGCGGGAGCAAAGCCACTCCCACTCTGCTACTTAAAATTAAAGATGGCTGTGCGTTTCACAGTGGAACACGGCAGCAGTACAGGGAGCAGCTGGGGATGGCTGGCTTGTGGGCAGGTGGCAGGACCCAACAGGTGGGCCAAATATCTTGAGTTTTTAGACCACATAAACAAAGATATTAATGAATCTTTGTTTACTGTATTTTATTCCTTAGAATGAGTTTCCACTTTCCTTTTGTCTTGAATCATACAACTCAATAGCAGGGCTGCAGCATGGAATTGCAATTACAGTGGCAATGAGTTTATACCTGTTCAGGTACATCCTTATCAAAGTAAATATAATAATCACGGCGTACACAGAAGCTGCCCCATAGACGTAGAATATGTGTAAGGCTACTTAATGGAGACTTAAGGGCATGTGATATCCACAAATCTGAAATGTTGAAATGTTTTAAAGAGTGCATGGGGGAGGAGGGGTGCTGTGCTAATAAAGAAGAAGTATTTGTTCTGATTTGATGGTAGAATTCAATGTCATCAAAACAACCTTCAGAAACTGTATATAAGAGAGTACAGATTTCATTAGAGGCTGCTTGGACTGTGTCATTCTGTAAAAAGGGTTCTAACTTGCTGGAGAAAAATGGCAACATTCAATGAAAAAAAGACTTGCAGCCAACGCATGGAAAACTTTGGACGCTTTGTGTGGAATCCAGATACTTCAGAGTTTATGGGAAGAACATTTGCCAAGTGGGGTAGGGCAATGTAATATTTTGGAATTTCATATTATTGTTTGGAACCTCGAAAAAAAACAGAACCTGTAATATAGCTGAGATAAAATGTTTCTGTTTCTTAATGGGTTGTTGTATGAGATCTGTTACATTAATTACCTGGGGTCTTTGGTTTTCTGGATAAGGGGTCATTCCTTAATCTGCATCAATATATCTTTAGGCTACTAGAAACTTTATGGACAATGTCATTAGTGAAATAAATGCTCAGATTTAGTTGCAATAAATGTGCCTTTTTTATTTTTCTATAGTGTACATCAGTCTATACTATGCCGCATTCTATGTTATTATGATTGGAATCTTTGCACTATCTATATATTCCCTGATGAATACTATGAGCCCGTATGTTCCAGATTATCAGGATCAACTGAAATCGCCAGGTAAATAGCCTTTATGCTTAAAAGAGGGTGTTCATCTGAATTTAAGGGCAGATTTAATAAAACTGGGGAATTTTATCACATTCAATGGCAGGGGTCCCTTGAACCATTTGAAGATGTTTGTAGCCTTCATGATGTTCGAGGTTTTTTTGGTGGATTTTGCTGTTAAACTCAATTCCAGATTTTTTTTGTTTTTGTTACCAAAAACTCGATTGATTCGACTACTCAAGTTTTTTTACATTCAAGTTTTTTTCATAAATTTGAAAACATATTGAGTTGTGAGCTCATATAAAAAACCTCTCAAAACTCTAAAACTTGACCTTGATAAATAACCCCTTAATGTTCAGGAAAGTGTCTTAAATTTATAATAGCACATCAATGTGTCAGTTCATCAGAATAAAGTTGAATTCTCTGAGAACAATTTTTATATGTTCTGAATATTAAACCTTCAAAAATGTATTCAATGCTAGTTAATGTGGTGGAATTAACAAAAATATTCATCCTGTGTTGGAACAATTGGTAGATCTGAGTCAGAGCAGTAATCAATGTTAGCTTTTTGGAAATATACCGCTTAATCATCTTTAAGTCTGTATTTTGATCTACATGGGTTGGAATGAAAATCGTATATACATTCATGTTGTTTCCATTGCCTAATTAAAGGATCTTGTAGTTAATACTGCTTTGAGATTTTTTTATCTCTCTCCCTCTTCCCGTATATGTTGACAATACTATATAACTTCTGCAAAGAACACTTTTTAGCTCTGTTAAACCTAAATAGATCTGGAGGGAGTTCAGAAAGCCATCATAAATAAACATTGGATGGATTATGTTAGGAGGAAAGGTTTTCAGATGGTGCATTTACTTTAGCAAAGTGGCTGTAAGAAGATATGATCACAATCTACAAACATGTTCAAGGTCAGTGCAAAAACTAAAGAAGAAAAAGCACAATAAAGTTTAGCCTCAAGGAAACAAACCTACTTCGGTGGTATTACAGCATGTCGCCTTAAATAAAAAATAGCAACCTTGGACACAAAACTTTGTTAAAATTTTCTGCAGGTAGAACAATAGGTAATGAAATAAAATGACTTATTTGTATTAAGCTGAACAATGCATACCAACACAAGCAATGTTGACTTTAAACTTTAAGCAAGGAAAACACCAAAAACACCCTTGCCTCTTCACATTGAATTTAATGGAAATCACCTCATACGGCTATCACGTGAGCTTATGGACTTGAAAACACACCAGTGCTCATTTTTTGAGGGGCATGAACCCCATGTATCAGTGGTTTTAGGTATTTTCCATAAGGATGAGACATGGGAGGTTATGGTTGTGCCATTAGCTGTATACAAAGTGTTCTGTATCTTCTGTAGACAAATAAGTGAATATCATAAATACAGGGAGCAGGAACATTCAGATATGTCATTATTTTTATTTTATAAACCAATGCAATACCTCCTTTGTTTTTTTAATACTAAAACAATGCAAGATGGTTTGATTTTGTGTGCACTGCTCAATAAAACATGAAAACATTTAGTAATTTTAACCCTGCCAAATGTCTGTACAAGCACGCAATAGATTTTTTAGTAAGAATTTTTGGATATATATCATTTTAATATAGAACTTTCCATCAAACGTAGTATGATAAACCATTATTCTGCTACATGCATGAATTTGAACAGCAGTGGGACTGATTATAAAGAAGTTGCTTAAGTGTGAAATATTATTGAACAGTTAGATAAATGGTCAGTAATCTTAGCAATGCTTTGTTCTTAAATAAAGCTAGTTTAATAAGGACACTTTTGGAGTGTATTAAAAAATTTATTTGGTAGAAGACAAAGCAAAAAAAAAATAGATTATATTAATGATATTCCATTCTGTTGACTGTTGTTCAGTACCATTATGTACAGAGCTGCAGTATATATTGACACTTTAAAAACAAATGTAATACTTACTACAACTTGTATATGACTTGACAGGTGTGTCAATGAGACCAGATCCGTATGGCGATGAAGTTATTGAACTCTTTTACAACATGGCTGACAACTCAACATACCTCCCACTTGTAACCAGCCTGTGTGACTTTCTCTCGGGTAAGTACATAATTACATTTAATAACGTTTAAGAGAAAATATATCCTACATATCAATTGTGTTCTTACATAAGAACAAAATAATCCTCAAAATGAAAAAAACGTTTAATAAATGAAATTTGGAGTGAGCACAGCTGGGCAACAGCCACCAAAAAAAGTTTTAATGCAATGAATTTGAGTACACACACACCTGGTTATTGTATGCTTTGTATGGGGCAAACCCCCAGTGAATTTCATTTTCATCTTTTTTTTCAATGATATAGTGTACAACAAATCAGTTCAAGAAAAGATGAACGCAAACTGCTCAGACAGTACAAGAATCTCATGTGCCCATAAAAAGGAGAATACAAAGTCCTGCCAGTTTACCACAGATATGCTGGGAAATTGCTCTTGGGAACATGATCACACATTTGGCTATAAATCTGGAACACCATGTCTTTTTATAAAGATGAACAGAGTAAGTATTAATCACTTATTTTGTAAGCAGACCTTTATAATTATAATGAGTAATATTATACATTACAAAAGACTTGCTTACCATCAATGCTCTTTATGGTTAGTACATAAAAATGTGTTATTTTTAGTCGCTCTCGACCCTACTCATCCCATCAGTATATGGTAGCTTCAGCACTGGAAACTCTATATAATGCGACCAGTCCAGTTAGGTCTGATTTCAAACTAATATCAAAGGCTGTTGTGATACTAAACTCTATAGTTAGTATAGGTATGGGTATATATAAATTATGTGAAAGTAGGGAGGGGTGTGTGTATGGATGCTGGGTTTTTTTGGGGGGGGTTGAACTTGATGGACTTTATCTTTTTTCAACCGCATTTAACTATGTAACTATGTAACATTCCTGGAAACCCTTACAGTCTTTCTTTAAGCCAAACATATGTAAAAAGTCTGATGTACGGTTAGGCAAGCTGTAGAAGGTATGGTTTCATTTCCAGGCTCTTCACACAAAGTAGTAAAAATAGGGACAATTTTATGGCTAGACATTAATTGTGGTAGAAACTAAAGATGATGCCACTTCATAATTTTGTTTACAGTATTTAAAATGCCAAAAAAACTATTCCAGTGCACCTCATCCTTGGGCACGCAAAAATAAACTCCCTTCAGGTTTTATCCACTCATAACACAAGAATTTCCTTTCTTACTTAAGATATGCAAATGTTTGTCTGCTAAAAAAATTTAAACATAAAATAAACCCAATAGGATTGTTTTTCCACTAGTTATTCATGCAGCTTAGTTACCATCCAACTGTTGTTTTATTACAGAGAAAAATTAAATCATTTAATAAATGAATAAAATCATTGTATAAATAAATAAAATCTTATGAAACATGAATGAAATGTTCTACAATATTAGGGTATGCTAACCGGATACTAACAGATCTGTGTAGCATGGATATTGGTTGGTTCATGATTGGACGCATTGTTCTTCAAGTGCGCCATGTTAATAATACAAAGCTTGGCAAGGAAAAAACACCACTGCAGTTTTAGCATCTATTTTTCTATCTCATGGTCTAATTTTTAGTATTTATTTTGCCTTTAACACTTTAGCAGAAAGAGCTCAATATGTGCTTCTTTAATTTCAGATAATAAATTTTGTTCCAGGCAACAAGACCGTTCCACGTGTGAACTGTTCAGCTGAGGTTTGTACAAGTTCCGAATTATGACCCAGTATCATGGGGAGGCTCATTTATCAAAATCTGAATTCATCTCATTATTTTCTGAAAAATACTCTGACCACATCCGCATGGGTTTTTCCCCTTATTTATCAATAAATTTTTCCAAAAATTTCCTTCACGACTTCTCCCATTGACTTATATGCAACCTCAGTAGTTCTGAGATGCCGGATTTTTGGATTCTGATTTTTTTCATCCTCGGTATAATAAACCCCCCAAGAAATCGTGTTTTTTTTTCCCACTAAAAATTCAGATTTTATAGTAAAAAAACAAAAAAAACAACACAAATTTTTCGGAGTTTAACAAATAACCCTCATAAACTCTAATGTAAAAACTTGGCAGCATTTTTGCAGAGTTGGGAAAAAATTATGAATAGAATAGAAATTCAATGCACTCGTTTATTTGCGCATTTTTATTTGATTGAAGTTTTTATATTAGAGTTTTTTCCATAAATGTTTTCACACTTTTTGTGCAGAGTGGAGATCTTGGAGATGTACAGTATTATCCAGGCAATGACACTTTTGGGACAATTGGTTTTCAATACTTCCCATACTGTGGAAAGAAAATGCAGGTAATTCCTGTTATACATTTATACTTAATAAAACATCCTAATTGTCCCTGTTTGCTTGGTAACAGCTTGTTAACTGAATAATTTTGTTTCCCAGCCAAATTACACCAATCCTTTGGTAGCGGTGAAATTACTTAATCCACCAGTGAACAAAGAACTGAGTGTAGTCTGTAAAGTTTCTGGACATGGCATCACTTCAGACAACCCACATGATCCCTATGAAGGAAAAGTATCGTTCAAACTTAAGATAGAAAATAAACCTGATTCATCTAGTGCACATTAAGCCATTGTAAGGTGGGTTAATTGGTAGGCAGTAATGCCTTTCAAACAGAAGTTTAAATGGTGACAGCAAGCAATGCTTATGTGTGTTTGTTTTTTTTTTGCATATTATATTTGCTTGGATTGAAACATTTGTAATGTTGTTTGTACAAACTGGATCTTACAATCCAGGGAACATTTTAAATAGCTCACAATGGAATATAAATCACATTGAAAGGTAAATTAACAGACCACACTGACAAAATGTTTATGACTTTTAGATTTGCTCAGGAAAATCGATATGGAAAGGCACATTTTTATTTTCTCTACACAGCAAAAAGTACCTTGATATTTATCTGCCAAGAAGGAATGCCCGTACTCTTCTCACTGACTGCTTTAGATTAACTGCATGGATTTGTAGCTTATCCAAAGCACACATAGGAAAAAGATTTACTCATAATCATATGCTAGAGATACACTTCTTGGGGCTGACTTTCTGAGGATTAATATGTTTACAGAAAGCCATTTTTACCTTGTGTACTTTCATTTGCCAGAGTACTTGAGGATCGAAATGAGAGCAAGATAAGCATTATATAATTACTGAACTTTAAGAGACTAAGCTTTCATGAAGTTTAATTAGTTTATTTACATACAATAATGCATTAGCTATATTACATTTTGGTTCTCCTCTAACGAAAACCATATTGCTTGCTAGGATACGAAAAAAGAAAAAAATCTGTACATGCAGCGGTATAACTATATGTGGTTGCAGCCAGACCCTAAAGTTTTGGGGGCCTTTTGCTGGGGAGGGACCCAGTATCATCTACTTATGCCATTGTGTACAAAATTCTGTATAATTTAGCAAGTATTTGCAAGAAATGATTGCAAGTTCTAATGCACCCTTCACTTTATTTCCTTTTATTTCACCCAATGCAGAGTGACAATGTATACTAGCTTTTGATTTCTTGCTTTCAGACACTTGAAAGGAAAAGTTGGAACATTTTATGATGTAACAATAGTATTGCCTAATGCAGACATACTGAATTTGCATCAATGCAGTATCCTTATCCATGAAATCCAGTCTGATAATTCCTGGTGCTTACCTTTTTGGTACACTGCCCTTGTTACTTGCCTCCACCCACCAGTAAGAACATATACTGTACAAGCGTGGCCTACCTACATATTATCAGGGCCACAGACAATGGGAACAGTATCTGGGTTGGCTCTTACTTAGATTACTGCAGATTATATATTAGGGGAAGTTATTTTTAGATGAAACCCTACATAAAAAAAAGCAAAGTTCTTAATGGTAACCAGTGTTTTTCCCCTTATTCAACAGAACCAGGGATTCACAATATTCTACAATAAAACAAGCAGTGCTTCTGTCCTTCTAACCCGAAGAAAACAATGGAACCATGTTTTCTCATCATTTACCATGTTAACAGTCTCAGAAAGGGAGCAACCAATATATGTATTTTTCACTTGCAAGCACTGATATATTATGATGTTGACATAGGAGTGTCAGATCTCAATTACAAATAAAGGTAATATCATAATAAAATATATAAATATATGCAGTACTCCAGTTTTACACTTTCCTTCTCCCACTTGGGTTATTCTATAATTCCACTGTTTAATGTGAGTTCTAAACCAATGTACATTCTTAAAAGCTAAACGATTCAACTACAGATCTTTGTAGAACAGTAGATTAAAATGGCAACAACATTTTACACAATCCCACATAAACCTAATAGTAACAAGGAAAGTAGAGAGAGGACAATATGATGTTGATATTTTATAGGTTTCTTTATGCAGGGAAAGCTAATTAAACAGCTCTTCACATTACTATACCAACTTTTACTTACTATACATTTATTTACTATAGTTGCCGATTGGTTGCAATGGAATAGATTCCTAAATTGTGAATTCTTCCTGCAATGTCACACTCAAAATCAAAGTGGTATATAACACTCTAAGGGGCAAATTCACTAACCTGCGAAGTTGCGCTAGCGCAGGCTTCGCCACACTAATTCACTAAAATCTAAAGTTGCGCTCAGGGAGGCGAACGGTAGCGAAGTTGCGCTAGCGTTAATTCGTCAAGCAAAGCGAAGTTACGCTAGCGATGCCTAATTTGCATACGGCGCCAGGTTAAAGTTGAATGGACATATATGTAGCAGCAAATACATTACACAAGCCTTGGAAAGCTTCATAAAATAAAATAGAGTTGTTATTTTGCCCTACACCCATTGTGCCCACTGTATAGTTTAGGTGCCATATGTTAGGAAATGTAGGGGGGGAAGGAGGGTACCCCCAAAAAATTTTTCGATCTTTTTCAGCCTATCACCCTTAAAAAAGGAAAAGACGCCAGCGTTCTTTGGGATTTAGAAGAAATTTCAACTTTTTTTGAAGCAATCCCTATCTACTCTATTGCACTTTGCCTGGTCTGAGGTTGCGAAGGCAAGTCTGGCGCAAGAGGTAACGTTCAGTACAATGCGCAAGTTAGTGAATTAGCGTAGTTACGCCCCAACGCCATAGCTCAACTTCGCCTGGCGTAAGGGTGCGAAGTAGCGCTAGAGTAGGTCCACTTCGTTAGCGAATTTACGCCAGCGCCCGTTAGTAAATCGGCGAAGTAACAAAATGACATCATGCTGGCGAATTTGCGCTAGCGTTAGCCACTTCGTGCTTTAGTGAATTTGCCCCTAAGTGCACAAGTGTTTGCATCATCCTCACTGTGATAGTTGTGTTTTTAAAGGGTCTGAATCAACTTTTTATGCAAACATCTACAGTATGTTGTAGAGCAATTTACAGGAATATAAAACAAGGAGTCTACTACTTTATTTGAAGTTTAATGCACTCTCTTATCTCCAGCAAGTCTTTGGAACTCTTCTGTAGGGAAAATGGAACTCTTCTGTTGGGAAAATGGGCAGTTTCTGGAACTGGTGGAGAATTGGTATTATTATTAATAATAACAATATTCTTTTGACTTCTAAGTACAATAAGCTATGAATAAATGGCAGACCCTTCATTTTAATTAAAAATCTCTAAAACATAATTGGATAAACATGAGGGAACTACCCTTGTTATATAAATACATACCCTTTGTATCAGTATTCTTTGATATGGCAGAGCTTCACATTAAAAAAGGATCAAAATATCTATGACGTGTATTTAAAAGATGAAGATTATGAAATCTAGAGCGACATAAAGAGACAGATTTATCAAAATGTGAGTTTAGAGCTTAAAGGGGAACTATCGTGAAAATGAAAATTTAATATAAGCTTCCTCATACTTAAGTAAGAAACTGTAAGGAAGCCTTACCCTGGTGGTCTAGTGGGCAGCGGGGTCCACTGGCGCGTCCTCAGCGCGGACGCCTGCTGGGCTGCTCCCATTTCTTAAGCAAGGGCCCAGATAGGTAGGTCCATACCCTATTGTGGAAATTGTGAACCCAACCTTTGTCCGTCTTGAGCTGGAGAAGTCAGAGTAGTAAGCAGGCAGGCAAGGGTCAAACCACTTGAGGATCAAATGAATAAACTTAGCAAGGCACCTAGGAACTTCTAAATAGAACCTAACCACGGGCAGTGTGCTGAAACCTAAATTCCCCTTTTAAACTATATGAATTTGGCGCCATTGCGCGCTGACGTCAAACGCCAGCGCACTGCACCTTTAAAAGACGGACGTGCGCGCGCCTTAGAGAAAGCCTGGCACAGGAGAGAAGGGAGCAGCGCAGCGGGCGTCCATGCCGAGGACGCGGCGGTGAACCCTGCTGCCCACTAGACCCACCAGGGTAAGGCTTCCTTACAGAGACTTTCTAAATACAATCAATTAAAATTCATGCATTGTTTCTGAAATAATCAAGTTTATATTCACTATTCCTCTCTCAGTATCAGTTTCTCTTCATTCTGTATTCATGCAGCAGTTGGGTGTCGGATGAATGATCCAATATATCTTATAGGGGGGGTCCCATTCCTAGCAAATGTACAGTATTGGAGCTAGCACAAATAACTGAACCAGTATAAACAAAATCCAACATAATAACTGTCTTTTGCACAAATTCTGCATGTAGAGAGACAGGATTTCTGGTGATTTTAATAGAGTGAGCTCTAATACATCTTGTAGGCAAAAGGAGCTCCCCTATAAGATATTTTGGATCATTCATCGGACACCCAACTCCTGTATGAAGAGAGAATGAGGAGAAACAGATGCTGAAAGATGAACAGTGAAGATAAACTTTATTATTTTAGAAACGGTACAGAATTTTTAATTTATTGTATTTAGAAAGTTTCTTATTTCAGTACGCTGAAACGAATATTAAAATTTCATTTTCGCAATAGTTCCCCTATAATATATAAAAACTCTCCCATGTTCTAGTCATTCATATAGGATTTTTAGAATTGCATTTATCAGTGGGTGAAAGTTATAACTCCCCATTTAATAAATACAGTTTTAATAAATAGAACATGGGTGATATATCCTCAGAGGCACATTTATCAAGGGTCAAATTTATATGAGTTCTTTAAAACTCCCATGAACTTGAAATTAGACCAAACTCGGATGAATAGAATTGACCCGAAAACTTTAATCAAATTCAAATCGCATTAGATTTGAATTTAATAAAACTCAATTCGACTTTTTTTTTTTTTTTAGAAAAAAAACTCGACTGTCAGGAAGGCTGCAAACAACTCACAATTGATCCCTGGACCTCTCCCATTGACTTAAACAGCAATTTGGAAGGTTTTAGGTGGCAAATAGTCTAATTTGAATTCTTAAAGGGCCAAAATATTATAAATCTCGAAAATCTAATTAGAATTTTAAAAAAAAAAAACCGAATTTGAATAACCGTTTTGACAATAAAAAAACGCAAAAATTAGAATTCAAAATTTCTTGATAAATCTGCCCCTTATTGTCTAGATTTTGAATCAGCAACAACGTCTAAAAGGTCTTGTAGAAATTGAACCAACACTGTATATGAAAATGCATTTTACTATGCATGTTAAATAAACAGTTTCAAAATGGGTGTTGTTATACCTTTATAAGTTCATATGTGTTTACGGTTTCTTTTATGGATCCATTACATTATAAGTCTAGTTTGAGTGGAATTAACTCAGATGCAGTAATTTACCTTATATACATTTACATACTCTTGGTTGAAACCAATTTGAAGGTAAACAGATGCAGACCACTCCATATTCACCAAAGGTTATTAAAGTTGCCACTTCTAAAACACAATTACAATTATTAAAGGCACTCAACCATAGAAATTAATCTTGCTTTTGACCCACTAATTGATATTACAAAAAAAAACAGATAAGTCCAGTAGGACACACAGCATTTACTAGGCAACATAAAACAATTTGCAGCATATAATTTCCCCCTTTTTTCCTATGTAAAATTATTCTTCTCCTGGATTTTCTAACTGGATCTGCTTACACAAGGCACCATAGACTTATCTCTGCATTTAACTGTGCAGATGTCAGCATTCATCAGAGCTGACCAGTAATCAGTTGCCCAACATAGGGATTTAAAGGTTTACAAATACATACATGTAATTTTACACAGGGAGTTAGTCTGCAATTCATGTTTGCATTGCGGAAGAGATTTGAACAATTCTAAATTCTTTCAATGGTACAATTTAGTCAGGGTAAGCACTAGAGGGTATAGCACGGGCAACTGTATATACAAATACATTTTAAATCATTGAAAGAGGGAATTTTCTTGAAAGTGGAATGTTTGGGATTCACAGATCAACATATATGGAATAATGCATCCTCTTTTGAAAAATGTGACAATGGTAGGAGTATATGGTGGTAGCAGTTTCAGAAGTATACAGCAGCTTATAGTTAAGGACACCCCCACCACAAATGCATCTGCTATCATAAATTTTAGTGCTGAGGTACTGGATTTATGGTAGAAGGTCCTTATAACACATGAATCCAACAATTATTTGCCATATTAGTAGGGATGCACCAGATCCACTATTTTGGATTGATGTTCTTCCCACTGTAGGGCCACACTGACCAGGCGCCCTAGGCAACCTGACCGGTCACATTGCCGCAATAGGCGTGCGGTAAAAAGGACGCACGCATACGTGCGGCAAAAAGGACGTGGACGCACATCGGAAAGAGCAGCGAGAGGGGACTAGAGTGTGAGGCAAAGACGGTACGCCCCCCCCCCCGAGCCTTGCGCCCTAGGCACCTGCCTACCCCTAGCTTTGGTTCTTCGTGTGCTTGCTGTCCTCCAATAGACAGTCCCTTTCTAGGATACTTAAAAAGAATAGAATATGGGTCTTAGCCACAGCTTGTTTTGAGTATATACTAATACAGGTTATGTTTTACTAGGTGGTGCTATAGTATTCTCTCCACAACCTTTTTTGGTAAAAGAAAGGTTCTTCTTTATTTAAAGAGTGACAGAACTCACATTGTAAATGTAGACATGAAGAGGCAAGGGACCACTTCAGCTGAAGATAAAACAATATATTAAATTTGAAGAACTGTCATAAAGGAAATTAGGTCACTTAGATGACGTCTCAACAAGCTCACTAACAAAAGAAAAAACAAAGTAATTAACATGTGAACAATAAAAAGTTTGCCATACATAATGAAAATACCAAAGTGAAAATGTAATAAATGTACGTTGAATAACATAATTGGCAATAAACATCAAATGTACTTTACTAAACGAAAAATAGATTGTGTAATGCCTCAATTCTGCAATGCAACTTTATATATCAAATATGTATCTACAAGCAACAAAGAAAATACTCCCTTACTAAATCGCATAAACTGCTTCAAATTTAATTATTTAACAGGATACATTTAAAACCGGATATGAATGCAAAAAAAAAAAAATCACATTACAAAATACATCAAGATACATCAAGATACAGACGCTCAACCTAAGCTAAGATGTATAAAAACATGCTTATTACAAACTGTGTATGCAAACTTCTTTCTGGACATATATTTTTTATATATATGGCAAACTTTATTGTTCACATGATTATTGCTTTGCCCTGCAGACTTGGCCCAAGAAGGCGAGTCCCAGGTGTAGGTTGGGTAGACTAAAAGCATTGCCCATCACCTTTGGAGATGTATTAGTTTTGATCAATCTTCTATGGTGACTGAACCCATCCATACACAAATCTTCAGAGGGAAGTTAGGTCAGATGTGGGTTTGACCATAATGTAGAAGTGGCAAAATGTCCAATGTGTTATTTCCCTAATACAGGTAGCCCTTATAATTAAAAGAATTTTGAAGATATCAATGTCTATGTCTTCTACCGTGTAAAGTGCAATCATGTTTTCCTCCAGAGAAAACAAAACTTTCCCAAATATTTGTTTCCTTTAGCTTAACTTAAAGTTGCACACTCTGCACTCTTTCCAGTACATTAATTCTGTATCTTCAGGACGGAGGTCCAAAACTACACTGAAACTCAAGATGAGGCCTTACCAGAGATGGTAATGAGGCAAAATGATCTTTTCATGCATTGAGTTAATTAACTATTATTCACTTTAGGGCAGGGGCACACAGGCAGATTTAGTCGACCTGGCGACTAATTGCCGCTTCTTGGAGGCGACAATCTCCCCAAACGGCCTTCCATCTGCTTAAAATAAAATCGCCTGCGCCAATGCACTCGCGATGCTTCAATTTCCGAAGTTGTGAGGAAACTTCGGGTGACTTCGAAAAACGAAGCGCTGCAAGTGCCATTGCGCTGGCGTTTTCTCATTATAGCAGGCAGGGGGAAGGCAGTTCGGGGAGATTGTCGCTCCGCAGAAGAGGTGATTAGTCAGACGACAATCTCCCTGAATCTGCCAGTGTGCCCCTGCCCTAAGTAGACACTACCACTGCCTACAGCAGTCTAAAATAAACAAAAAACACAACTCCTTCTTAATTAAGGTAGCCCTCAGTACATATTCAAATATTATGTAACTATCATTTATGTTTTACCCAAGTGCATCATCTTCCACTGAAAAATCTGATTTCCCTGCATTTTATTTTACCAGCAACCCGTTATCTTTTTTAGCATGTGTGATTCTTTTTTTGCATGCTTTATTGTCCTCATTGAACCCAATTAAAGTTTCCACTGACTAACATGAAATTCTTAAATGCATATATTTTTCATACCGACATTAATACTAATCTTTAAACCACAACACTTTTTCTCTTTCCTTGTTTTCAACTGTATTATACTGGACAGGTATATTTGTCAAGTAGCATTTTAAAGAAATTCCACTTGCCTTCTAACATTTGCTTAATACCGTACATAACAGGTACACATGTATTCACACCTAAAGTTGTTGAAACGTTGCTTGAATGTTAAAATCACTATGAGGTGCCAAACGTTAGGCACCCAGGCCTAGTTATTGCAATCACTTGTCTGATACCTTGGGCCAGTGCTCTTGTTAGAAGAGTACTGCACCCATCTAGGGTTCTTCTTAGAGGTCAAAATAGAACTTAAATTACAGTGTACATTCCAAATAATTTATTGTTTCAATTAAAACTATTCTTAAACCAATAAATATATTTAATTGTAATATTGGTCTTTAGACCGCCATCTCAGGCCAATATGCCTGATCATGAGGTTTTAGAAACACTGCACAATACAACTGGTTTCAGATTGAATAGGAAAAACAATAGCTTTTCTGACTTATTACACAGACTTGGCTAGTTCTTTTTCCTGCTTTTTGAAGGGGTTAAGAGAGGTCTGCGTGTCAGGAACCATTTCCTCTCCCTGCAATAAGTGTACTTGGTGCTAAAGTATCCACTACCTCTCAACATATTTTGTAATTTCACCACCCTCTGTCTGTCACTGCATAAGGTATTTAGGATCTAAAAATCACTGTTCTTAGAACTCACTGTACTTATCCTCTAACCCACTTTACATTGTAAATAGATTTCAACTCCACCAACGGAAAGGAATTTTTGGGAGACTTGTTGCTGACGAGAAGCACAGATTTCCTGTGGGCAACATATCTCCCCGTGTGCCATCACCCTAAAGTGAATGGGTGGCAGTATTGGGACAGTTTCTGTACCAGACTAAAGCAGAGCAGTGACAGCAGCACAGAACAGAGGTGCTATCAGTTTGGACCTGTTGAAACTCTTTAGAAAAAACTTTCAGGATAAGATTCTGCTGGAAGAGCACTATTAACAAGTACGTTATAAAATAAATAAAAAAAAAAAACCTACCTAACAAAATCCCTTTAACATCTTTTCACTCAGCCATAAAAGAAATAAAATAAACGTGCAATATATTAGGCAGACCACTATTCATATTCCTGTCTCTTTCAAACCACTGCCTGGTTGCTAGGTTATATTGAACCCTAGCATGAAGATAGCTGCCAAAATTCCAAACTGCAGGAGAGCTGTTGAACAAAAAGTTAATTAAAAAAATGCAAATAAAAAATGAAGACCAATTGCAAATTGTCTCAGAACAGCAGCCTCTACATTATACTAAATGTTAATTTAAAGGTGGACAACTCCTTTAATAGATATTGTAATGCTCTCTTTGGAAGTTTCCCCATATTATATGAGTGGCAGATCATTTAAATGCAACATGTAGAACTATAGTTTTATTTGGTTTTAAATGTGAACATTTCTAAAATAAGAAAAACGTTAACACAAAATATTCTTGAAAACCTGCAAACAAACTTTAAAATAACGCAATCCATTAGATTTGATATATAAACAGGAATAATTTCTAAATTACTCCTAAAGTTCATCATAACCATAAGTGGAAAAAAAAAATAAAATAACTAGCAATTTTATATTAACGCTATAATTATAATATAATACTATAATATTGCTTAAAGGCTCGGGAAAAAAAATCTATGCATACAAAAGAAAGTTACTGTACATTCATTTTTATATTAAAAAAACACTTAGCTTATTTAAAATGCCCATGCATTTTATTAATGACTAACAGTGTCAAGTTAAATCATTTATAATTTTCTGCAGCGTTAATAAAATTACATATTCGTATTAATGTTTGAATAAAAAGAATATGATCTTTACATAGGCAGCGGACAATATCTGTGCAGTTGTGATTTTTTTTAAATCTGAAACTAGTTAATCTGCCCTGAAATTTCCTCAGTTAAAAAATGTTAACTGTTAAAAAAGGATTCAGAAATCTAAAGAAAAAAAAAACCAAACAGAATTGCTAACATTAGAATAGATTGCAAGTATAGGTTTAGGAAACAAATACAAAACATTTGTTTCTTTTAGTGATAGCTATGTAAACAAGGTATAAAATAAAAGTTTACCTGGTATAATTCAGGTAAATTATATAAGCAATATATAGAACCTTCAAGATTATAAATAGCTGCACAAGCATCATAGTAAAACCTTTGCCATACCATGTATTTAGTTCTCCCAAAATATACAATAAAAAAATATACAAAACGGGTCATTTTTTTTTTTTTTTTTTTTTACATTTTTAAACTATTAACAATTTTAGAAAAATGCATCTTACTTTATTTGGACTTTGCATGACTTCAACAAAAAAAGGGACATACATACCTAAATTCTAGGCATTATTGAAACACTTCCCAAAAATGGTACTGCTATTATTCCTTTTTTTTTTATTCTTTTTTTTTTTTTTTTTACAAAGGATATCAGTTTATTTTCCCCATTAATGTGGATGAAGTTCCCCTTCAAGCAAAATTCTAAGGGGGCAAACATAACTATACATGGGAAAGTAAATAGATTTGAGCAAAATACTGTCAAAATCCACAGCACACAAAAAATATAAACTTGAATGATCCTTCTTGGTTGTAAGAACCAAGTACTGTATCAATATTTCCTTGGAATGGGGGGGAAATAAGAAAAAAAAAATCACCCCATTAACAGAAATTTTTTTCCCGAAGTTGTATCTCAACACAGAAAAAATGTGCTACACATCAGTCATCATCAAGATCATCATCATCATCGTCATCTTCCTCTTCAACATACGACACAGGAGTCTCAACTCGGGAACTACTGTATTGGGATCCATTTGAACTCGTAGCCAACATGCCATCTGTACAGCCAGTCAAGTCACTGTAAAAAAAAGATAGTTATTGTGTAAATGGCAGCAACCCCAAAATAAGAGATACACAAATGATGTCTCATGCTAAGCACGCAATCCCTTGCTGTTAATAGGTGAAGACTTTTCAAAATTGCTATTTGTACAAAGCAGCTGAACATAGTGTCAAGGCAAAGAATGCATTTCTTTAATTGATATATGTATTCATGCCATTAATTTTTAGTAATTACAAATGTATTTATTAAATTAAATTTAATTAATTTAATTTAGAGTGGCAGTAATTTAAGGTTACTGCACAAAGATGGAATGACAAAATGCTAAAAGAATTGCAATGTTCCTTTATATTTATTTACAAGTTTTACAAAGGATTAAGTAAGTTTGCATGTAAAACCAATGTCTAGAATGACCAGTAACAAAACTCTGCAGAAAATCTTATATTATCTCATATTAGTTACCAATAAAGGTATCACTTTTATACCACTTTTGTTATTTTTTATTTCAAAAGGGTTGCCCTGTAACATTTTTACTGGCTAACACGGTACAGCAACTTTACCTGCAAAGACACTGACTTTCAAACACAACTGTTTGGCCTGGTTTGAGCACCAGCTATCTCAAACTACAAAAGTTATGTAAATTGCAATAGTATTTAGAGAGGCACTTTTGGTGTTTAAGATCCACTTTAAAATGTTTTTCTTTTTTTGTGTGTGCACAATACAGTTCTTACCTTGATGAAAACCTTCTGCCATTAGACACTGAACCTGATGAAAATGAGATATACACACTGCTAATTGATCCCTGAGCCATTTCTGTAAAGTCAAATATGAAGAATTAGCCACTAAGTAATTGACAAACTACATACCATTATTCAGGGGTGCGACCACAAAATGTATACAAAACACAAGGAATCCTTGGGTGAGCGAATCCTGTCCTCTATGGGTGATGGATAAATCAGAAATGCAACCCCTCCCACACCTTGTTCCATGCTGAAGTGATTCGTTTTAGGGCTTGAAGTCTCTCTGGAAAACAGAGGGACTCAAAAACCTTAAGACTTCAATGAATAACTTCAACATGGAACAAGGCGAATTTGCAGTTGATCCAGAAGTCAGGCTAATGGAGGTTGGGAAATGGTAATCCTCCAGCCATCCCTCAAAATGTTTTTATATTTCTTAGTTCAGACATTCCTGTCATTTGTTTTTGTTTTACTATGGATTTTCTTATGCCTAAAAAAGTCTTAATACAGTATGTAATTCTGCCTCTGTAAAAAAAAAAAATCTAAATTCCTAAATATTAAACATTTTAGAATACAGAGACAAATGTAAACATTTTATATGCATCACAACTCATGATTTGAGCCAAATTATCTTCAAACCAGCACAAAATGTTTAGATAAGGAAACTTGTAACTAAAGTAGGGCATTTAATTTCTCTTGTTCTTGGATACAA
The DNA here is from genome assembly GCF_017654675.1 of Xenopus laevis. NCBI lineage: Eukaryota > Metazoa > Chordata > Amphibia > Anura > Pipidae > Xenopus > Xenopus laevis. The sequence goes on from NC_054373.1 coordinate 120,365,784, forward strand.
AGACAAATCCTAAATGTAAATATCACAGGTCTAAATTTGTTTGACCAATATTTGCACTGTCATGTAGAACACCCTCAAAATATATGACTAGTGCATTAAGAATTTCATTTCTGATACTTCTGCCTTTGCAAAAGAAACACCATATATGGGGAGAGCCATATAGATTTGGAAACTACTACATGCGGAAGCATTCAAAATGAGTAATTACGTATAGTATTACAACCAGTCGCTGTGAAGACCCAATTATTCATGGCATGGGGTTGAGGAATAAAAAGAAAAGATACTATGTGCCATCTATCCCTTTAGATAATAGCAGGCACACAGCTATTGGATATACTGAAATGGTTTTATTTGTTGAATTATTGATTGCAAAGTCAAATGATATTTTTGTTTAATTACATCACCTTTAAATAGAGTTTGAGTGAAGATCAATTATTGATATTTCCACATATAAAATAAATAAATATTGGTGTGTACTTATTCATATACATGGCAGAATTGTGGCTGATACAGACAGAATTATTCTGAAAGAAACGATGCAAACCACTGACCTGTCACATATGGTTCTAGAGCTTTTGGCACTAAGCTTTTGGCAGTCTTAAGGTCCTCAGCTGAACAGCTTCCTGATTCTAGACCACAAGCCATTCCCATTCGCTTCAGTACTTCAATATCATCGTGTATTTCAAATGTATTGTCAAAATTAAATAGGTATTCAAACCTAGGACAGAAATTTTAAGACCAGCTGAGCATACAAATAAAACCAGCAGTGAATATGCACATTTCACACAAGTATATTTAAATCTGATTTTTGGAGGCAAAATAATATAATTTAACTGTTGCATTTCAACAGATCATGTTATATCCAATACAACGGTTTACAACACCACACCTTCCATTTACACCTTTCACCTTTAGCACATTATTTACACTTTCAGCATGCAAGGACAATGGTATTTGATTTGAAGAGAAACGGTTATTGCAGTTTTATTTTTTGTTATTATTTAAAGGAACAATAACACCAAAAAATGTAAGTGTTTTAAAGTAATGAAAATATCATGTAGTTTTGCCCTGGACTGGTATAACTGATCTGTATGCTTCAGAAACACTACTATAGTTCATATAAACAAGCTGCTGTGGAGCAATGGCGGAAATTGAAAAATGGCTAAATGGCACAGGTTAACAAATGGATAACAGATAACACCATTAGACAGACAGAGCTTATCTGCTATCTGCTGTGTAACTTGAGCTTTTTCTCCTTTGAATGGTTGCCCCCTTTGCTACACAGCAGCTTATTTATATAAACAATAGTAATGTTTCTGAAGCAAACAACCGTTTTACCAGTGCAGGGAAACACTGCATTATATTTTCAATACTTTAAAACACTTATTTTTTGACGTTACTGTTCCTTTAAGTTTTATTTGGTTTCTCTGCAGTTTGACTATTAAACTGTCATGCTGGAGTCCCATTTACCACAAGAGCATAAAGAAAATAAGAATAAACCTGCCACCACTGACGCCACCTACCATATAGCATTTTATTTGTCAGGTTACAGAGGTAGAATTGAAAGCCATTTTAAAAACAAAGATCATCTGTATTTATGAGTGTCTTCTACTTTATGAACTTCATCCTTAGAGCTACTACAGCTTTCAACATTTAATTGCCTAATGATATTCAAAATTTTAAAGGGGAGCCTTTAAGTTCTAAATGTTTTTTTCAGCTATTGGTAAATGTTGCTAAATCAACACCCAATTTTTTTTATAGATTACAAACTATATTTGACTATACTAACATTGCCAACACCATGCAGCTACCCTTAACATTCTATCATATGCTGCTTTCTTTTTCCAGCATGTAACAGTTATCAAAACTGCTGGTCTGCAATGCAAATTGAGCCTTCAAACAGTTTCTGACTCTTTTACAAATGGTCAAAGAAGTTTACACACTCACATCAATGACCATAAATGAACCTTGATAAAAGACAACCCTGTTCACTTTATTTTTAAACATTGCCTAGAGAAAGTGACCTTGTGGGCAAAGGGGGCAAAAACACTTCACACTTGCAAAACGGATTGTGCAAAGTCATCTAATCAATGCAAAGAATTTAATCATAAAGTCATGGCCTGAACCAACAAAATATTGTGATAGAACAGCCTTTAACCTACTTGTCATTAGAAATGCTGCAGTCAATCACTGTCTTCTTGCTGGTGTTCACAATGATGAAGGGTAAATGTATGACTGAATTTTGTGGGGGTGGTCTGTTTGCTTTTTGTTCTGTAAGACGATTTCGCTGAACTAGGTTTTTGAAGGCAATTTGCTGAAACGGAAAGAAAAGTTCTGTTTAAAAAGAAATGCAAGCAACATTTTCAGATTATGAAGTTTATTTAAATTTCAGAAAGAGCCAGCACTTTCATGAGTGAACAGATTTTGGACAGGCTATTGTATCTCCTGAAGGAGTCACAATGGGACCTTGATTTTTACTATTGAGTGCTATTCTCATATCTAGCAGGGAGCTGCTATCTTGTGTCAGGGAGCTGTTGTGTTTACCTTCCCACTGTACTGCTGATGGACTGCTGGGGGGGGGTTATATCTAGGGATGCACCAAATACAGGATTTGGCCTTTTTCAGCAGGATTCGGCCGAATCCTTCTGCCTGGCTGAACCGAATTTACATATGTGGGGAGTGAAATTAAGTGACTTTTTGTCACAAAACAAGGAAGTAAAAAAAACACTTTCCCCTTCCCACCACTAATTAGCATATGCAAATTAGGATTTGGTTCAGTATTCGCCCGAATCTTTCGTGAAGGATTCAGCTGAATCTAAATTAGTGGATTCAGTGCATCCCTATTAATATCACTCCAGTTTGTAGTAAAGTATGACTGTATAAAGTTTACCAGAGTACAAGTCACATGACTGAGGGCACCTGGGAAATGGAAAATAAACAAATGATATCCTCCGCACTGCCTTTTCAGTCTTTTTCGAAATGCATCAATCCTCGCTTGGGTAAACCGCTATCCCAACAAATGACAAAGATTAAAGAATGAGGAGAGCACTGCTCAATAGCAAAAACGCTGTGGTTGTGTTTATTTAAAAGCTACTACACGACATGTTTCGGGTTATTGTATACCCTTTCTCAAGTAGTAGGCACCTGGGAAATGGACATGTCCATGTGCAGATTTGATGCGAAACTGATGCAATTAAAAAAAAAAAAAAAAAAGTTTTCCCGCGACAGACTCCATTTAACTCTTCAAGTATGTGCACAACTCGAGTGGCACGTGCTGGTCTTCATTCACTGCTCTGAATAAATTTACTCATGACCCTCCAATTTAACCACAAATTATGTAATTCAACTCACACACAATCTTATTACACTGTAGTTAAAGGACTGCTATACCATCGAAATTTACCAAAGAATTTCTGCACTGTACAGAGGAATTCCTATGCGGTCATAGATTTCTATAAAGGCAACAATAAAACAGACAAAGTTGTCCCTGCTACAGAGTGTGCTATTTCTAATCATACTTTGCAGGGCACACAGCTAATGACTTCCTGTTATTAACATGGACTGCTAGAATACCTTATGACTAGAATACCTCCCTATGACTATGGGGATTATAAAAATAAGAGACATGAGGCGGCTAAAGAAAGGCTACGGCTATCTGCACCTAACCTCCACGTTAGTGAGCACGGACATGCACCTACCAGTATGCATATATTCATACCAGTTTAGAAATGGTTTAAGGATGTTTGTGCAAAATGAAGAAAGGGTGAAGAAGACCTATAAAGAGAAACAAAGGGAGGGGGATCATGGGTTAGATATGGAGGCAGGCACAGAGGTGCCATATAGCTAGTTAGATAGAGTCAGATGCTAAGTATGTCAATGGGATGGATGTGGGATCTCATCTGCTAAGTATGTCAATGGGATGTATGTGGGATCTCATCTGACCAAGTCTTGGTACGCTTGTGAATCTGTGAAGAGAAGCCGGTAATGCCATTTGCGGGAAAGTATATCTTGCTCAAGTGTATTCAGTTTGAGTCTTTCAAACTGGTAAATGTTACTTACCTTATGTCCGTTGCATGTGATCTGTCGCAGGCATTTTTTTGCAGCGCATCGGACCGTGCCGAAAACGCCCATGTAGTCCTACCCTTATACGTTGAGTAACTATTCATCATTGGGAAATTCCATGATTTCCAGTGTTTTGGTATCACTGACCTTGCTGCTGTGATGAAGTTTGATACAACAAACTTTATATTGAGATGTGGATATTGTGTTTTTATGTAGGTTGAAGGTGATTGAGTCTTCTATGTCCGTGTTGGTTAATTTTGGTAAAAGTTTTTCAACGCTGAACTGTATGGCTCAGGCTGGGACAATGCCAGTAGATGTGTCATTTATTTCCATTTGTTTGGCTGCATCTCAAGGTGGTGGACATTGGTATAGATTTTTGGTAATGTACAGGTGAGACACTTGTGTAGTTAATATTCCTGTAATCTGCAATGTGCTGGTTCTAAATGTTGTTATGAAATCCCATTCTTGTGAAAGTAATTTGGACAGTTGTTTTTACTAGCGTATATGTCCCTAAATCCTTTAATATTAAGTTTAACGTGTTTGCTTTGAAGTGAGTTTCCTGTAGGAAAGCATTTCCTATCTTTGTTTTAGCTCAGTTTTAAATAGTTTTGCTTAGCAAACTTTTCGAGGATAGGAGGTTTAGCATGGTATCAACCATTGAACTTTGGTAAGGTATAGCACTAGCCTGTGGTTTATATTTTGGTTCTGGTAGTAGAAATTATGATGCAGCAAAATTATCCTCTGCAGTTGGGTCAGTCATGCAAGGCTGGAGGCAGCTAAATACTCCCATAGGGAGTGGTATGGATTTAATTTGTAATAAGCCTATGGAAGGATGACTATTCAACTAGGCAGGGGGTGGAATGGAGGCATTTTCATGACACATCTGTTTAGAAATACTGACGGTCCTATTGATTTTCCATTTAATAATCAGACCTGTACCATCATCTTATTAAGGCAAGCCTCTACTTGACAAATTGTGACAACCGTAAGGCTTAGATTCTCAACAGCTGCCTAGAGCACACTGCACATGCGAGTGTCACTTACAAAACTCAAGAGCTCCTGTGACAACTTTTAAGGCCTGGATCATTCCTACTATAGAGATGCTGAACCTTTAGGCTGCTGCAATAAGTTCCATATCTAAAATATGGGATGTCAAGCCATATTAATTTTCATGGATTAGCTCTTCTTAAACTATGTCAACATAATGGAATCACACCTTGTAGCCTATACCTGAGCTCTTCGGTAAAACCCTATAGGGTTAAGTTGATCCTACATAAAGCTTAGTGAGGATAGATATGTTCATAACAATCATAACTAAAATGAAAAATACGGAGCATGGTACTGGTATTAAAAGTACTTTACATCAAATTGTTTAAGCTTCATCAGACAAAAGGTGCGTCACCTCATAGAATATGTTGAAAAGAATCATTTTTGTTGGAGGTGAATACTACACGAGAGCCTCTCTCTAATCATGTTATATAGGTCATGTTATATATTTCAGACATTGTTGTGGTAAGTTACCTGTAGTATAAGTTCTTGCAGCTGAGACTGCTTTTGCTTTATTCGTTCAAGTCTTCTTTGTCTTTCAACCTACAAACATATTTACATAATATTTAAGCAGTGAAGGGCAAAGCAAAAAATGTCAACATATGATCTTGAAGTGAGACTAAATCAAGCTTCATAACTATAACAGGCAATGGCACTTTGGTTACAGGCCAGAGCTGTAAAACACCATACTGGCAAGGAAACTGCTTAATTTTCCAATTGACTGTTGCCTTACAAATTAGTGTTTCCAAGTGCAAAAGATCACCACTGAAAATAATGGTTATTGGTCTCAAATGATGTGACCCACCCACAATGAAATTGTTTGGGTGACAAAACCCACACACAAAACCAACACATAAGCCAATAAATATTTTTTGGGGGGTTTTTTTTTTTACGATCCACGTTACATGAAACTGAAAAACTGGGAAAACAGTGATATTGTTACTGGGAAAACTATATCTCTCACAGACATAACAATACACAGAATTAAACAGAAGGCTGTCTATCAGTCAGTTAAGCTCAGGTGCAAAAATGATTTACCAAAAATGCTATCTACCATCAGTGAGAAATATACGTACCTCCAAATTTTGACATTCCTGAGCAGAGTTTGTAGGTAAACCAATCCACTTTATTTCTTTTTTTTCTTTAGAAATAATATTCATAGCCATTAGCACATTTAAGGCATCATAGACTCGTCGTCTAATATTCTTCTGGTCATATGCTTGCTAAAAGAACAACACAAAATGATTTTATGGTTAAAAATGTAAATAAAACCAAAAACAGAGCTTTTAGGGTAAAAGATATGAATATTATTTCCAATGTTGGACAAGTTTTACTGATGCAATGTTTACCCCCTGTTGAAATTTATGAGGATATGAGAAGTCACCTTACAGTTCCATGATCTGTATGGGGTTATATTTTACAATAGGGGGTACATTGTTATTAAACCAGAATAGGAAAAAAAAAATTAAAAAAAAAAAAGGCAACAATAAATTATGTGCTATTCTTATACTTACAGACTCATTCGGAGATATATGATTATCTGCTGAACTAAATTCTGCAACCAATTCGTCAGCCACTTCATTGTAGGATGTTGTTCCTTTCTTCTGTACTTTCTCACAAACCTTCATGGAGAAATGACGCAAGCCTTTGCCATTCTTTTCACCTTTTTTATTTCTCTTCCTTAAAGGAAAAAAAGACTTCATTTGTCCAAAATGGTAACATTCAACCAAAATGTGAGCAACCTCTACAGAAAATCACAACGCCAAGGACAGGTTTTTTTTTTAACCCTTTGCCTGCCAAGCACGTACACCGTACGTTCTGGCAGGCAAGGGCTTTAACTGCCAAGCACGTACATTGTACGTGCTTGCAGTTTTACATGCTGTACTCTGCATCAGCGGCTTTAGCCGCCTCTGCAGAGGTTTAGCAGCATTGACAGCCCCCTGGGCAACGAGGCTGGGGGGCTGTCATGTCGGTCCTGCGACTGGATTGTCGCAGGGCCGACCTAAAAGAGGCAGACACAGCAAATCGCGTGTCTGCCTTGCTGCTCTGCTTCCTCCTGCTCACCTCGTGTTCCAGCGACGCCCACACACTTCCTGCTTGCTGTGAATCTGCAGATCTCTCTTCTGCAGCTCTTAGATCAGCCAAAAACGGTAAGTGCCCTTTATTTTACACACTTGCATACACCTACCTACATTATACACACATACACACATATTTTAGTAGTAGTAAAAAAAAAAACAAAAAAAAAAAAACGTTTTTTTTAATTTTTCATTTTCCACTTATATGCACTTATATGCATTTATATACACTTATATGGACTTATATACACACTTATACACTGTCACACAATTCTTGGAAGTGTACACATGTATACACATTTTATTTTTTTTACTTTTTCATTTCACCAATTTGTGTTTTTTTTACCCATAAAAACTGTTTATTTCAGCAGCATGACTATTGGATAATCGATTTCGGCCTCTAATTACACTGTCGGTGCAGTTATTTTGTTATTTCATTGATTTGCACAATTTTTGTGGTTTTATTGCAATTTTATCCCTGGATTATTGTTCCTTATGTATCTTTAGTATAGTTTTGCTGTTTGGTGCTTTGGTATATTATTTTACTTAGATTGATCCGTCAGAATATATGCTTTCCAAAAATATATGGTTTTCTGGGGTCTTTTTACAGTTTGGGGGTCTTACGGCACATAACGCACAGTTGGGGTTCTCTTTTCAGCAGCTTAGTTGGCCAGTGTGAAAATTCATATGCACATTTTTCATTTGGGGCCGTACACACCATATACTTTGGTAAATCTATGCATATTGGGCATCAAACTATTCAGTAGACCTCTGATGTCCATATTTGGGGTGATTTTTCTTTGTACGTAAAACATTGTGTGAGATAAATGTGGCATACTTCAACATTTTTAGGCGATTTTCAGAAATGTAAAAATCTCTATGTTTATAAAAGTTTTGCAGTGCTGTAGAAAGACGTCTTTATCTTGGTTGTTTTTGTCAGAATGTGTACTTTCCAAAAACATATGGTTTTGGGGGGTTTTTGCTGTTAGGAGGGTCTTGAGGCACATAATATGAAGTCAATGGTCTATGTTTACAGAAGGCGAATCGGCAGCAGAGAAAACTCATATTCACTATTTACATTTGGGATCCGCACATGCCAGCTGCCTTGGTATATCAATGCATATTGGGCATAAAACTGTTCAGTAGACCCTTGGCATCAGTATTTATGGTGTTTTACAATTGTATGTAAGAAGTTGGGTGAGATAAATGTGGCCAATTGCAATATTTTTAGGCGATTCTCAGAAATGTAAAAACCGTTGCTTTTATCGCCAAATTTAGGAAAGGCTTGCGACTTGGTACTTTGGAGTACAAAGACATGCATACCCAATTTGGATTCGCAGGAATGTGTAATTTCCAAAAATATATGGTTTTCTGGGGCAAACATACTTTTTTCTACCTTTGCCCCCCCCCAAAACTATGTAAATGTGTTGATTTTGCAGTACCTGAAATGACAGACCATATGGGGGTCTTCCTTTTGGGGCCCTATATGCCACGTGCTTGGGTACACCTATACATATTGGGCATCAAACTGTTCAGAGGACCCTAGGCTTTCATATTTGGGGTGATATCTCTTGATACCTAAAAGTATGTGGGTTATACGATGCTGCAGGGTAGAAATTTTGAGGTGATTTTTGGAAATGTCGCCAAAATCATCAAATTTAGGAATGGTTTGCGGCTTGGTACTTTGGAGTACAAAGACATCCATACCCAATTTAGATTCATGGGAATGTGTACTTTCCGAAAATATATGGTTTTCTGGGTTGAAATTACTTTTTTCTGCCTTTGCCCCCCCCCAAAACGATGTAAATGTGTTGATTTTGCAGTACCTAAAATGAAAGACCATATGGGGTTCTTCCTTTTCGGGCCTCTATATGCCACGTGCTTGGGTACACCTATACATATTGTGCATCAAACTGTTCAGAGGACCCTAGGCTTTCATATTTGGGGTGATTTCTCTTGATACCTAAAAGTATGTGGGTAATACGATGCTGCAGGGTGGAAATTTTGAGGTGATTTTTGGAGATGTCACCAAAATCACCACATTTAGGAATGGTTTGTGGCTTGGTACTTTGGAGTAGAAAGACATGCATACCCAATTTGGATTCAGGGGAATGTGTACTTTACGAAAATATATGGTTTTCTGGGGTGAACGTACTTTTTTCTACCTTTGTCCCCCCCCCCAAACAATGTAAATGTGTTGATTTTGCAGTATCTGAAATGACAGACCAAATGGGGGTCTTCCTTTTGGGGCCCCTGTCTGCCACGTGCTTGGGTACACCTATATATATTGGGCATCAAACTGTTCAGAGGACCCTAGGCTTTCATATTTGGGGTGATATCTCTTGATACCTAAAAGTATGTGGGTAATACGATGCTGCAGGGTAGAAATTTTGAGGTGATTTTTGGAAGTATCACCAAAATCACCAAATTTAGGAATGATTTGCAGCTTTGTACTTTGGAGTACAAAGACATGCATACCCAATTTAGATTCATGGGAATGTGTACTTTCCGAAAATATATGGTTTTCTGGGGTGAACTTACTTTTTTCTACTTTTGACCCCCCCAAAACGATGTAAATGTGTTGATTTTGCTGTACCTGAAATGACAGACCATATGGGGGTCTTCCTTTTGGGGCCCCTGTATGCCACATGCTTGGGTACACCTATACATATTGGGCATCAAACTGTTCAGAGGACCCTAGGCTTTCATATTTGGGGTGATTTTGCTTGATACCTAAAAGTATGTGGGTAATACAATGCTGCAGGGTAGAAATTTTGAGGTGATTTTTGGAAGTATCACCAAAATCACCAAATTTAGGAATGATTTGCGGCTTGGTACTTTGGAGTACAAACACATGCATACCCAATTTAGATTCATGGGAATGTGTACTTTCCGAAAATGTATGGTTTTCTGGGGTGAACCCACTTTTTTCTACTTTTGACCCCCCCAAAACGATGTAAATGTGTTGATTTTGCAGTACCTGCCGAAAATATATGGTTTTCTGGGGTGAACCCACTTTTTTCTACTTTTGACCCCCCCAAAACGATGTATATGTGTTGATTTTGCAGTACCTGAAATGACAGACCATATGGGGGTCTTCCTTTTGGGGCCCCTGTATGCCACGTGCTTGGGTACACCTATACATATTGGGCATCAAACTGTTCAGAGGACCCTAGGCTTTCATATTTGGGGTGATTTCTCTTGATACCTAAAAGTATGTGGGTAATACGATGCTGCAGGGTAGAAATTTTGAGGTGATTTTTGGAAATGTCGCCAAAATCACCAAATTTAGGAATCGTTTGCGGCTTGGTACTTTGTAGTAAAAAGACATGCATACCCAATTTAGATTCGTGGGAATGTGTACTTTCCGAAAATATATGGTTTTCTGGGATGAACTTTTTTTTTACTTTTACCCCACCCCAAAACGATGCAAATGTGTTGATTTTGCAGTATCTGGAATTACAGAACTGATAGCTCAAATGAGGTGTCTACATTTTAGGGCCCCTATATGTCACGTGCTTGGGTACACCTATACATATTTCGCATCAAACTGTTCAGTGGACCCCAGGCTTTCATATTTGGGGTGTTTTACATTGATACCTAATGATGTGTGGGAGATACGATTCTGTAGATTGGAAGCTTTGAGGTCATTTTTCAAAAAATTCACCAATTTCTATAAAACATTATAACTTTAGGAAACAATTGCAACTTGGTAGTTTGGAGTACAACGATATGTTTACCCATTTTTGATTCACCAGAATCTGTTCTTTCTAATAATGGGTAGTTTTCTAGGGTAAACCTACTGTTAGTGGAATGTTTGGCCTTGAAATCAGAAGTATGCCGTTTGGGGAGCGGTGTTTTGGACATTTGCTAGTGTACTGCTTTTAGATTTTGATCTATACAAGTGAGAAATCTCCATAAAACTATATATATTTGGTATTGCCGCATTCAGGAGACATAGACCTTTCCAAATCAGCTGTGTTCTCATACATAAAGTAAATAATGTTTCTGATATATGTGATTGTTCTATGTGAAACATGATTTTTTTCATTTTATTGGACACTTAGAAGCCTATATTTTTTTACAGAAGTAGAATTACACCAAAATTCTTGCATATTTTGAAAGTTCAGGTTGTCCTGAAAAAAACAATATATTTTCCTGGGTAAACTAAAAGACCGCCCCAGGAAGGGGCCTAAAAGTGAAAGAGTGCAAAATATCTAAAAACTGCTTGGCAGTAGATGTTCGCATCTAGGACAAAACGGCTGGCAGGGAAAGGTTTAAAGGATATCCTGGAATGCCAAATACAATGGTATGGAACTTTTATAGCAGGGAAAATTCCCTAGGTTCTCTCACAAGGTGTAATGACAGTTAAAATTAATATATGCTAGCATAGGTATCCATCTGTAATAAGCATAAGCTTTGATTAAAGTTCTACAACCCCTATTTTTTTACAAATCAGTTGGCTTTAAAAAAAAATAAATCTTTTTTTCCCAAAAACATCATATAGACTAGAGGAAGCCCAATTTGCACCGACCATTTCCCAGCCCTTCATACCAAATGGGCATGATAAGAGTCTGAGAATAGATGTCCTTCATGCTTTCAGAAGAATTTGTACACAGTTTGCCATATTTCCTCCAGCTTACATTCCTCTCTGCAGGTTGGGACCACACCTCCTGCCCTCAACTCCTGAGTTTAAATGCAGAAAGTAAACTTTTCCATGGCCTCTCACACAAGTATATTCCAGATGCATGCAAAACGAGGAGGGGGGGGGGGGTGGAATTCCCATGTTATGCTTTTGTGTGAAAGAAAAAAGTGCAATATCCACTACAAGAATCAACAGGCATAAGAGACGTGCAACATGTACATTATAAACATATGAACCACCTACTGATGTGCCGATACTTATTCAGAGCATTACATTATAAATTTGTCTTACCCAGCAGACCATGGTGAAGAGTCTGTAGCTTGGTTCTGTGATATAAAATGTGTATTAGGCGTATGAGGGCTTCCTATAAGGATAGTATTTGGTGCAGATTGCCTCTGTGGTGTCCCAAGAACCTGCAATTAAATCAAAACATTAAACAATTCAAGTGTTGTAGCCATCAAAACACAAACTTCAAACATCATGACACTTAATAGAAGTTATTTTGAATACTGCCTTAGTGCCAGAATCCGATTATTGTAGTAAAATAAAGGCATAAAATCTTATGCCCACTATGTCAAATAAAGTAGACTGTCACCATGCTTAAAATGCAAACGGATAGACAACTTTAATAAACATGCCAAGACTGAATAGCAGGGTTGCGACTTTGGTAGCATTTACTGTAAAAACGGATGTGAATTTACAAGGTTATTAATCTGTGTGAATTTACAGCTCCAAGGTTCAAAAGACCACTCTTTTTAAACATTATCACTTCACTGGCACAGATCAGGCCCCATATTAATGTGGTTGAGGAGATATGGGAGTTTAAATGTTTACTCTTCACTCAAAGTTTTTGTAACCCATGAGTCTAATGTCAGCTATCAAACAGATCATTAAATACTACCTGCCGACTGATTGTTATGGGTTACTAGGCCAATATTGCACCAGTTAAGAGTATGCTATTACAAATTTAAAATTTTCACATCATATGGTGTACATACAAGAAAAGCCAAATTATCTGGTGATGCCAAACATTGGCACCTATGATAAAGCTATAACTGACCCAGGGAATCACAGCTTTATGACAACATTTTGAACTTTTTCCAGGTATCCCCTGAAAATTTTACACTACTGTGCGTGAGCAAGTCCCAAGTTTGCTCAAGGATGCATGGGAAAGGCAGGGAAGATGGCGCAACCTTAGAAACTATTCTCAGATTACTGCAAACACTTTACTGCACTGTGGTGCTTTGTGAATGGACTGCTTTATTTTCAGCTGACCTAGTAGTTTGTGACATGCAAAAGCAGCAAAGACACAGTACATTACAAATGTCCCTCACAGTTCAAATGGAAACGTGCATTAAAAAGTGAACTGAACCCAATATAAATTTTAAAAACGCTTTCAAATAATTTTAATATGCAAACTCTAATTTTACCGTTCTGAATGTTGACAATGAGGTAAGTGTCAAAATAGTGCTGTTCGTGCCTTACCCCTACTAACTTTTAAAGCTATGCAAATACAGGTATGGGATCCATTATCTAGAAACCAGTTATCCACAAAGCTCTGAATTACAGATAGGTTATTTTCCATCAACTCCATTTTATCCAAATAATCCAAACTTTTTAAATGGATTTCCTTTTCTCTGTAATAATAAAACAGTACCTTGTACTTGATCCAAACTAAAATACAGGTATGGGACCAGTTATCCAGAATATTCGGGATCCAAGGTTTTCCAGATAAAGGGTCTCCCCATAATTTGGATCTTCCTACCTCAAGTCTACTAGAAAATTATGTAAACCCAATAAGCAGGTTAATAAGGATTAATTATATCTTAGTCGGTTTTATTATTACAGAGAAAAAAAAAGGAAACAGTTTTTAAAAAATTTGGATTATTTGGATAAAACAGTATAGGAGATTGCTTTTCTGTAATTCGGAGCTTTCTAGATAACAGATCCCATACCTGTATAATTAATCCTTACTGGAAGAAAAAAAACAGCCTATTATGTTTATTTAATGTTTACATGATTTTGTAAGACTATGGAGATGCAAATTCCATAAGCAGAAAACCCCAGGTCCCGAGCATTCTGGATAACAGGTGCCATACCTGTATGTGCATCAGCTTCAGTAAGGTTGAACTGTGTACATGTAAACTTATGTTATGTATCTTCCTACTATTTTAAGTGCTGCAAGAGACAATAGCACTACAGTAATAAATACCCTTTTGTTTGTTTAGAATTTACAAAGTGCTATTTGTCAAGATCTGAGGATCTACAGGAAGAAAACAAAAACAAATACAAAACAAAAATAAGTATTTAAAGTAGAGGGACAAATGAATTACAAACATCTTGGCATAAAATTTCAGAGCCAAGGTTGTAAGTGTGGTGCAGATCCAGAGAAGATAATATCTCCAGTTATTTTAAGCTACCCTTTTGTTCTCCTCCTTAACTGGATAAACATACTACTTACAATCACCCTATTAGATGCTGAGAGAGGATTTTTTTTTTATTATCTTCTGTAAGTCCAGATGACCTCGTTCAATGTTAACATCTAAAACCTGGTTGACAAAACATTCAACACCTCTAGATAGTAGTTGAATCAAGGACAGATCTGGAATATATTTTTTTAAAGCAGTAAAATTTAAGTATACATTTGTAGGTGTTCTACAGCTATAGCCTCAATGTATTTTGCCATTATTAAAGGATGTCAATTAAATCTTTATTAGCCACATGTAATTGATATCATGAGCTAGTCCACAGCAATTTGTGATGATTTTATATTACAAGAGTCATTCTATATAAAACAAAGCAGAAATCTGGTCTATTAAACAGTAGCTTCTGACACTCTGTTACAAAAGTCAATGTCAATGTAGAGGACAGATGCTGGTTGCAGTAAGCAACTACATTTACAAATACAGGTATAGGATTAGTTATCCAGAATGCTTGGGACCTAGGGTTTTATGGAATAGTTAAAAGCGAATGTGACTGGTTTCCCTTCGCCGAAACGGCAAAGTCTATGGGTGTCCAAAATTTTGGACAACTTTTTTTTTTTTGATATGCGACAATTTTTTTTACCCATTGGAGTCTATGGGTGTCATTTTCATAGCAATGTTTGCTCTTCAACAGTTATAAGGTGTCTTTTGGATCCCCGTACTTTAAAGGGATTTACACCTTTACATTAATTTTGTATGACTGACGTAATTCTAAGACAATATACAATAAGTTTTTTAGTTCAGCATTTGTTGAGAGGGTTGCTAGGGTCTCATTTACCTTAGCACCTGAAACTAGAATAATAGGAGAGGGACTGAAAAAAGCGAAGTAATAAAAAGTAACAACAACATATGTCCAGACTCCTTTAATACTTCATCTACTGTTAATTTATTTGCACAATTCTAAAGGTTTACACATGTATATATCCAATTTTTGCCAATATATTGTTCATTTCAAATGTTTACATATTTGTGTATTTTGTGTAACTTTTTGTGATCTGTTCTAGCTGGAGCCATGTCGTTTCGTCTCACTGTGCATTTGTATACTGCTGAGAGGACAATAAAGTTTACTTTGACACAGTAAGCTTACAGGGCAATTTTGCTGTCGGGGGCAGTGATCCCCATTTGAAATTTGGAAAATTGTAAGAATGGGAAAGCAAATTATTCAAAAATTATAACAAATAATGAAGACCAAGTGCAAAGTTGCTAGGATGAGGACATTTTATAGAATATATATATATATATATATATATATATATATATATATATATATATATATATATATATATATATATATATATATATATATATATATATATATATATAATGAGATTTTGTGTACTCACCGTAAAATCTTTTTCTCTCTGGTAGCTTGGGGGACACAGGGAACCATGGGGTATAGCTGATGCCATTAGGAGGTAGGACACAACAACAGAAAAAATAGCTCCTCCTCCGCTGGCTATACCCTCCCAAAGAAGGAACGAAGGAGGTTTTATAATTTTAAACTTCAACAATTAACTTGAAAACTTATCACACATGTTGAAAAAACAGAAGAGGCCTCCACTAAGGGAGGGAAGCCCTGTGTCCCCCAAGCTACCAGAGAGAAAAAGATTTTACGGTGAGTACACAAAATCTCATTTTCTCTAGTGTATGCTTGGGGGACACAGGGAACCATGGGGACGTACCAAAGCTGTCCCCCCAGTAGTAGGGTGGGAGAGGCCCTAACTGGATTTTTCCACTGCGGCCTGAAGCACCTTTCTGCCAAAGCGTGTGTCGTGCCGCAAATGAATCAAAATGATAGAATTTTGCAAAGGGGTGGATGGATGTCCACGTAGCTGCTTTGTACAACTGCTCTGCTGAGGCCTGATTCCGAAAAGCCCAGGTCGTGCTCATTCCCCTTGTGGAATGCGCTTTCACTTTATCCGGTGGTGTTAACCCTTGTGCCACATAAGCTCTTTGAATCGTCTGCTTGACCCATCTGGATATGGAAGCCTTAGTGGCTGGAGATCCTTTTAGTGGACCTGAGGTTAACACGAAAAGAGAGTCAGTCTTTCGTACATCCTGTACTCTATGTAGATAGAATTTTAAAGCACGTACTGGATCCAAAGTATGAATTGCGGCTTCCTTGGGGTTTTTTGGTGAGGGGCAGAAGGTAGGAATAGTTATTTCCTGGTTGATGTGAAATGCCGATACCACCTTAGGCAGGAAGGAAGGTACCGTAAGAAGCACTGCTCTGTCATGCTGAAAAGTGAGAAACGGAGATTTGCAGGATAGTGCACTGATTTCTGACACTCGTTTTGCTGAGGTAATTGCGAATAGGAACACTGTTTTTAATGTTACCCAATGTAATGGTATCAATGCCATTGGTTCAAAGGGAGCTCTCTGTAGTGCTTTAAGAACCAAGGTAAGATCCCATGTCGGTACTGATTTACGGAAAGGAGGAACCACATGTACTACCCCTGTAAAAATGTTTTGACATCCGATAGAAGGGCTAGCCTTTTTTGGAATAAAATAGATAAGGCAGAAATCTGTGATTTGAGAGAACCGAGTGATAATCCTAGAGACACACCTTCCTGGAGGAATTCTAACAATTTTGACATTGAAAAAGATCTAAAGTTTACTTTATGTCTGTAGCACCATTGTCTGTAATTATTCCATACCCGATAGTATGATCTGGCCGAGGAAGGCTTTCGCGCTGCTCGCATAGTTTGAATTACATCGTCCGAGAATCCCATCTGCTTCAGAATGCTGGTCTCAAGAGCCACGCAGTCAAGTTGAGGCTGTGAGGCTTCGGGTGTAGAATTGGGCCCTGATGTAGTAGGTCTGATACGTTTGGCAGAATCCACGGATCCTCTATTGACATGTTTACGAGGTCCGAGAACCAAGACCTTCGAGGCCAGTTCAGAGCTATGAGGATAAGAGTGGTGTTCTCTCTTTGTGCCTTTTTGATTGTTCTGGGTATCAGGGGAATTGGAGGAAATGCGTAGGCTAGTTGAAAATCCCACGGGGCTGTGAGAGCGTCTGCTGCTAGTGCCAGAGGGTCCCGGCACCGAGCAAGGAAGGTTGGTACCTGTCTGTTGTGGCGAGAAGCCATTAGGTCTACTTTCGGCAAGCCCCATCTTGCTGTTATTTCTTGAAAAATCTCCTCCTTTAGCACCCATTCTCCTGGGTCTAATGTTTGGCGGCTTAGGAAGTCTGCTTCCCAGTTTTGCAGGCCTGGGATGAAGATGGCCGATAGTCTGGCGTTGTTCTGTTCTGCCCACCGGAAAATGTGCCTGACTTCTTGTAAGGCCGCCTTGCTTCTTGTGCCCCCCTGGTGGTTTATATAAGCCACCGCTGTCGAGTTGTCTGACTGTATCTTTATCGGTTGTCCTGATAATTCTGTGTGCCAGTGACAGAGTCCTAGACGAATAGCCCTGATCTCCAGAAGATTTATGGGTAAGCGGCTTTCCACTTGAGTCCACAGACCTTGTGCGGATCTGCCCTCTAGTACTGCTCCCCAACCCGACAGGCTCGCATCTGTTGTCATTAGTCTCCATTGTGGCTCTCCGAGAGGTTTTCCCTTGGAAATGCACTGTGTTCGTAGCCACCAGGTCAGGGATACTCGCGTCCTGT
Organism: Xenopus laevis; assembly: GCF_017654675.1. Classification (NCBI taxonomy): domain Eukaryota; kingdom Metazoa; phylum Chordata; class Amphibia; order Anura; family Pipidae; genus Xenopus; species Xenopus laevis. The sequence goes on from NC_054373.1 coordinate 120,383,711, forward strand.
GAGAAAGACGGATCTCTTGAGTCAAGTGTTTTCTTTTCCATAATGCAAGAATGTTCCATTGAAGTTCCCGCATGTGAATTTGGGCGAATGGAACCACTTCTATTGTTGATACCATGACCCCCAGTACTTTCATACAGAATCTGATTGAATGACTTGTTTTTGCCAGTAAGGAACGTATTAGAGCTTTGAGATGAACAATCTTTTCCTGAGTTAGGGACACTCTTTGTGTCCGTGTGTCGAACAGTAGTCCTAGAAAAACCATAGACTGTCTGGGTGTTGTGGATGATTTTTCTAGATTTATAGACCATCAGAGATCTTGTAGTTTGTTCATAGCAAGATGGGTTGCTCGTTGTGCCTCTGCTAAAGAGGGTGCTTTGATTAACAGGTCGTCAAGATATGGGGTTATGGATATTCCTAACTGCCGTATCTCTGCAGTGGCTACTGCCATGATTTTTGTGAACACCCTTGGTGCCGAAGTGAGGCCAAAAGGAAGTGCCCTGAATTGGTAGTGGCGGTTTTGTATGGCGAATCGTAAGTACTTTTGATGAGAAGGGAAAATTGGCACATGCAGGTAGGCGTCCTTTATGTCTAGGGACGTCATGAATTGGCCTGGGGTCATTGCTGCAATGATGAAGCGTAGAGATTCCATTTTGAACTTTCTTGGATGAACAAATTTGTTTAGTCCCTTTAGATCTAGTACTGGATGTACCGATCCGTCTTTTTTGGGAACGACTAACAGATTGGAATAGTATCCCCTGAAGAGCTCCTTTGGAGGAACCGAGGAAATGACCTCTGCTTGTAAAAGAGTAGACAGCACGTCTTGGAAGGCCTTGAACTTTGCTGGTTCTCTTGGGATTCTTGACATGAAAAATTGGAGAGGGGGCAACAAATCGAATTCTAGGTGATAACCTTGAGTTACCACCTCCTGTATCCAAGAATCTGATGTGATGTCTAGCCACCTTTGAGAAAAGTGGAGTAGCCTTCCCCCCAGAGGCGTTCCATGTGCCGGAGGCCTCCCGTCATGCGGTGGAGGGCTTGTCCGATGTCCTGGTAGAGGGTTTGCGTGCCTGCCATGAGGTTCTGGGCTTACCCGTGAAGCGTCCTCTGTTGGAGGTTGTATGCCGTGGTGGCGAGTGTCTAGAGCTCTTGTTTTGTGAAGGGCGAAAAAAACCTCCCTCTCCGAAAGGAAGAACGGACTTTTGGTTGAGGAAGTAGCGTGCTCTTTCCTCCTGTCGCTTGACTAATGATCTTGTCCAGATCTGGGCCGAACAGGAGTTTTCCCTTGAATGGCAATGATGTAAGAGACTTTTTGGATGACAAATCAGCAGACCATAGCTTCATCCAGAGTGACCGCCGAGTGGCTATAGATAGCGCTGAAGCTCTGCTAACTGCCTGTGTTGCGTCTAAGGCCGCCTCGCAAATATATTCATTTGCGTCTTTGATTTGCGTCGCCAGCTGCGAAAGTTCTTGTCTTGGCACTCCCGAGAGAATTGCCTGAACAAGGGATTCAGACCATGTCTGTACTGCCCTGCTAACCCATGCTGTAGCCAGGATAGGGCGAAGGACCGTGCCTGAGGCTGAGAAAAGGGAACGTAGTAACCCGTCCATTTTCTTGTCCATCTGGTCCTTAAAGGACGAGGCATCTGGTACTGGAAGAGCTGTGTTTTTGGATAAGCGTGAAACAGGAGCATCCACTGAAGGAGGAGAAGACCATTTCTCTGTGGTATCTGCAGAAAATGGATAGAGTTTGAGGAATCTGTGGTTTGGTTGGAAACGACTTTCCGGCTTGTTCCACTCCTGTTGGATTATTTGCTCAAGTTGTGCATGAGAAGGGAAAGTAGGTGCAGATCTACTACTTCTTTTAAACAGTATCTTAGACTTATCTGTACTGGTCTCTGGTTCCTGTATGTTAAGAGTCTCCAGAACAGAAGTAATTAAATCATCTATCGCTTCAGCAGAGAATTTTGAAGGTTCCTCATCTAACATGTCAGAACTGCAAGATAACTCCCCCTCTGATAGACCAAGGGTCTCCTCCCTGCCTGGTACAGGTGAGGAATCTCTAGAACAATTGTCACTCTCTTCGTCCGAAGACGAGGGTGCTCTACGTTTTGATCCCCTATGTCTGGGTTTATCTAGTCTTGACAGGATTTTATCCAAAGATGATGCTAGTTTTGGTATGCCAGTAGCTAACTGGGCTGCCCAATCTGGAATTACTGTCTGAATTGGATTAGGTACATCTGTGACAGTCACAGTAGGTGTCTGAGGATTTTGTTCTGTTTGAATAGGAGCAGGGCCTGGGAGTTCTTTCTCAGGCTCAGCTGTTTTACACTTAGAGTAACTAGGCTCTTTTTGCCCTAAAGGGGAGCTTTTTGCGGCACTTGGCACATGCAAGGTATCTTACCGAGGCTGTCTTCCCCCTGGAAAAAATGGCCTCACTGTTTTCCTCAAACATGGTTGGTAAGGAAACGCCTAATTGGAGTAAAGGTCGCTCTGATAGAGCCAGGGGGAAAGTCAGGGAAGGAGGCTAGTATTTCTAGTCACCGTGTCCTGTAGTTGCACAGTTCCCTGCTCGTGCTGCGCTGTTCAGTAAGCGACTGTCCCCCTGAAGAGAATGCGCCGTTCCGGTTGGTAGTTTCGCGCCAGTGCGCATCACGTGGTGTGCGGCGGCCGAAACCGCTATAGTAATGCGCTAGTACGCGTATGTGCGCTGTTCCTCTCTGTGCGCTAGAAGGAGAGGACGCGCATATTAAACAAGAGGCCCCCAGAACCTGCGGCTATGCTCCCCTATCCGTTAGTGGGATAAACCGGTCGTCTTTGCCCGCTGTCCTCTCCTTGTTTGCCGCATCCTATCGATGCTATGAGGAGAAGGGCGACGGTCCGCTCCCCCCTCCAGTCATAGGGGGGAGGGATGAAGGCTCTTACTGTTATAATACACCTGGGACTAGGGGATATATCATGTATACTTACCCTCCCCCAGGGTCCCGAAGCCTTCTGTGTCCTGGCCAGTTCACTCCTCCTGCACAATGAGAGAGGGTGATATGAAAAACTGGATGGAAGTAGCTGTGCTGCAATTACCCCAAAGACACTTCCCACGATGGGAGAAATATGCCAAGGCATCCTACACAGTGTAGGTGACTGGTATGACTCCTTGTACAATAGAATAAAAATAAAAATAAAAGTTTCTTGAGGGAAACCATGACATGTCCTGACCTCCTGAGGACATAACAAAAAACTGGAGTAGGCTCCGCCTGCTGGGGGCTATAGCCAGCGGAGGAGGAGCTAATTTTTCAGTTGTTGTGTCCTACCTCCTAATGGCATCAGCTATAGCCCATGGTTCCCTGTGTCCCCCAAGCATACACTAGAGATATAGATAGATAGACACACACACACAGCAAAGAGGATTGCTTTGTTTCTTGGTTATGATCAATACAAGATACTGTTTTATTAATGGAGACCTTTTTTATTTTAAATTTTAATTATTTATTTAAAATGAAGTCAGCAATTAAGTAGCAATTAAGGAGCTTTTTGGATACAAATCACATACAGGCATGGGATCAATTATCCAGAAAATAAGAGACTTGGGGTATATGGGTTTTCTTCCATAATCAGGATTACCATACTATATTGTAATACAAGAAAAGCTGTTCAGTGTGCAACTACAAACACGTCGATTAGTTCACCAGTAACCACGTGGGGGCTGGGTGTGCATGCCCAGACCCAAAGCTGGAGGAGAAGGATTATACTAAAGAGGTGTCAGGCATTCACAGATCCCACAGACTAAATCAACTAAAATAATGGCAAACTATTTATGCAGACATAAAACTTAATGCAGTCAGTATCGTGTGCCAGGGAACTTAAAGTGGTTGTTCACCTCGATTTAATGTTTAGTATGATGTACAGAGTGATATTCTGAGACAACTTGTAATAGCTTTTAATTACCGGTATTTGTTGTTTGAGTTTATTGGCTTTTTATTCAGCAGTTCTCCAGTTTGCAATTTCAGCAATCAGCCCAAATTACCCTAGCAATTATTTGAACGAGAGACTTGAATATGAATAGGAGAGGGCAATAACATTAATCTGTAGTTTTACAGAGCATTTTTAGATGGGGTAATTCGAGAGCTGGAGTAGGAAAAAGTAAAATATTCAAACTATAACAATTTAAAAATATGAAAAAATGAAGTTTCTTAGAATTACGTATTCTATAACATAATAATAATAATAATGAACTTAAAGGCGGACCACACCTTTAATCTTTGGTAAGTGGTTTTGGTGTGCAACCACACACGTCGATTAGCTCACCAGTAACCACATGGGGTGACCGGAGTCTATGATTAAGTGCCCTGGTGAACAAAATGTGCATGGCTGTTTTAATTGTTATGTTGACTTAAAATAAAGTTTTTCATTCTTTTACTTTGCCCGTCAATGAGATCTGTGAGTGCCTGTCACCTCTTTGGTACAATCCTTCACCATAAAAAAAAGTAAACATTAATATCGATTTATGCAGCTTAGGATCAAGTTAAAGGGACTTTTTATTGCATTGTAAAGGGTAATTAAAATTAGAATTATGTTCCTAAAACGAGTTCTGAAAGATGGGCCAATTGTAATTTGCAGTTTCTGGATACCAGGACACCCCAATATATAACTTGTAAAATTAAAAACAATGTATACTAGAAAGTTGCTGCTGCCCATGTCCTACTTCTAAAATGTGCAACTATTTACATAATGCAAAAAAAATGCCCCATATGCACTGGACACTGTTCAGATACAAAGGGTGACCTCATAGTGCGCCCCCTCTTCCACGCATGGTTATTGTTATAATCTCCGGGTATTATCACCATCCACCCCCCCCCCCACGAACTCCAACCAAACAGCACTTTGTTTGCAGGAGAAATAAGTTACTCCTGTATCACAAGCAGCGATTAGTAGCATTCTTCACTGCTACCATGTTGACAGGCTCACTTCTGAAAATGACATGGCAGCAAAGAAAGTTGCGGTATACTGAGGCAGAATAATTTTGCTTTCTTAGAATATGGGGATAGAATTCTCAGATTAATATAAATGTGAAAATATGTTGCCTTGTGAAAAGGAATGCCATCTTACAGTTTAAATACGAGGACATAATCAACTGCTATACAAAAACTGTGCAAGTTATTTAATGTATTTATTGACGCATTCGTTTTCATTTGGAGGGGTTGAACTTGATGAAAAACTCCTTGCATTTAGAGCAGGTGTGCCCAAAATGTGGTTTTCTAGCAGATCTTCAGCTGTCTTGGATAATAGGTGCTGTTTAATTAAACATATTTCTTCCCATAAAAAGCTCAACTGCAATTTTAATATGAAGAAAGACCAAACAGCAGAATTACACTACAAACTACATGTTTTTGGCAGAATTGGAACAGTCACATACAACAGTAGACCTGCTGTGTACTAGATGAGGAAATGCAGATTTGCATCACTGCTATCAATTCCTGCACATATAACAAATATAGCTTTGGAATAGGATGGCAGAACCCATGGAACACCCTGTGAATGTTTACACACATTTTTACTATTTTTAGAACACGTGCACCTTTTTTTTTTTTTTTAAATATAAAAACACAACACAAAACTTGTAAACTGTACAGACCTAAAGACTATGAATTCAATACTCAAACGTGGATGCTGCAATGATCCACAACCAGTGGCTTACCACATTTTAAGTGATGTTACTGAATTTATAGCTATTTTATTGCATATCAGTTACAGTGCCATATATTTCTGAGCCTTGTTCAAGACTGTTGGCTAGCAGAAGTACACCATACTTTTGCATTTCTAAAACTAGAATATCCTCAACATCAACACATGTTGTTACAAAAAACTCATAGCAATATTCAAGGACAACAGTAAATAGGTAATGATTTAGGGTGGTTTTAGTGGCTAAGAACCTACAAACCTTGCTATCATGGAGTACATAACACAATTCGGCCAGGCACAAGGATACGGCTGAATACTGCTAAAAAACGCCAAATCCTTGCTGAATACCGAACAGAATCCTGGATTATCTATTTTATATATATATATATATAGATATATATATAGATATATATATAGATATATATATAGATATATATATATATAGATATATATATATATATATATATATATATATATATATATATATATATATATATCCACCATTAAGGTCCGCACTCGTCGTTAAGGACTGAACTCGGGTGCTGTGTGTAGATCGTGAAATCCAAAAGTCCAAAGGTTTACACGCACACCGATGTTGATATAAATGTTACTTTATTAGGAAGTCATTAATTTTATTGATGCAATAAATTAATGACTTCCTAATAAAGTAACATTTATATCAACATCGGTGTGCGTGTAAACCTTTGGACTTATATATATATATATAAAGATTTCTTTGAAAGTGAACAAAAGTCCCAGATTTCCACAAATCAGTACAAACACATGACTATCTGCTTACCACATGCTGAGAAATGTTTACATTGGACTGTCCAAACGTTTTCGGCAGCAGCTGTTTTCCAACGGAACTGACTGATGATGGATGGACAGTCAATAATGACACTACACCTAGAAATAATAATAAAACAATAAAAAAAAACCTATCAACACATTTAACTAATACAACTTTGATCCATGAGAGCAAAACTTAATATATAAAGATGCAGTGGTCCCTAACTCACCTTTAATTATGGCTAGACAAACAGACCTTTTATTAAAAGCAGTGTAGGTGGTTCTTCACGGTGAGGGCATTTAGGTTGTGATGGCAGATTCATTTTATGCCTTTAAGGCTATGGGCACATGGAGCTGAAGGCTCCACTGCTCGCTCAGCCTGCATGCCCTTGCTCCTTTCATCTAAGCTGCTTCCGCTTGCATGTCTGCCCAAAGATGTCTCATTTGGAGTATTTGGGCTCACCTCTGCTTCACTGCGTGTGAGGGCATGCAGGCGGATCTAATTCAGATCAATGGAGATGGGGCTATGGAGAGTACCTGCTTCTGTCAGCCCATCATAAACATGCAGGCTGAGTTGTAATATTGTTTTGTAGGCAGCCAGCTCAGGACATTGTGCCCGATTCTGTACTTTTTGTGCAGGCCTGGCCAGACCAGATATGACTGACGCAGTTGAACACATTGCAATATATGGACAAACAATCTCTGTTTTATTTAAGGGGGCATCTTTTAGTAGCTTAATGCATATTGATAATGGATAATAGGGAAGAGGATATCATACCATTGCCTGCTCTCAAATAAACTAGTGCTGTCTAAATTCTGTGGTTCCAATGGCTAGAATTTTTCTGGGCTACATGGTGGAGGCCTGATTGTGGAAAGTGTGGACTGCTCCCACTTTAAACCACACCCATGTTATCAAAAGAACTCATGTTACCCAGAAGATAATGAACACACCTTAGGGACCCACTAAGAACTATTTCCACATGCAAACAAACCAACATGCAGCACAGGGCAGGCACAGTCAGGACCTTGATTAGATGAACAATATGTACTATAATTACAATGACAATGTTGGAGCTGATCCTACAGTCTGCCTGAGGTGTGAACAATACATGGAGTTAGTGTAAATATGATATGTGAACAATGAAGGGGCCAGTCAACCTTAGTACACACACACAAGGTAAGCAGTCAGACCAGCTTGTCTCGTTACCGACCCTATTCGGTCGATAGGCTGCTGGGGGGGGGGAAGGGGGGCTGATATCAGAGCACAAGTCACATGGCTGAGGACACCTGGGAAACCGATAACATGTCCTACACCATGTCAGATATCAAAACAAAATATATTTTAATAAAAAAAATCTGTTTGATTGCAATGTACAATTCTGCTGGAGGAGTACTATTAACATATGCATTTTGTGTAAATTAAAAAAATAAAATAAAAACCATTTTCAGGTGACAATTCCTTTAAATATTCAAAAATACAGAGAGAGCATTGCATTGTCCCGTTATTACATGTATTATAAATATCCTTTTATATTTTTTGCAAATAAATTTAAGACCACAAAAAGTATTTCCAAACTATTTCCATATAACAGTATTTTTTAACATGACTGCAGTCACAGGAAAATAGCTGCAATATGCTAAATACAGTGCTAAGAACCAAAGCTATATAGGAATGTTATTAGTGTGACACCTAGTGGCACATTCTTTATTTTCAGTTTTACTGTCCCATTGCTTGTATGGGGGGGGGGGAATACATTTGAGTTATAATGTGAAAAGAAACCGAGGCTTAAACAGTATTCTTACTGTTACAAACCCTGTGGATCAGGAAATCAGAGCCAAAGGCAAACGTTTTGTGTTTTTCTGGAGCTAAATGGGAGAAACAGGGAAATTCTCTACCTCACAAGAACCAAACATGGAGTAGCTTTAATCTGTCATTTTAGCAGTATACATAGTCCTTTCACCATATATTTTGTGTATTTAATCTACCAGATAAGCAGGGAGTTAAATAAGAAATGAATAAAAACCATAATTTTTGGGGGGGGGGAAAAGCCCATAATATGGGATCTATTTTTGGGGTAAGAAAATAGGCAAAACCTAAGTTTCCTTGTTGTACAGTTTATTATTGGCCTACCATCACACCTCATAGGGCAAGCAGGTAGAAAAGGGAGGGAGGGGGAGAGAGAGAGAGAGAGAGAGAGAGAGAGAGAGAGAGAGAGAGAGAGAGAGAGAGAGAGAGAGAGAGAGAGAGAGAGAGAGAGAGAGAGAGAGAGAGAGAGAGAGATGCAATTTTCTTTTTTTAAACAGACCCATAACTGGCCAAGAGCCAGTTCACAGTGCATTACAGAGCCCACAAAGCTACCCCATTAAAACTCAAAGACAAACTACATCCATTAACATGAAGTGATTGCGTTAAAAAAAAAAAAAAGGCTTTAGTTCCTCACGTTTTTATGCAATCTTTTTGTTCAACCGACTGAACTAAAGCTAAAAGTCTGCAGTTCAACTGCATCAGAGTGGTTTCATTTAAAATTCATTGTGGTAATGTACAGAACCAAAATTAGAAAAAAGTTGGCTCTGTCCAAAGATTTATGGACCTAACTGTTATCTATTTAAAAATAACACTGTCGCAATCACAGCCTCCATATTGTGCGATATGGGAGCAAGACCTGCCTATCCCATTGCCAGAAAATGGATGGGATAAAATCTGGGCATCCACTAAAGGGGTTTCTGAGAACGTTGCTACTAAGGAATCATACAAACTCCTTACCAGATGGTACAGGACTCCACAAAGGAAAAACAAAATCTCTTCATTGCATTCACCCCAGTGCTTCAGGGGATGTGGAGATATTGGTACTCTAGTTCACACATGGTGGGACTGCCCATTAGCACGACAGCACTGGATAAAAATTCACTCTATGTTGCAGGATTTTTTCAATAACCTTTTCGTTTAAACCCATGGGAGACGTTACATAATTACCCAATAAATGATTTAAGCAAACGGTCCAGAAACTTAACCAAACATGTCCTTTCAGCAGCAAACTGGAGCCTAGCTATAAGTTGGCTGACGCCAGATATAACTTGGCAAAAGACTCTGAATAAAATACAAGTAATCTATACAATGGAGCAGTTATCAGCACTTGGATCAGCTATGAAGCAAAACAAAAAAAAAAAAATGTGATTACTAGGCCTGAAAGAAGTATATACGGAGTGACAAGGTTAATTTTTATTATGAATATTGCGGTTAGTGGGGGACTCTACTTGTAACTTCCTACTTTATCTTTTATGCTTATTCTTCTATTATTCCTTTTTGCCTTTTGTTGTTTTCGTTTGTTTGAATTGCATATAATAGCTGCATTGCCTAAACTACTGCTGCTTACGGTACTGCTTGTAACAGTGTTACTGACTTCTATACAGTAATAACACTGTCCGATATAGCATGTCTGATGTAGGATCATCCGTGAAGATGTATTTCCACTTTGAAAATCATTTACATCAAAAATGAAAATAAAATAAACTAGCTAGCTACATATCACCTGCTATCAACTTACTGCATGCGTATATGGGTTATTCAATTTCTAACACTTTTTAAAGTTGTCACCAGAAATGACTTTATTTCAATTATCTTCTATTTGTTACAGTTTTGAAGCATCTTTCTAAAGCAGCTCAGGGGAAATTGCCGACTGATGCATTCCTAATCTTTGGCCCTGCGGAACAGAATCCCTGAGTTTCATTAAAGGCAACCGTTTTATTTGATACAACAGTTGCTAATATCACACAGATGTTGCCAAGAAATGTATCAACTAATGTAGCAAGTTATCAGTTCAGAATCTGCACCTGAAGTTACTGAGCTTCCAGACAAAACAAAAAACCTAAAGGATAAAAGTTGGAAAACAATTAAAAAGTCTTTATTTCTGATGAACAATCTGAAAACATCTGAACTGAAAAAGTGCTTGGAAGACCCCATCATGATGCATAAACAAATACCTGTTTTGCGGTCTACCCTTCAATTAGGCATTGGCTGAGTCAAGTCCACAGTATGTAATTTATGTATATAACCTTAGTCTTGTTTAACTTATGTATACGGCTTTAGTCTCTTCTCGTAACTTATAACCCAATATAAATAATACCTGTAAGACAGACTTACGTCTGCTATGTCATCCGAAGGATAGTGTTTATTATTGAGCTTTTTGGATTCCGAAACACCACCTCAATAGTTAAAGATACAGCTATGCCAGGTTTGGAAGGATTGTATTTTCACTTTGATCAGACATTGTGGGAAGCAATGCCAGAGCAGTTACAGCTATTGATGAGGACTGTCATAGTTTTTTATGTTCCTTCAGAGTACATGCATGAGTCTTACTTTAGCGGACTCATTAAACAGTCCAAAAAGCATATTGGCATTAACTGATAATCACAATCTTCACATACCTTCAAAGTTACGGAGCATTTTTTGGTTTTCCATAAGAGACGCTGTTTGAGCACAGAGATAGATTGGGAGCAATAAGAAAAGTTTTTTTTTAGTTAAGTGTCCTTTAGAAGAGATAAAAAAAGGTTGTTTTCTTTTTGAATCCCCAAAGATTGAGATTTTTTTTCAGTTCACATAACTATGCATGCTTACCACATAGGACAACTTTTCCACAGTGGTATTCAACTTTTTACGATTAAGTTTTTAGTCAGGCCTACTTCAACTGCTGTGCCCAGGGTGTGTTTAAAGAGCAAGGCAGCAGTGCAGGTTTCTGGTGTGTATGAATGCAAATAATTTTGCTAGACAAGACCAGATGCTGGACAGAAGGCAAGCAAATGGAAGCCCATTTTAAGCAGCTTATAAATAGTACAATGTGTAGTTGGTGCACAGGATAATTGCAATGGACCTAAGTTTCTTTTTAGCATTGCTAATATTTAGCAAATTCAAAGTGGCACGCTGAGAAGCAAATGTGGGGTGTGGATAGTCTTACCTTTTCCAGGGCTAAGATTCTGATCTACAAAAACCTTGAGTTCTCCATTTGCTTCTATAAGACCAGCCTGTTGAAACAAAACAAAAAAGTTACGACATGCCTTGTGAAGAATAGGCAATACAGAAGTTCAAATTGACAGGAAAAAATACATTTTAAAACTGACCGTAAACATGAAATGATGTAACCTCACAAAACCAAAAGAACAGGATCTTATTACATAATAACCCAAATATGTAATAAAAGGCCAGGAGCAGTAACCCATAAACAAAAAGCTTTTTTTCTTGAAATCTTCACAAGTGAATGATTCCTGCCGATTGGCCCAGGAGCAATAACCCATAGTATCCAAACTTTATTACGTTATTACATAACCTGAAAACAACTCAACTGAAAGAGAGGTTGGAAGATGAACAAACCCTTTAACTCTTGAGTTGTTTTCAGATTGTTCTCCAGAAATAGTTTTTTTTTTTTTTTTTTTTTAAATTACTTTCCATTTTTACCGGTTTCCCAAATCTAAGTTTAAAGAGGTGGTTCACTTTTAAATTAACTTTTAGTATGTTATAGAATGACCAATTCTAAGCAACTTTTTAATTGGTTTTCATTATTTTTTTTTTATAGTTTTATAGTTATTTGTCTTTTTCTTCTGATTTGTCTTTTTCTTCTGATTCCTTGCAGCTTTCAAATAGGTGTCGGCATCCCCTTCTAAAAAAACAAATGCTCTGTAAAGCTACAAATGTATTGTTATTGCTACTTTTTATTACTGATCCTTCTAGTTAAGACTCTCTCCTATTCAAATCAATGCATGGTTGCTAGGGTAATTTGGGCCCTAGTTACCAGATTGCTTAAAATGCAAATTGAAGAGCTGTTGAATAAAAAGCTAAATAACTCAAAAACCTTGAATAATAAAAAATTAAAACCAATTGCAAAGCTCAGAATATCATTCTCTACATCATACTAAAAGTTATCTGAAAGGTGAACAAACACTTTAAAGTTTACTGTCCCCGTCTCTAGTGTTTCATTGTGGCAGTTCAGTAATTCAGGTGAAGATTCTAAACTGTTATATATTTGCAACATTTAGTTGATACAGATTTCAGCAGCATCTCTGGAGTATTAGCAACTATTGTATCAATTAATAGTTGCTGTTAATGAAACCCAAGGGATTCTGCTCAGCAGGGACAAAGATAAGAAAAGTATCAACTAAATGCATCAACGTAGCTGCTTTAAAAGGTTGAAAAATGAAACTTTACACTTCAATCTTAAAAAAACAGTTGCACATAGAAAACAAAATAAATTGGGAAGTCTATTTCTGGTGAACTATCTGAAAACAATTGAATAAAAGCCTTGGAAGGAGAACAACCCCATTAAAGTAAATTTGAGCTACCCCTTGAATTTATTAAATTTGTGAAAATATTTTTTAGAAGCCATAATGAACGTTAATTGTTGGCACATAATAGCAGGTCCTGTTCTCAGCAACTTTTTTCAGTTTTTTGTCTAGCACCTGTATGGCCAAAGTATGTAAAAATCAGCTAGTCTGGCATGCATAGAAAACAAGAGGTTAAGACTTTATAAAAGCAAACATTCCGATCACAAGTGCAGTTGCAGCAAATAAGACTTCCGGCTGAATGTTAGGGTCTAAAAGAAGTTTTGGCACGTGACTGTTGTGGAAGAAATATTTGCAGGCCTTCCTAGTGCCACAAGTGAAAACTAGGGAGTATAGAAAGAGACTAAATCATAGTTTGTATTTTCAAATCTGAAAAAAATAAAAATAAATAAAACATTTTTGAATATAATATTGCATTGAGTTGTCCAGAGCTTTAAAATTACATGACTTAAGAGCCTGGATCTGGTCAAATTGACTAAAGGGCGAAGTGACTAAATCGGGCGAAGATTCGCTGATTTTCTAATGGTCGCTGGCATAACTTCGCTAGCAAAGAAGATAGCCTCTAGTGGTACTTCGTTCCCTAACGCCTGCCGAATTTGCATTCTGGCAAATATAAATATATACATAACCTACTGGCAAAGATCCCTTGAATGGAGTTATCACTAATTTATTAACTACTGAAAAAGCATACACACTTTGGTTGTTCAGGTGTAAACCATATTCATTTCATGAATACAGTTTTGATTAAATACACAATTAAACAATGAGGAAATTCTGGTCTAACAAATCATCCATGCAGAAAAAAATCCAGCAGAAAATTCCAATATTCTCTCATGCAAATCTCCAGCCACCCATTGTGACAAAGTGCCATTGTGACAAAGTCTTATTTTTTAGTGTTTTTGTGTATCTCTTGATCCTTTGTTTAATAATTAATGGATGAAAGTTTAAGAATCAAGAGTAAAAACATGCAAAAATATTTCTCAAAAAAAATAAAAAAAATAACCCAGTTTCACCTGTCATTCGGAAAGAAAACCACTACTGTCCATTACAGTCTGTTTTCTTGCCAAAAACACTTACATACACATTCTGGCAGGGCTGTGTATTTTGCATGTTAATTTAAAGACTTTAAGTACAAAACATACAAGACATTTTATCAGTGCCAAAGCTCAAAAATATATCCAGCTGATATTAATTTGAACCGACAGATTTCAGCAGGTTTCTTGGCTGTCCATGCCTTTTATTCAAGAGTCCCAATAGTTATTCCCTATGCCATTCCACTTTGTATGTATGGGATTACTTGGGTTGTTACAGACATTGATGTAAATTTCATGTCAATAGCCCCATTAGGAATATATTTACGGAGAAAACCATTGACTTGTTCAATACGTATTTTGACTGCTGTATGTAAATAGACAGTTTGCCACATTGAGGTGGATAGAAGAGGGAAAACATTGTCATAGGAGGAAAAAAAAAAAAAAAAAAACTTGCTTGTGAATAATGACTTGGTGAGCTATATATCCGATACAGCATTGATTGGCAAAGCCTTTAATCTCAAAGGCAGCCTTGCCAGCAGCAGGCTAAAATATGTGCATTTTCCAGTGAGCACCAACCATAGAGATATGAAAACTAACACAAGTTAAATACATTTGGATAAACAGGTTATTCAGCAATTTCCCATCAATCTTTTCTTGTACCCCTGCAGAAAACAGTTATCTATAAGAATATTGGATCTACTATTGGGTTCTATAGTATTTTATACATTTTCTAGCTACCTTTTGATAACATAAATATGTAACTTAAAGGACATGTAAACCCTACATGCAAAATCACTGAAGAGCCTCTTTGAAATCTCTAAATACCTGCCACTCCAATTGTTCAAAGGTTAATAGTAAGGCTGCAGCATCCCCTTTCTCCTCCTCTAACCCACTTTGTCCCCTCCCTCTAAAGTTTCCTTTGGCTGTCGGCTCATGAGCATGCTCAGTTCTTCTCAACTCCGATTACTAAACACACCCTCCAGTATAGCAGCCAATGAAGAGATGGCATTGCTGCTTCCCAAAGAAACTCTCCTGAGCAACTATTGCAGTGCTCAGCAGGACTTATCATAATAAATTTTGCCTGTGCTCTTTAATTGCATGAACTTGACATCGCATATGTGCTGTTTGCAGATATAAATGCACTGATGATGTGTCAGAGGGAAAATGACCTCCGGGTGAAAGCTGCTATTTGTTTTAGGGAAATTTAATGATGCTGGCAAACAGAGGGGATATTTGCAGTACAAATAATGACATTTGGGTGGGGAGATGTGCTCAACTTACATACATGGTAGGAAAATGTAGGCTTTATATGTCCTTTAAGTGATTTCAACCTTACATTGATAAGAGTGACTGATATAGATCTAGAAAGCAAATAGGCATAGCAAGTTCTTCCTTTTTCTTGTCATTAAGGAAGTTTGAATATCAAGGTCATTTATATAATCTTAGGCCTGCAAGACAGATGTACAAGACTAAATGCCTCATGAGGAAACATTGAAAAATGAAGCACCGAGTATGGTTTCCCACCAGCGATTTACTATTGCACATAGGAAAGCATTTTGGTACCCCCAGTCACAACCTTTCACTCGCTAAAGCATTTCCAATATCAAACATTAACCTTTTGAACTTGAAACCTTGTAATATTATACTTCACTGACTAATATCGCATGAATGTGTTTTTCCACTTGTCAGGTTTGCAGTGTGCTATGATTAGTCATGAGGTAGGCCTTGTGAAGTAACTGAAGTGCTCAATCTATGTTTTCTTTGCTTTAAAGGGAATGTTAACCCAAAAAGTACATTTTGCCTCATAAAAGAAAAAACAATTCTAAGCAACTTTGCAATATACATTCATTACAAATTTTATAAGGTTTTTAAGTTATTTACATATGTATTGCTAGTGAAAGAAGTGTTTGTCTGCCCCTCTCTATTCTCTGCCCTTATGGATCAGACTGTTGATACAATGTAAGACAAGGCAGGTGATTAACAGACCTGTCTTTGCTGGGGAACGAATACTTTTGCAACATTGTTTAAAATGTAACCGCCAGGAGGTAAGCAAATGCTGCTTTCAATAGTTTTTACAAATAACTTTTTAACAGTGCTGAAATGTTTTCATAAATGTCTTTTGGAAAGTTGCTTAGAATCATGTTTTCTTTTATTAGGCAAATTTTTATTTTGGGCTTGACTTGCCCTTTAACAACCCCAAGCCATGTTTCTGAAGTCAAAACAGAGGTGAATATTCAATGGACAGTAACTGCTTTTGCAATTGGTTGTAGACACAACCCAAGATCGCCAGATGTAGAGGACCATCAGCAAGTCATCACTCCCATTTTTAAAAAATTTACTTTCTCAGATACAGAGAAATCTGATGAAGTGCCGGGAGAGTTAAGGCACAAAAGGCGTAGGTTTTCTCACCAACCCACTGGCAAATGTTCACTAGATGTGCACAATAAAGCCGCATTATTATTGAGCAAGGTGCGTCACCTGTGAATCCTTCAGTCAGCGCCGTACAGCAGGTTAATCTTTGTGCAATTGTTAGCTCCGGAATGAAGTGATCGGGATACCGCGAGAGCTGCTACTGGAAGGGGAGACGCTGCGCTGCTGCACGGATGAGCTCCGCTACATTTCTAAAACCTTTTCTGTGACAGAGAAACTTCACCAGGTATTATTTGGTTTGTTTTTACTATGAACTGTAATAGGTGTGGGGTTTTTTCAGTGATCTGACACCATATAATCATTTGATAAAAATAGTTAAAAAAAAATGTATATTTCTGGAGTTGGATTCAAGCCTACATAAATACATAGGACAGGTGTGAATGGGCATGCAGGCAAAGTCAACTGAAGGTGAAGAAGCCACATAGAACCAAGTTTAAATGCCAAGTCGAAGAGAAACAGACAAACGTATATGATCATTAAATTGCAGAAGAGTTTTATTGAAAAATACAAAAACTTGGAGAAAAAAATATCTGGAATTACTTACATCTTTTGCCATGTTATCAGATCCTAGAAGTCAGGATGGCAGGTCTCAGGTCACCAAACAAATACAACCTAAAACAAAACAAATGAAACCGGATTTTAATAGGATGTTAAAAAGGTAGATCAGCAAATTGACATCATGTCTATATAGGATATTGATGCACACAATCCCTTTTTCCTTTTGCTAGGGCAAACACTAAATGCGTAGAACTACTTACAACTCTTAGTGACGAGCATTTGGAAGAAGCACTGGCTCCTTATATAGGAACCTAATATAGGACCATGATACAATGATTCAATTCAAGTTCCTTCACCAGATTTATACAACACCTTTAAAATTACAGAGGGTGGGTGGCCGTCCAGCAGCCGCCTGTCCTAGATGCCAAGACAAGAATGCCTCTTTCCTTCACTTGGTATGGGAAAGTCCACCACTGGAAGTTTACAGGAATTAGTCCAATATATACGGAAGAAAACTTGCAGTTCCCCAGTCTTTGCATTTTAGAAGTATGTTTATCGGACTTTGTGAAAGATTTATTTCCACTGGACAAAACAAGATCCTTTGCCAGGACCTTATTTTACTACTCTAAGAAATTAGTTGTTTTGAACTGGATGGGAACTAAAGCACCTTTGGCTGCATACCAAGGTAACCTAGTGAATAAATCTCTGCCAGACTTACATAACTCTGGTCTGCCGGACTAAATTTGAGTAGATATGGGCCCCTTGGTTAGATAAGTCACCCTCCTGTTGATGATGCAACCCGTACACAATTAAGAATGCCCTATGTTATGTGCAACGGAATACTGGTTGAATGCCTATACCTTTATTGTATGTCCAGACTGTGTATTGTACACCATTCTTTTGTTTTTTCATATCTATTTTATGCTATTGTTTTGGATTTGTTAAAAAAAATGTGTTTAAGTTCAACGTCCACAGCTTCTCAACTGTGCTATGCCCTTTCACATCAACAGATCAACTTTTCAAACATGACCAACTCTTCAAAATTACTAGTGAGCAAATACTCCACAGACATCCTAACTTATCTTATCTAATCTTAACTGCCTTAGACCTGGCCACCAAGACAGTATCGTTAAGATGGATACTTTCTGGATAAATCAAAATGACAATTAAAGAGGATCTAAACTTAGGAAAAAAATATATTTACTCTGAACTTCTCAAAGCAAGGAATGCCCCCAAACCAATCCAAAATGCAGGCAAATCACACCACTTTTAATCAAATCAAACTTCAGTCAAATACTCAACAACGTCCAACCAGCAGTTTTATCAAGGTTATTCACTTGATACATCCCAAACACTGACTTTAGTTTGATGCTGGGGATTGATTCAATTCCAGCTGGGTTGCCACAGGTTGGGGAACCATCATGAAAATTTACAGCCTAGATCAGTGATCCCCAACCAGTAGCTTGTGAGTATCATGTTACTCACAACCCCTTAGATGTCCCAGTGGCCTCAAAGCAGGTGTTTTTTTCTTTTTTCACCTCCTGGCTTGGAGGAAAGTTTTGGCTGCATAAAAACTAGGTATACTGCCAAACAGAACATCAATGTAGATTGACAATCCACATAGGGGCTACTAAATGACCAATCACATCCCTTATTTGGCACCCGAGGAACATTTTTTTATGCTAGTGTTCTCCCCAACTCATTTTACTTCTGAATGTTGCTAACAGGTTCTAAAGTTTGGGGATCCCTGGCCTAGATGATTAATGTGCCAATTTTATCACTGTGAATTGAAAGCCAAAACAGACAACCACTGGGCATAGTCTTGTTTCAACATATTACCTATGTATTGTTGGGGAAATAACAAAATCGGGGGTAGACTTTAGAGAGAGGGACATTGGGAGGTACAAATGTATTTGCGGGATAGCGAGAAATGTTTCAAATGACACTACTTTCAAAAGGGTTACTGGGACCCATAGCAAAACCCCAAAACATATCAATTTACCTTTTTAACACGCATGTTGCCAACTGGGCACCAGTGAGCTCTATAAGCTCCTAAGGATTCAGGGTCTGGTTTCCCTTTAATAACCCTAGTGTTAAATCCCATTACTACAAACATGTTGAGCCTGTACCCAGCCAGGAATGTGTTTATTGTTAACCACAGGCAGGGAAGGCTATGAGAAGCTTGCACACAATCAAGCCCTCGCTTCATGTTGGCTATTTATGTAGCGGTCAGGTCACACCAGGTCACTATCCTTTTGCTTACTCTATCCCACCTCTTAAATATGGCAAGGGTTTAAGAAAAGGGCTGTATATATGGAGGCAGGAGAGCATGGGAGAAAGGACTAATGGAAAAACACAAGGCACTTGTGCAGCACAGACATCACACAGGAGGAGGAGGGGAGACCCCAAAGGCTCAAGACAAATATGATAGAACACCATATGTCACCAGGTTGGGGAAAACAATGATAACGCCATACAGATGTGATACTCGTCCCTCTCCTGGTGGTGCTGGGTAGTTCCCCTCCCCATTTAAAACCTTATATTAGCATGCAAGGAATAGGAGGTCTAAATGGCAACGAGCTAGTGTATGAAACAAGGGCACCGGTACAACACAGGCCCCGAGTCATTAATACAGATGTAACAGCCCCATACGTGCAGCCTGTCACCCCCAGCCTGGGCCGCCATCAGGGGAGGAGAGTGGACCCAGGCCCTGTGTGGGTTTGAAGGGAGGGGGCGGCTGTGCTTCACTTACTTGGATTCCCGGGCTCCCTGCTGTTAATAAGCTGCAGATTTCAGAAAGAAGGGCGGGAGTTATACTATCTGCATGTTCTTTTCCTACACAGCTTTCTCTATGCTCGTTTTGGCACAGAAGTTTAAGTCCCGGTAAAGCCTATAGGGATTGGATAGGCTTGGGGGAAGTTCAAACTGAACCTTAGCTCCCGCCCTCCCTTCCGAAGTGTGCAGCTCACTGGCAGCAGGGGGCCCGACAATGCAGGTAAGCGCATACTGCCCCACAGCCCTGCTTTTCCTTATTCAGCCCGCAGTCCCGCATCGCTACTTACACCTCCAGATAAAAGCTGTTAACTGCAGGCGCCTAGCCTCTTATCTTATACAAAATCCCAACGCCGCATGTCTCCTCGCGCGAGACTGGCGTCAAAGACTACATGGAAGCGCCAGGACGCTTTACGCAGCCGCCTTGTAGGAGTGACGAGTAAATCGCGGTAGTTTAGCGCCGAATTTGTTTTTCCTCTGCTCGCGCCTCCTACTTCTGTTGGCGAACTCATGAAAAACAAAAAAAACTTTGTGTTGGTGCCGTGCCCTCTGCCACCTCAGCTCCAAATGTTTCCTCATAAGTCATTTGCATTCTCTGCTCAAGAGTTGCCACTTCTGCCAGGAAGCTGAAAAAGGACTTTTCCCATGTAGCAAAACCGCAGAGCTTCTCCCAATTTCACCAAAAATTAAACGTGTTTGTGAGAGGAAATTGTCGTATTTTGACTTTTTTGGTCATTTATTTAACATTATTTATTATTATTATTAACATGCATTTATATAGCGCCAACATATTGAGTAGCACTGTAAAGTGATTGTACAACTAAATCACATGAATTACATACATAGAACATATGGAGTTACATACATCACAATCAATACCGATACAAAAGGTGAGGAAGGCCCTATGCAAAAGAGCTTACTCTCTAAAGGGAAGGGAGTAATACACAAGGTGTGGGAGTTACAGTAATGATCACACCCATCTGCATAATGACGACATCAAATTCTTTATTAACCCTGTATTAAAAATCTTTAAGGGATTCTGTCGTGATTTTTGTGGTATATCGTTTATTACTTAATCACACTACACTGTAAGTAATTTAATCTACCATTTCAAATATTACTGAACTAACAAGTGTAATATTGTTGTGTAGGCAGCCATCTCACGTCATTGTGCCTGGTCATGTGCTTTCATAAAGAGCCAGCACTTCACAATGGAACT
Source organism: Xenopus laevis (assembly GCF_017654675.1). Classification (NCBI taxonomy): domain Eukaryota; kingdom Metazoa; phylum Chordata; class Amphibia; order Anura; family Pipidae; genus Xenopus; species Xenopus laevis. The sequence continues at coordinate 120,404,456 of NC_054373.1, forward strand.
ACTTTCAGATAGGCTATTGTTTCTCCTACTCAATTTGGGCTAGCCAGACTTGGATTTTTACTTATGAATGCTGTTCTCATATCTACCAGTAGTTGTGGGCATGGTAACATGTTTAGCAATGCAAGTGTCAGGGAGAGGGTTGCCACCCTGCCGGTATTTTACCGGGGCCGGTATTACAAATTTACCGGCAATGTAGTTCTGGGCACCGTGCAGTGTGGCTCCGCCCCTTTTTGCGACACAATCCTAGGCTCGGCCCCTAGGCTCAGCACATTCCTTAGCCTGCCCCTTTTTGCATCACGCTCCACCCCCTTAGTTCCCGCCCCCCCACCACTGGCCGGTAAGTTTTTTTTAAAAAAGGTGGCAACCCTAGTCAGGGAGCTGTTATCTGGTTACCTTCCCATTATTCTGCTGATAGACTGTGTGCAGAACTATATTCTAGGTTATGAGCCTGCTAACTCAGAAAGAGGTGTTTTTGGCAGAAAGCATGTACTGTTGTCTTCCTTCCGAAAATAACTCATATCTAGAGATGACGCAGTGATGTAAGACGCAGAGTGATGGCCATGAACTAGGGAGTGGCAACGGGAAAACTTGATTGGAATTTTCTTTTAAAAACATACTAACCTCCTAGCTGGGAAAAGGTGTTTTTTAGGTAAATATCAAGTAATTCTTGGTTACCTTTTGGTCTACACACATTTGTTAAACAATTACTCACCTTGTTAGTGAAATAATACGAAGAAAATTACTATATGTATGCCATGTGATCTAAGTAAAGGGAAGATGTCTTCTATGTAACAATTAGTTCTGTCCAAATGGAATTTTGGTGTATGACCTAATTTTTATGGATATGAAAATAACCAAATCTATTCTGTGAACTAAATGTACAATTTTTGTAAAGCTGCCAAATGTTAACCTGTAAAAATTAATTAACACAAATTAAGTGAATTATAATAAAGTGTATAATAGTGTTTTGTGGACAACTGGTAATTGGTAATTAAGGTAAATCTTAGTTAAATTCTCAGCTGCAAGAAAACAATTAGCCAAGTGCAGCACTTAATTGGGGGATAAACCCTCCTCTGGGAAACACACCTTTTAAATGGCTACCTTGTTGAGACTCAATTTTTTTTGCCTGCTGACTTCCAAGAATACGTTATGTCCTACTAGTTTTCCAAAAACCTACGTACCCAACTTAAAACCGAACCGGGGTACTTGATTCTGAGTATCCAGTATTTTCTTGAGTATTTGAGTTCTAGACATGATTGTGGATCTTGACCTCCAATTGAAATCTAGCAGGGTTAGATTCACACAGGGTGCATTGGTAATGCTTGCAGCACCAAGACAAAGGGGCAAATTCACTAAAGGGTGAAGTGGCAGTCACTAGTGGAAATTTGCCAGGAATGTCATCCGCATGGACATCAGCGTAGAGGACAATTCGCTAGTGAACAAAACTGTTGCTAGAACCCTAACGCCAGACTACTTTTTACTCTGGCGAACGGTCATTATTCCGAAATTCACTAATATGCGAATTTTACTGAATGTTACCTCTTTCGCCAGAGCTTACTTTGCCACCTCAGACCAGGCGAACTTATAAAATGAAGCTACATCTTCCTCAATCTTATGTCAGTGACATCATATCCTGTCTGCCGGAAATGCATTTAAGTTGTAAAAAACGCTGGTGACTTTTCTTTTTTTAAAGCGGGATTGCCTTCAAAAGTCCAAACTATTAAAGATTTAGGCGTGAGGAATTTTTTAAAACTAAATTGTGGGGCATGCCACATTTGTTTGAGAGAATATCCTCTGTCTTTATTATGGCTCATTGGACATGTGTTTGAAATAGTGGCCACTTCAAGGATTTGCACCAACATTACTATTAAAGACGTCCAAACGACTTTTAGGTACCCACCCTATTCAAATAAACCTAAGTGAAGAGTGCTAGCGAAGTTTTGCTAGGCAGAAATGAAGTCTAGCGAAAATTCGCTATGAAATGCTCACCTTGCCGTAGTAACGCTAGCGAAAAATCACCAGCGTTCGACTGCTGAGACACAACTTTGCACATTAATGAATTAGTTTAGTGGTAACTAATTTACGGCTGGCAAAGTGGTGCATAGTGTGGCGAAGCGGTCGTTGGCAAATATTCGCCCTTTAGTGAATTTGCCCCAGAGAATCCAAGACAGAGAATGGAAGCAATGTAGATTTGTGCCATCCTCTCACTCATAAATAGACAAATAAAGGCTTTTCTTTTATAGATGGTAATGCAGGGAATTATTTCTACTGAATTAAGGTATTACCTGTATTTGGAGAAACTCATTATTCCTGTGCTATATATACGCCCACGGTTCACAAGGGTCTTGTCAACCTCTTGAACCTCCAATATTAGCAGAGATTGGTCCTGATACTAAAAATGATAAATGTGGGACAGTAATAACTTTTTGGAAAATTTAAGCGGTATTGGGCACATTGGATCTGTCCACACCTATAGGCATATATTCCTCACAGCAGTTAGATTGAGGCCTGTGGTTGCTTATTGAAAGGGAATGTGTACAAAGGGGATCAGGTAAGGCTCTGCTTGAGATGATTTTAATCAACAATGCTGAGTGAATGGTTCCAAGTTTGTGCACCTATACAGTATTTATCCCAAGTTCAAATGCAGTATGCAATAGCTGTATCACATCTGAATACCATTTGTTTGTAATATGTTTGTAATTTTGTATGAAAACTTTTCCTGTTATCCTGCTTTTTAATACCATTTTACATTTCCCCTATTAAATATGAAGTATGACAGGACAGGAACTATTGCGAAAATGAAAATTTAATCTAAGTTTCAGAATACTGAAATAATAAACTTAATAAATACAATCAATTAAAATTTCTGAAATAATCAAGTTCATCTTTACTATTCCTCTCTCAGCATCTGTTTCTCTTCATTCTCTCTTCATGCAGGAGTTAGATCCATTATATCTTATAGGGGGGCTCCTTTTGCCTAGAAGATGTATTAGAGCTCACTATTAAAATCACCAGACCATGACTTTCTACATGCAGAATTTGTGGAAAATGCAGTTATTTTGTTAGATTTTGTTTGTACTGGAATCAGTTATTTTAGTAAGCTCTAATTCATTTGCTAGGAAAGTAAGCTCCCCCTATAAGATATATTGGAACGAACGCTCATTGACTATCTAACACATCTGCTGCATGAAGACAGAATGAAGAGAAACAGATGCTGAGAGAGGGACAGTGAATATAAACTTGATTATTTCAGAAACGACGCAGAATATTTCATGGATTGTATTTACAAAGTTTCTTCAGTATGGTGAAGTGTATATTAAATTTATTATATGTGATAGTTCCCCCTTTAAGACTGTATTTACTTTAAAAATGCTTAACTAACAGAAGGACACTGGTGAGCCGTAGCAATTTAGTGTTGTTAACTTGCTAAACCAGTCCCTGCACTCCCACTAAAAATGTATCCAAATGGCTCATTTCGTATAAGTAGTCAGGTAAAACATTCATTGCTTAATTGAGCAAGTAGTTTGTCAAGCAAATCTATGTGGTTAGAAGATGAAATGAATATGAAAGGTATTACTTTTACTTAAACTAACATTGCATTCTCTACATGCATTTCTTCAGATTCCATTAGTCTGCTGATTTAGTTTGTCACATACAAAAATACAAAGGAGGAAAGGGAAGACTTGTAATAGTGCAGTTAATTGCAGATAATTGGCACAAAGAAATGCAATGGCAGCTGTGTGGGTGGTTAATCCTATGTACAATCTATTGACGTCTCAAAACTGGAATGGCTGGTTTAACTCATACATTTGTGGAAACAATCCACTGCATAGATAAGATATCTGTCTGCAAAGTTTACATGTTTCTGTGATTCTTTTTGGACAACACCTAAAAAATAAACTTGAATTTAATTTCACAAACCATGTTTTTCTCACAGTTGTTTAGATATTCTAATGTATTTGTCAACAATTGTTTTTTCATCTGTAAACAACAGCACATTTTAGCTTTGAGTCACCAACCTCTTTCAGGTCATCTATAAAGTAGATTCCACCACTGGCAATGCCACTCTGCTGAATACCATGAGTTTGTAGCAAGATAACATTTTAAGATGGTAATTCATCTCTTTTTGTTCATAATTAAGCGCGCAGTCAAAGTTTGTTGCTGGAATTGGTTCAAACTGTGGTCCATGGGTCTCAATGGCAGACTTAGCGACACAGCAGTCGCAGTCAGGATCCTCTATTCCCAAGCACAGCGCTGCGCCTTGACAGCCGTTGCGCCACCAAACATGGCTTTGTCAAGAGGTTGACCAAGACATGTTTGGTGGCGCAATAGCTGTCGAGGCGCAGCGCTGTGCTTGGGAATCGAGGATCCTCCCTCCTCTGAGGATTTGTGGTGAGCCGGAGAGTGTACCATTGCGGCATGCAAATTGGACTGACCCATTGGAAACAAAGAGTTTTGGTGCTGAACATGTTCTATAAAATCTTACATCCTGTTGGGGCAAGTTTATTGCCAGGGTTCAGGCTACTTCTGAGATAACATTTTTACCCAACAGATTTTAAACTATAAGCTACGAAGGAGTGCACTCTGACATTCTTTATAGAAAAAAATTACAATAAATATTTCAGAGAGAAATCTGGTCTGTAATGTCTTTTTAAATACATTGTGCTACCTGTTGACGGGTTGTTATAAGTTATGACATCTGATGCACACTTTGCTCCTTTAATTAGATTACCCCCATCTTATTTCACTACTGTCTTGCAAGGAACTTACAACTCCTTAAATGCCTTTAAAACATGATCACACAAGCACAGCATGGTATTCAGGAATAAAATACCATCAGATCATTGAGCTCGTCATATCATCTGTACAAATATATTCAGTTAAATCATTTTTTATATGAAAGACTTTATTTTAAAAGTATTACATATTTTACAACAATTTTTTTAACATTTATTAATGGATTTCCTGATTTGAAAAGTACATTTAATGATCTTTAATATTAAATTTCAGCAACCATCAAGTTACATTTGTTTCGGATATATTATAGATAATATAATTCAAGCATAGATTATATTTACCAGATTTTAACGGATAGTGTGCCCCCCCCCCCGCATTATATCAACTTTAGCATTCAAAAGCTCCCTTTAAAGGACACTGAAATGCATTGTGGATGGGGCAAACTGTTAAAGCACATGAAAGCAAATAAAATAATTTACTTGCTTACTATCTGATTGCTAGGTCAAAGGGATGGAGTGGATTGTATGAGGATAGATGTACATTATCTATTATAGGTATGGGACCGGTTATCCAGATTGCTTGTGACCTGGGGATTTCCAGGTAATGGATCTTTCTGTAAATTGGATTTTCATACCCAAAGTCTACTAGAAAATGATGTAAACATTAAATTAACCCAATCGGTTGATTTTGCTTTCAATAAGGATTCATTATATCTTTGTCTGGATCAAGTACAAGGTTATGTTTTATTATTACAGAGAAAAAGATTCTATGGGAGACAGCCTTTCCTTAATTCAGAGCTTTCTGGATAACATACCTATATTTATACTTCTGTTGAAATTAAATTCAGGTCTTTTCCATAGGCACACACCCCCATAATGTAATAAAAGCCATAAAGTTTGCCGAGGTGCAGTAACCCATAACAACTAATAAGATGGTTTCAAGTGGCCAGGAAATGATAAATGCGGATTGGCTGGCATAGTTCATAAGAACTGTAGCAAACTTCGCACCTTGAATTATATAACCTAAACTCTAGCAACCATACAATAGCCTAAATGTCACACTGTCTAAAGGACAACTGCAGAACAAACACAGTAAAATTATTTAAACAAAGCTGAAAAAGCCAAAACCTGGGGAAAAAAAACAATTGCAAATAAAGCTACTTTGTTACAATATGGAAATCATTTTAAAGATCAACATCCCTTATAAGAAAACAATATAGAAAATAAAAACAAAACACATTCCTAGAACCAGAAACACAGCAGAGTATCAACGTTATTGCTGGTCTCTTCATAGATCTCTTAAAACAAACTTAGTAGCACGATTCTTCATGTCCATTACTTATGCAACTGTCACAGAACAAATGTAAATTGTACAGTAATGGTGAGTCTAGTGCAATGAGTCAGGAAAGCTTCAACCACCTTTGGTCCTCTTTTTAAACAATTTTTTGCTTCCACTGTTCTGAAGGTTTTTAAAAATGTCTTCACATGAGTCCAGAAATGTCTTTTAATCCATCTCAATACTATGGAAAACTAACAAGTTAAAAGTCAGCAATATAATTAGCAATACTTGTGCCAGAGAAATCTTTCAGATTTCTGTCTTCTTACAGAGAATGTCTATATTGTGTGCTTCGGAACATTACCTTAAGGGGTACTATTATTAGTTAAGTGTTCTAAATTTTGTCCTTCGTTTAACAATACCAAAAAGATATATACATACAAAAAATACTTTATTTTCATGCTAGAATGGGGTGGGACTTCTAAGGCAGCAGAAGAGTTGTCTATGAAAACAGCCAGGTCTCTATCAGTATTCTTCTTAATTAAGCAATTGCGGGTTTTATATAGCTCAGTAGACAGAAGACACAAACAATAAATCGCTCCCCTTTTGATTCAAACTCAAATCATCTGTAATATTATAAAAGCAACAGCAGGCACAATTGGGGACAATGGGGAGCAATGCATTTTCTCACTCACTTCCCCAAGTATAGAAGAAGAGAGAGGAATACTAAGAGATCATGATTCGTAATGTTAAAGCCTCTGCTACAGTGTCATTTTCAAGGATATTAGAAGAGGATGTGTTCTGAAGAATGGATAATCTGTATAAATTGATGTTTACAGGTTATGGGTTTTGCTAAATTGTACCAGTGAATACAAGTAACTAAGGGTAAGGGGAGATTTAGTCGGACCTTCATTTTCCGAAGTCGCCTGAAGTTTCCTCATGATGCAACTTCGGGTGACTTTGGAAAACGAAGTTCTCCAAGTGTCATCCAGCCGTGATTTCGATTCTAGCAAGCAGGAAGGCTTTTCTGGGAAATTAGTCACCTGTAGAGGGTGACTAAATCTCCCCGAATCTTAGCGTGTGCCCTTATCCTAAATAACAAAGGAAAAAAAATGAGGGAAGAAAACAAAACTGATATAGTCCCTTTAAGCTGGGTACTGCAATGTAAAGTAGGCAGTATAGTAAGGAATAAATTATTATGGGTCCCATACCATAAAATCTGAAGTTGTTGTTTCTGGCCTAACAATCTATAGATTATTTTTTTTAGTTCTGATCTAATGCCATTTCAGTTTATACTGAAAAAGAGGGGCAGCATCATGAAAATAAGGATTTGAAAAAAATACATAAACTCCTGTCATGAAAATCCACAATTTACACAGAAAAACGCTCTTGCAGAGTAGTGATGTGCGGGTCAACCTGGGTCTTGACCCGCACCCGACCATAACCCACCATGAGCTCTCCTATTTATATACTTCTGCATGTCCCCGAAGAGACAGAATGGAGCTGGGCACACTAGTATATAAAAAGGCATTTGTCTGGCGGAAGTGGGAAACCGCCCGACCTGTGAGTCCCAAGGGCTTCGGGTCTGTTCGCACATCACTATTGCAGAGAATCAGATAGCTTATCTTTAGTTTTTATGGCAGGCATCACATGCCTAGATAGTAAAAAAAAAGGACAAAGCATCTACATGCCTTATTATACATACTAAATCTCCTATTTTTATAAGCACGATCAGCAGCAAGCCTCTCCAAAACCTCTAATTACATAATTCATTGATCAGTACTGTACTGTACAATACAAGTGCAGCTAAATATAGTATTTCCAGAGAAAAATAATCAAAAAATAATTTAGTTTCAAGGCACATTTAGAAGAAATATTCAAGGATACCACCAGGATAAATATAGATGTATGACAAATACAAAAATGGAATTGTATTTAGTGTTTTGGGAATCAAGAGACTTAAATTGGTTGAACGTTTTCTTGAGAAGAGTCTCTGTATGTTTAGATTTATAGTGACCTGTAAAAAGAGCACTATGTCTTAGAGAAAAACAAACACAAAAGATTGTTTTTAGCTCTTGCTCCAGTCAAGTGTTCAAACGTTTTTCTGGTCTCGGGACACATTTGGTAATGGCAACCCTCCACAATGCAGGCGCTAGTAAAAGGCTTAAGGTCGTCACACTCAGGATCAGTAGGTAGACCTAAAGAAAATGACAAAATCATTAGCCGTTCCTAAACAACATGTTTGTAGAGGCAAAAACTATCTACAATTGTAATTTCATCCGGTCTTTCGCTATTCAACCCCATTAAGCTAATGGCACATGATACAAGTTTATTCCACTGGAGGGAAAAAAGCTGATCCTGTCTTGTGTGTGACAAAAATGAATGAGATCTACATGCTTGTGTTTGAATTTATTTGGCCAAAATCATCCCTGTGTGCCCAGTGACAGGCAGATAACATTCATTGGTCACTACACATACAGGTGGCTACCAGCAGGATGGACCTTTTGTCTGCTGGTGGAGAAACCATCTGCGATTGGCATTAATCCATTTTTTTCTCTCCTATATGTACTATTCCTCGCGGATTGTCATTCTTTCCTTTCAATTGATGCATTTTCCCCAACGTTCTGTTAATTATTCTCTCCTTTTGATGTTTTTATTTGGTGTGGTTAGCAGACAGGAGACTTAAAGGCATACCAACACATTCCTAGGTAAACTCATAGAACATTTCAGTATTACTAAAAAATAGAATCTACATGATATTTATTAGAAAAGTTGCACCCAATCTCCCCCTCGGCCCAGCAACTGCTGCTGTAATGATCAAGAGATACCAATGTGACTGATGCAACCAGCTCTTTGTTTCCAGATAAATGCATTTGCAATTTACAACAATTTTTAATTTTTTTTTGCTTTCTGACATATTAACATGTCAAGAATCCTCTTTTCACAGTTTGGGCGCATGACCCCCAGGGTTAACTAAATAAGTTTATGTTCATTTTATATTTGGGTTTGAGATACATTGAAGATGACAGCCTTTTAAAGTCTTAAAAATTATCGTACTAAAAATATGTTAATGATTTCTGAAGATAAGTCTATAAACAAGCATCATGAATTTACATTAAAGAAATACTGACACCAGAAATTAAACTCTTTTTTTACATCTATCATAATATTGCCTTAGCTACTCATTACTCAAAGTATTTGCACAATGCTTTTACATTACCTATCTGATGCCCATATTCCTGAATGAGGGGGCTGCCATATTTGTGCAGCAGGAGTCCGTTAGCATTGTAAACTGACAGGCTGAGATGGGACAGTCAGGTTGGCAAAACAGTCAGGTTTAGAAACTCCAACTAACAATAACTTGGATAAACAAACCTCTCAGCAAAAAAAATGATCAACATGACATATAGGTAACTTTTAATGTATAAAAGTCGTTTTTTAGTGGCAGTATCACTTTAACACACGTATGGGGTTTGTGATCAGATCTGCTATACAATATAAGTATGATTTCACCATGTCGTGCAGTACTCTAAAAAAACATTGTTATTGAATAGTAAATAGACAAAACAGAAAATAATAAACGATACAGCATTTTTATTACGACAGAAAACAAATGTAAACACGGCAAGCACTGACCTCTCGAGATATAATCCCTGATCTACGTGCCCTGCTTCCTAGTACAAATGAGAATTCACTGACTTGAGCCAGACCAGCAGATACAATCCATTTAATGTACTGGCTGTTTTTTGGCATAATCAATGACAGTACAAGTACAGCCAATACAAACTGTTGGGAGGAAAAAAATAGAAATCATTAGAAAATCTCATTCTTAAGCACAAATTGGTTGTCTGTCTGAATTCTGGGATATTCAATCAGCCCGCAGATTACTTAGGCTAAGTTCTTTCATGGTCATCTAAGTTATCAACCAGGTTGTTATTTTTTGTTAATTGATTGTGGTGTAATACATAATCCTCATACATGGGGTAAAACCGATTATGCATTCAATGTGATCATTTTTTGACAAAGGATTGGTCTAGCTTGGGGCACCTCTACTAAAGGACCATTACAGGTGTACAAGCTCACCGGTTTGTCAGAACAGAACCCCAAAAAGTCCAAGGCTAGATACTTGGACTTTTTTTATTTCCCAGTCAAGAGTTGTAATCAACATGGGGAGCACTGATGAAGCTGAAATAACAGTGGATAAGAATGAAAGTTTATTGATGTAAAGAATGGTAGCAGAGTAAGCTACGGGGGTCAATTTTACAACAATGGTAACGCAGTAGTGATGTGCTGGTCAGAAAAAACAACCCACACCTACCCTAACCTGGAAAATATTGCCATTATATTACCTGCACCCACATCTTCCTGCTCCATGCACTACTTCTGCACAGACCACTGGTTCCAAGACAGGAAATATTTAGGGAGCTTGATAATTTGCAACAACCCCTTACTTTAGCTTGTCCACAGCTGCTAAGAGCCCACTGAGCATGTGAGTGTCACAGACACTTTCCAAGATGGTGGCCCCCTGTGACAAGTTTGAAGTCCTGGATCATTGCTGCTATTGAGAAGCTGAAACTTTAGGCTGGTGCAATAAGTATGTAAAATATGGCATTTTTGACCATGTTCATTTTTAGGGTTTAGTTCTCCTTTAAATGTTTACTTGTATTAAATTGACAATACATATTTTATACATACAAAAAAAAAAATAAAAAAATAAACTAACCTTCAAGATCACCACAAACAGGGTCAGAAACAAAAGTATTGTTAATTCATATACTACAAATGTGGGAAACACGTGAAGTCCTGAAAAAAAATGTGGAAAAAGTTGATATTAAATATCCTTGCTCCAAAGTAGAACATTGGAACTGAAACACACAAGTCATACATTAAATGTCTATTGCAAAAAAAATCAAGGTAGCCTTTCTCCTAAATTATTACATTGTAGTATGTAAAATTATGCAGGAATGGTAAGTTGCATTCCTAAAATAGCAGATTCTTAAGACAAAATATACATTAAAAGTTGATTCCCTTTAGGCTATGTTAAGGTCAAGAATCTGCCCCTACACTCAGATCAGCCTTCACATGTGACTGCACCTGGAGGCATTGTATTGGCCCAGATGCAGACACATGGAGCAGATTTTGGTGCAGAAACACACAAGTATGCATTAGAATTCCACTCCAGGTGCGTACACCTGGGCCAGCACAGTGCTTCTGGGTGCAGGCACATGAGAGGGCTAATGACAAGCGTAGGGGCTGATTCTCATCCTGCATTTATCTGAAGGCAGAGAATCAGCATTAACTACAGAAAACAAGGATAAAGTAATCATAGCGCTCTACATACAAAAAAAAAAAAGGAACAGAGAAGGATTGTTTTATCATTGCACAATAAACTAGAGTGTACTCATTTATGTATTATTTAAACCTTATGGTCAAAATATTTCATATTCAGTGCAAATTAATCTAAAAAATTTATAGAATTATGGTTATTTTAGGGATTACCTTTTATGTTACCTGGAATATTATACTAACAGGGAATCTTGGCAAGAGTAAAGCTGGCCATAGACACAAAGACCCGGTCGTACGATTCCTCGATTCGTATTATTTGCGGACCATGTCTGGAGAGTCACAACATTTTTCGTCCCACGTTTGGTCGGCCAGGTTAAAAGGTTTCTGTCGGCTGCCAATAATTTCTCTGCATGTATTGCTGATTGTACAATTTTAAGAGGGAGACTGTCACTAGCTTTGGTTGGACATAACTTTGTATGATTGCTGTCAGGGGCAGAACATCAGCTGATCTGTTCTTTTCTACTTTATTTGATCTAGTGGCAGGTCGGGAGATGGAGAAGTCCGATCGGTCGAGGATTCGAACGATCGGATCTTTGCATCTATAGCCAGCTTAATGTAGATAAAGACAGACAGTCAGACAAAGACTACAGAAAAAGTACAGGTAAGATTGGAAAAATAAAGCTTCACATCACAGAAATTCATCTGAAAGCTTGTAGACAAATTTAAATGCAGATTTGCCCAGCTTCTTTGTTTGTGTTGTTTATTACCTATAGATGCAAAGAAAATGATAGCTAGAAAATCACGTATAGGTTCAATGCAGGACATAATTTCTTCTGTGATCATATGCCCTTGGGATGAGATTAGAGCTCCAGCTAAGAAGCACCCCAATTCCATAGACACATCCAGTAACTCTGTAATCTGTTGGGGGAACAAACACAATTTACAAAATGTTGCTTATCATGTTCATATATGAGCCGGGTCTCATTTTTATTTAGAATGGAAATACAAGGCTACACACATCATTAATTTATGCAAAGTTAATGCAATTCGATGGTAAAATGGACGAATACATTAAAGCACTATGCAGATATAACACTGTTTTCTAACAATGGGTATGTAAATCACTTAAAGGGAAATATATAACTCCTGTTTTGATCTTTTTTGAACTTCCAATATTAACGTAAACAAATTTTTTTTCCGGTTAAAAATTCCATGGATTGAAAGGAAACCATGATATTCTAGTCCCAGGATATATCACTTCACAATGGAACAAACAGATAGAGGGGCTGCATTACACTGTGAGCCTAAGTGGGGTGCAGCAAACACAGACAGACTATAATTATTTCCTTTCTATCTGTGGAATTAGGTATAGAAATATAAAATAAATACATTTATATTTATTTTTGAAAGTTGAAAGTATTTATGCATCTTTTCTATACAAAATTTTAAATTTTCCCTAAAATATCCAAAACAAGCACATATACATTTTCAATTATGAGTGGCTACAACGGAAGATGGTAGATTAATCTTTTTTTCCATGTGGTTTACTCCCTTTTTTATGTTCATGTATTCCATATTTTATGAGGAGATGAAAAAGACGAACTAATTGACTTGAATGACATTATGACCAGCAATGCTATGAAGGACAAAAACACAACTGTTCACTGTAATTTATTCAGCACAAGCTTTGAATTATGCAAAGCTCTGCATATTTGCTACAAAACTGATCTATGTTGATAACTGTTAGGAGTTCTCTACATGCAGAAATATTCACGATTTACAATGTGCCCACAGTTCTGCACAATATGGCCAGTTAAACCATTGAATGAAATGTTTTAAAGAAAAAGACCTTTTTGGTGTGTTTAATTTTACAGCAATTTTGGAGAAATCTTACTTTGTCCATAATGTAATAGGGTTCAAGAAAATATCCAAACCCTTTGAGAACAATCTTTTATATGAAATACAACGATTTGATGGAAGTTTAAAAGTTACCGTTAACATGAGAAAGATGAATGCAGATATTCCCATAACAAGAATTTCTTTGTTCCCCTTGCTCTCTGTATGCAGTTTACGATAATATGGTCCAATGAGATAGGTCTTCATAATGACACATACAAGAAAAGTGGCAACCAAGGAAAAGAGGATTTGTCCAATAAGTGAAAGGATTCTCAGAATTTCCAGGAAAATACTAGAGCTGAAAAAATAAAATGAAAATGCCATTTTTATCCAATGTCTAGCAAGTCAAAAGAATAACGCATGAACAAACATTAAAACTTGAAAAGAAAACAAAAAAGGGAACTTTACAATGCAATACACACACTGTCCCAATAAAGGATACACAAAATAAACACAGTTGCCCTTCACAATGGTATGCTAATTGAGGCAAATATGAGGTTACTACAGACATCACAGGAATGCCCTTTAGAACTGATTTGCAACGGAGCAGTAACACCAAAAAATGAAAGTGTTTTAAGGAAATGAAAATATCATGTAGTGTTGCCCTGCACTGGTAAAAATGATCTGTTTGCTTCAGAAACACTACTATAGTTCATATGAACAAGCTGCTGTGTAACAATGGTAGAAATTAAAAAATGTTATATGTCAAAGGTTAAATAGTGGATAACAGATAATGTTATATTCTACAGAGCTTATCTGCTACTTTGAGCCTTTTCTCCTTTGAATGGCTGTCCACATTGCTACACAGCAGCTTATTTATAATAGTGATGTCTCTTAAGCAAACACAACAGTTTTACCAGTGCAGGGCACAGAGCCGGGCCAACCCAACCCTAGGCAACCTGGCTGGGCATGGCACCGGCTGATTGCACGCTTGAGTGCACATGCGCGAAACTGCGCTTGGACGCGCACATGTGCAGAATCGCTATTACAAGAAATTATCTGTGGCAGTCGGCGAAAGACAGAACCGGACAATCGGTTAGGCGTCAGAGCAGGTACGTGCCTGGCGCCCCCCCCAGCTTTGCGCCCTAGGCACGTGCTTACTCTGCCTACTAATATTTTGACATTACTACTCCTTTAAAGAGGTTGTTTACCTTCCAAACACTTTCAATTGTTTTCAGATTGTTCCCCAGAAATAAAGATTTTTTTCAACTACTTTCCATTTTTTTATTTCTTACAGTTTTTTTCAAAATCTAAATTTAAAGTTTAATGTCTGTCTCTGGTGTTTGCGTTTGGCAGCTCAGCAATTCAGGTGCAGACTCTAAACTGATACAATTTTGTAACATTTAGTTGATACTTTTTTTCAGCAGCATCTCTAGAGTATTAGCAACTATTTTATTAATTCTAACAACTGCCTCTAATGAAATGCGGGGATTCTACTCGCAGGGCCAAAGATAACAAACGTATCAACTAAATGTATCAATTTAGAACAGTTTACAGGGTCAGTGACCCCCCTCCACAGATGCTGGGCAGCACTGATCTAAAGGATTAGGGTACATTTGAAGGAAGATGAAATCAGCAAGTATTCGGAAAAAGTGTCACACATAGAAAAAAAGTAATTAGAAAAAGTCTTTATTTCTGATGAACTGAAACCAACGGAACTAAAAAAAAGTATTGGAAGGTGAACAACCCCTTTAATGCTAAACCACCAAAACATATTATTTGGCTTTATCTACTTTCCAATCAGGTTGTACTGGACTAGAACAACATGGCTCTGGCAGGTGAGGGTGACTGAGGAATGCAAGTTCTGTGAGATGCCATTGCTATTATGGCAAGGCATACAGCAAAGCTCTACTGCCGAGTATGGCAGTCGGGTGCTGATCTATAGGATGTTCAGTGATGACAGTGTTCCTTGAGCAGCTTTGGAAATGCCATCTCCAGTGTTTGCCAGCGAGTGTCATACAGAGGAACAATGCACGGTCCGTTTCCAACCTCCCAACTGGCCAAGACTAATAAAGATCAACTGCTGAACTTTAACTGAACATCAAAGCTATCATAAAATACAAAATATTTACTTTTTGAAAAATAAATGTAAAAAGTATTACCTCGAATTAGAGTTCCCGCTGGCTTGAATAAGCATTGGCATAACAGCAATGAATAAACTAAGCTGAACATCCTGCATTACTAGCATGCCAAGAAGCACACTACTGTAGTCAATGTCTCCTGCATAAGTAGAATCAAGTTAATCATATCAATTATATGGCCTGTAATGCAATATATGCAAATAACTTGTAACCAGTAAAACACAGATGCATTCTTGCATTGACTTCCTTAATGCTAACTTAGTGTCATTAGTAAAAAAAAAAAAAAAAAAAAAAACACCGGTATTCACAGCTGTTAACATCACACCAGAGTGTCTTGTGTATTTATTTACAGATGAACCCTTAATCATGGATAAGTCAGGACATAAGGGTGGTTGGCTATCAAGAGAATGTTTTGTACAACAGTACACACCCAGATATCTTGCCAGTGTCACCAAAAACACATTTAAATAAAATGAAAAATATAAAATTGTATTAATAAAAAATAAAATATTCTCTTTAAACAAAGATTCAGTCCCTACACTTATTTTGTAGCACCACCCTTTGCTTAAGTCTTTTGGGATAAGTATGTACCAGTTTTGCAAGCTGTTCAGGGGTGATTTGGGCCCATTCTTCTAGAAGCAAGTGATCCAGGTTGTTCAAGTTAGTAAGATGCTGGTTTACCACAGTTTTAAAACAGTACCATCGATTTTAAGTTTGATTAAGATAAGGGTTATTGCCCCTAAAATCAGCCCCTACACAGCATTAGACTTCGCCTGCCTGTACACAAACGTTGTGTCGGCTCAACTGCAGGCACACGCATCTGATTTCAATAACAAAACACAAGAGTTTGCATTCTCCTGACAAAATCAGCTGCATGTGCCTGCACCGAAGCAGACACAATGGTTCCAGGTGATGGCAGTCGAAGAGGCGGACAGGTAGGGTTTGCTTTTCGGCCTGCATATTTCAGAAGCCCAATGTCAGCCCCTGTGTGGCACTAACCTTAAAGGACCAGAAAAATTAAAAAAAAAATAATTTCAACGAAAAAAAACCCCCACCAAGACCGTTTTAACTTTAAATTCGCAAAGTCTTTATTAAGAAATTACTTACCGATTCTCTGCTTGCGCTCTTCAGAAACAGCAACAAATCGACGATCCATCGCGCAGCGTTCAAATTCTCCTCCTTGGCTATTTCCTATAGAAAGCAGGGAGGAGAAATCGAGCGCTGCACGATGGATCGTCACCCTGTCGCCTTTCTGAAGAGGAGAGCAAGCAGAGAATCGGAAAGTTATTTCTTAATAAAGACTTTGCGAATTTTTAGGTTAAAACTGTATTGGTGGGTTTTTTTCATAAGTAGAAACAATTTTTAAAAAAAAAAAATTTATGTTACTGGTTTTTAAAGGGATTCTGTATTATATTCATTAATACCACTTTCAACTGTAGAATCCTGTACTGAAATACATATTTACAAAGATCAAACTGATTTTTTTTATATTCAATTTTGAAATGTGACATGGTTCTAACATGTTGTTGGTTTCCCAGGTACAATCAGCCATGTGACTTGAGCTCTGATAAACTTCTGTCACTCTTTACTGCTGCACTGCAAGTTGGAGTTATATTACTCTCTCTTCCCCCCCCCCACCAGCAGTCTATCAACAGGACAATTGGCAGGTAACAAGTTAGCAGCTCCCCGACACCTCTGCTGATGGATTTAGCTGCCTGGATGCAGAACATCTCTGGTTCTATACTGCTGCCACTGGCTTGCCTTGGGTTAATAGCTCTGCTGGTAGAGAAACTGTCCTGTATTTAGTGGGAAAACTTGCAAAACTGCACATACAGGAAGATATGTCGCCCAATGGAAATCTGTGCTACCTGCAAGCAACAGATCTCCCAAAAACTGGTGTTTGCATTGGTGTCAGTAATAATCTCAGGGCCCTATTAGTACACAGAGTACCTGAAGTACCTTTGAATTCCTCCCCAAGTGATTCTCTGTGGGTTAAAATGGATTCATGTAATTGTGCAGAAAATAAATACAGAAAGGAACATTGCCATGCAGTTATGCAAGGTCAGTATAACCCAAAGGGATTCACATAGGGAGCAATATATCACACACATACTATGCACTTGTAAATAATGTCACAGTGACTTCCAAAATACATTATAGAGAAAAGACAGAGGGTAGTGACACCACAGATACATTAAATGTAGCAGTAGTGGGAACTTTAGCCCCAAATACATTTAATACATTGAGAGGAAATAGTTCCTAACACCACAAAGCTACACCTAGTGGTAGTTATGAGAATAGTACCCAAACAGGAGAATTGGGACAACATGCTAAATAGTCAAAGACTTGGGAAAGAACATTCAGAAAAAGAAACAGTAGCTTATCTGAAAGCAGTTCGATTGTGAGGTGCTGGCTCTTTCTGAAAGCTAAAGAATAAACTTCAGCCAAAAGACTTAAAGCTGTTTTTGTTTCAAAGGGTGGCTCTACAAAATATTAATAAATCTTCACATTGTTTTGCCATTTCAGCAGTTTTAATGATCTGAATATTAATTTTTGAAACTTAGTGTTGTGTGACCTCTCACTTTAGAGGCTGATCAACTGGTTTATTTGAAAGTAACACATATACACCACCAATGTGGTGGTTTTTGAGTGTTGTGTTCCTTCAGCATCTATTGAGCATGTTCCAGTGGTAACTGACATAGATGGCACAAAGCTGAACTTCTGGAGGTATTTCATTATTGCAGAATGTTTTGAGCCAAAGATTTTAGAACTACTTTATGTTAAATGCATTTAAATATTGATAAACAGACAAAAGTTTGTACTTTTATTTTGGTCAAATTTGCAGGACTCCAAATCCCAGCCACTTAATGAAATTTTTGTTTAGTTTAAAAATCTGACCAAAGGTTTGTAGCACTATGTCCATATTGGGGTAAACAATCAGGATATTTATGGGGGGCAAAAGTTTGCTCAGGTTGAGTAAACCATATCAACCAAATAGCAATAATCGTTTATTTATGTAGCACCAGCAAGTTAGGCAGTACTTTTCATTTCAGAACGATCAGGGTCTTAAAATCATTTGGGTTATTGAATAGAAAAATAGGATCAGAGGGTCCTAGTAGCAAGCTTACAATCTAAAGCAGTGCTGTCCAACTGGTGGTCTGCGACCCACCTCCTTATGGGGCTCCCCACATGAAAATCTGCTTGCTGTGCCTGCTTCCCTTGTTAAAAGAAGCAGTCTTGTTTAAGACATGATCTTGTTGTAACATGGGTGAGGTTTTTAGTTGGGTTGGTTTAAAACAGGGAGTGGTCAAGACTGGCTTCCATTATAGGCCCTCGGTACCACAAAAGCTGAACAGAACTGATCTAAAGGGTTAGGGTACATTTGAAGGAAGATGAAATCAGCAAGTAGCATTTACTTGTCTAGCTGGTAGAAAGCAAACATTTAATTGGTATACTAAAACTTCTATTGCACCTTGATACTGACAAAGGAGGTCATTTGGAGGGGTTAAACTTGATGGGCTTTAAAGGAAAACTATACCCCCAAAATGAATACTTAAGCAACAGATAGTTTATATCAAATTGAATGACATATTAAAGAATCTTACCAAACTGGAATATATTTACATAAATATTGCCCTTTTACATCTCTTGCCTTGAACCACCATTTCGTGACTCTATCTGTGCTGCCTCAGAGATCACCTGACCAGAAATACTACAACTCTAACTGTAACAGGAAGAAGTGAGGAAGCAAAAGGCAGAACTCTGTCTGTTAATTGGCTCATGTGACCTAACATGTGGTTTGTATGTGTGCACAGTGAATCTTACGATCTCAGGGGGCGGCCCTTATTTTTTAAAATGGAAATTTTCTATTTATGATTACCCAATGGCACATACTACTAAAAAAGTATATTATTATGATAATGGTTCATTTACATGAAGCAGGGTTTTACACATGAGCTGTTTTACTCAGTATCTTTTAATAGAGACCTACATTGTTTGGGGGGTATAGTTTTCCTTTAACTATAGCAAATCTAGAATGAAAACAGCAGCAGGCAATTTTAGGTTACTTTTAGTATTGAATGGCTAATTCTAAGCAACTTTTTAATTGGCCTTAATTTATTTTTGTTTTATAGTTTTTGAATTATCTGCCTTTTGATTCTCCCCATCTTTCAAATAAGGGTCACTGACCCCAACTAAAAACAAATGCTCTACAAAGAGCTACAAATGTATTGTAATTGCTACTATTTATTACTCATCTTTCTGCTCAGGCCCTCTCCTATTCATATTGCAATCTCTTATTCAAACCAATTCATGATTGCTAGGATAATTTGGACTCTAGCAACCAGACTGCTGAAATTGCAAACTGGAGCTGCTGAATAAAAAGCTAAATAAATCACAAATATTAAAAAATGAAAACCAATTGCAAATTGGCTCAGAATATCACTCTACATCAAACAAAGTTAATTTAAAGGTGAACAACCCTTTTAAGTTGAAACACAGACAAATAAATATGGGTAAAAAAAGGGCAAGATGGAAAGGGCAGTGCAGATATCTTGCAGCCTAAACACAGCCTTAGCTAACCAAAACCCTGGAGGAAAGCTTCACAGTTCTCTATTTACTCTTATAGACTTTTTTGTCGAAGAATATTTTAGGTAAATAGGGCGTGTAATTATTTCCCTAACATATAAATCATGTGCTTATTTGTAGATATGGAAAGGCCAAATAATTGTTGCAATTGTGTGCAGTGTTTCACTTAATACTGGCTGCTTTCATAAACATACCGTCTTTATCTCCACGAGACCCTCCAGCAAGGAATCTGGATACCAAAGGTGTGCTTGACAACGATAAACAAGCTGAGATAAAGACACTCTGTGTTAGTCTGATTCTCAGTAAGTGTCCCCAAAGCAAGCCAAATGCAATCATTAGGACAGTCATATAGCATGGTCCTTGAAGTGCTATTTTCCATACCTAAAGAAACAGAAGTACAAAGTAACATAGACCTTGAAATGATGCTAGCAGCTTTTTAACCTCATTCTTATCGGCATTACATTTTTCTGTGTTTGGTTGCCAGGGTCAGTAACCCAACAATTTTTAACTGCAGGGAAGAAATATCCAGATTAGGCAAGATAATTCAGAATATGAAAAAGTTGCTTATAAAAGGCCCATTTAAAAAATACTACAAGTAAATACAATATAATGGTAAAGTATGGCAGGGGTAGCCTTTCAGTTCTTGTGAACTATAGTTTCCATCAGCCCATATGCCTCTATCCCGTATTTCTCTAGAGCACCCTCCCCTGACCCAAATCCCTTACTCCTCATTAGGTCAACGTGCATTGCCCTTCATGAAATAATCACCCTTACAAACTGGTGGGAAGAAAAAAATATGTTGCTGTTCCCTATCTTAAAC
The DNA here is from genome assembly GCF_017654675.1 of Xenopus laevis. Classification (NCBI taxonomy): domain Eukaryota; kingdom Metazoa; phylum Chordata; class Amphibia; order Anura; family Pipidae; genus Xenopus; species Xenopus laevis. The sequence continues at coordinate 120,425,138 of NC_054373.1, forward strand.
GATCATTGCTATGCACCAGTTCACCCTTGCGAGGTAAGAAAAGGTTAAAAAAAAAAAAAAAAACACTGTCATCATATAATATTAATTTACAATGAGGTTGAGGGGACACAAATGCATTGCCTGCTCCTCTCCGCCTAATGAATATTAATGAGGTGGAGAGAAGCAGATGCACTGAAATCAGCGTTTCCTTTAAAAGAACAGCTTCCACTCGTGTGCAGCTGCACAGAGCGAGAGAGAGAGAGAGAGAGAGAGAGAAAATGTGTGAACACATGTAATAATGCAACATTTACCTTTCTGAGCCGTTCAGGAGAAAACTCCAAGCCAACTACAAAAAGGGTGAAGAATACTCCAAATTCCCCTAAGGTCTCCACTTGTACAATAGACTGTGAAATAGAAATAGAGGGGTAAGAGGTCCACAGTAGAAAACATGGCTATTTAACAATAACATTTTTAAAGGAAAACTATACCCCCAAAATGAACACTTAAGCAACAGATAGTTCATATCATATTAAGTGGCATATTAAAGAATCTTACCAAACTGCAATAAATATTTAGGTAAATATTGCCCTTTTACATCTCTTGCCTTGAGCCACTTATTCGTGATGGTCTGTGTGCTGTCTCAGAGATCACCTGACCAGAAATACTATAACTCTAACTGTAACAGGAAGAAGTGTTGAAGCAAAAGACAGAACTCTGTCTGTTAATTGGCTCATGTGACCTAACATGTATGGTTTGTTGGTATGTTTGTGAGTACAGTGAATCCTACAATCCCAGGGGGCGGCCATTATTTTTTAAAATGGCAATTTTATATTTATGATTTTTTACCCAATGGCACATACTACTAGAAAAGTAAATTATTATGAATATGGTTTATTTACATGAAGCAGGATTTTACATATGAGCTGTTTTATGCAATATCTTTTTATAGAGACCTACATTGTTTGGGGGTATAGTTTTCCTTTAACCATACAGAAGAGCCCTACAACACACTGTAAAATTAAGGAAATAAACTGCATCATATAAACAGTGTTATGTTTAAACGTTTAATAGTTTATATATGTTTTGTACTAGTAATTTTACCTTGATGCTGTTTAATCCAGAAGGACCCATCAGTACTCCACACACAATATATCCAAACATGGTTGGAAGGCCAATCATTGTGCACACCCATCCACACGGAAGAGACAGCATAACAATGGTAACAATGTCCTAGAGAGAAGAAAGTTTTAATTGTAGCAATGACATTATTATAAGTCAAAATTAAACTTAAAAACTAACATAAAATTAACTGGTACTTGCAAATACAACCAGAAAAGGCATTATACTATATTAAAAGGGGTGGTTTTTCACCATATCTATTTTCAACTATACCTCTGCAAAGATCACTGGACCTTTCCATTTCCACAGAGCTAACAAGTGCTATCCATGTATATACAACTACAGACACAGTTTTTTAAGATGAGGGAAGAAAAGAAGACAACAGCAAAAATTAGTACCAATGTAATGACTAAAGCAACCATATATTGTTCCCATTAACCTAACAACAACAGAATTGCTGAATGGTTGATATAGGTTACTGAACTAGTGCAATCTGAGTTTATGGTAAAGGATACCACTAGATTGTTCTTCATGTTGTCTACAGTTTTTACATTGGAATCTAGGATTAAAACGACATCTATATTTGGTAGATCTGTTCCATAACTATGAAACAAACTCCAGAAGATCTTATCAAAGCACCTTATCAAAGCCACAGCCTCCACATTGACTTTTATCAGCCCATGTATGGGGCCTACCAGAGGGCCTGCCTAATATCTGTCCACAAATTAGCAAGATATCTATCTTGGATTAAAAATCGTGATGGGGTGAGGGGCCGTGATGCGGTTCTCACCCTGATGATCTGATCAAATCAGTCCGATATCACCCAGATCAATGTGGGCAAATCAGGGAAAGATCTTTAAGTGTATAGCCAGTGTTCAAATTCTGGCAGTAAGAAGGTAAATTAGCTAAATAATTTCTTAAATTTTTACAGCAAGACAGGGCTTAAGACTTTACCTTGTATAAAATGCAGCACACATACATACCTTTATAAAGTGGTGGTCTGCACGGGGGATGGTAGAATCCCTTGGTTTTGTCAGAATATACTGGTTATTCTGTGAGTCAATCAACATACTAAGCCCCAAATCATCCTCTACGTGTCGTTGAGATGTATTTCTTTTAACTTCATCCTCTTCTACTCTGAGGACTGCCTCCACATTCACACCTCGAACCTGGCACACACACAAAAAAAAAAAATATCAGATTTGTTGATAAAAAAAAAAAAAGACAATATAGTGTAAACCCCATCTTTAGCCTGTTTGACTAGGATGCGACAGCCTCTCTTTTTTTTGGTGTTTGCAATTTTATAGTGGGCAGTCTAGGACCAAAGTGCAACCACCCAGAGTTTTAAAAAATTCACAATTCAAAAACTTTTAAATTCAGAACAACCAAATGCCTGGAAGACCTTTTGTATGAAAGTTTGCTCACCCAACTCATTTAAAGGGATTCGGTCATGATATTAATGACGTAGTTTTTATTTATAAATTGCATTTTACATTACAAATAATTCACTCTACTATGTAGAGTATTCCTGAACCAACATGTGTATATTTAATCAGTTGTAATATTTGTGTGTAGGTAGCCATCCCATGTCATTGTGCCTGATCCTGTGCTTTCAGATAGGCTATTGTTTCTCCTACTCACTGTAACAGAAGGAGTCACAGTGGGACTTGGATTTTCACTACTGAGTGCTATTCTCATATCTACCACAGAGCGGTTATCTTGTGTCAGGGAACTTCTTCTGCTTTCCTTCCCATTGTTCTGCAGATGGGCTGCTGTGGGGGAAAGGGAGGGGTTGATATCACTAACTTGCAGTGTAGCAGTAAAGAGTGACTGAAGTTTATCAGAGCACAAGTCACATGACGGAGGACACCAGGGAAACTGACAGCATGTCTAGTTGTAGCCCAATGTCAGATTTCAAAATTAAATATGAAATATATTTAAAAAATCTGTTTGCCCTTTTGAAAATCGGATTACAGTGCCGAATTATGCTGAAGCAGCACTTTTAACAGATACATTTATTTAAAAAAATGTTTACCTGCAACCACTAACCACTGATACAATATGGTAATTTAAAAAAATTGAATTAAAAATAATTCCCAATGCTCTATGTTAGTTTGTGCTACTGTATCCAATACTTGTATCAATGTGCCATTTTCAAACAAAAACAGTTATCTAAAAAAAGCTCTATTTTCTAAAACAATACTTAGGAAAATTAGAACACAGAACATTGCTTGTTAAAATAAAGTTTCTATGCTTTTTCGCATGTTATTTCATTGCAATATACCTCATTATATTCACTCTTCCCAAACCAAGAAAATATTCTCTCTGAGTTTTTATCACTGTGTACTTTAGCCTACTGATAAAACTGGGTGGACCTGGTAAGCTATCATTATATACAAATACAATATATTCCTATTTACACAAAGTGAAGCCCAATATAAAAATAGTTTAACAGCTGCTTCATTCCTTATTTTTTTTGGCATGAAAACATTGCACAGGTTACTTCTCTTGGGAGAGGGGATTTACTTAATTGCTCTGTCTAATCATGCTGTGTAAAACATCACTGGTGATGTTGCCAATAGCAACCAATCAGATCTTTACTTTTGTTTTCTAAAATGTAGGTTACTGTTGAAATCTGTTGCAAGTCAGTAGAAACGTGGTGCCCCAGAATAATTGGTAGATAACTCACCAAATAGTGAATGTGGTCCGGGTGCTCCAGCCCCAGACCCCCAGCTTTAGGGAGTGGTACAACGAAGGATATATGGAAGCAGGGCTGACAGGTCCTGTGGATCTGTTTGAGTGCCGGTCGGCCCTGTTTTTATTTATCATTGCCTGTTGAAATCTAATTGCGGATTGTTCACCGGTGATGTTTTTCTCCAGTGTAGTATGATAAATAGGCCCCTAAATGTATACAAGCTTTTCCCGTGCTGTGTTTTTAAGGCAGATGGAGAGAAGCAGATTTGCTACTTTATGCTCCCATGTTTAGCTGCACGGACAGACATAGTATCGGTCTGAGTGCAGCCACAGTAACTTTTCTACAGTCTTTTCTTTTTTTTAACGGTTTCTGCTTTTATTATCCTCTCTCCTACTTTTTTCATCCTCCAACTATAAATGCTTTGATTATAACTAGGAAGCTAAAATGTGTTCTTGTTTTTTAATTGCTTTTATTTTATTTGAGCCCTCTATTAAAGGAATTGTTCAGTGTAAATAGATAGGCTGTGCAAAATAAAAAATGTTTCTAATATAGTTAGTTAGGCAAAAATGTAATGTATAAAGGCTGGAGTGACTGGATGTTTAACATAATAGCCAGAACACTACTTCCTGCTTTTCAGCTCTCTTAGGTTAACCCTGACTGGTTACACTGACTGGTTACCCTGGTTACCAGGCAGTAACCAATCAAGTCAAGTGGATTTTATTGTAATTTCAGCCATATACAGTAAATACAGTACATTGTAGAAACGAAATGGCGTTCCTCCAGAACTCCCCGTGCTATACAACAACTCTAGTACACGGTCATGCTGGGCAAAGTGGACATTTCAGTTCCTTATGAATATATTCAGTTCAGTCCTTGGGAGTTGAGATACCTGATGGCTTGTGGAAATAGACTTTCGCATTCTGGAAGTCAGCGCTCGAATACTGCGGTATCTTTTACAGGATGGCAGGAGGGTAAAAAAATCATGTGCAGGGTGGGTGCTATCCCTGACAATGCTGGCAGCCTTCTGGAGACAGTGGGTGTGGTAAATATCCATAATGGCAGGAAACGAGACCCCAATAATCTTTTCCGCTGTTCTCACCACCCGCTGCAGGATCTTGCATTTCGATAAAGAGCAGTTTCCATACCAGGTAGTGATGCAGCTGCATAAAATGCTTTCAATAGACCCTCTGTAGAAGATAGTGAGAATGGGTGGTGGAAGGTGGGCTTTTTTCAGCTTTCGCAGAAAGTAGAGACGCTGCTGTGCTTTCTTCACTATAGAGCTGGTGTTAAGGGACCAGGAGAGGTTCTCCGCCAGATGTACCCCAAGGAATTTGGTACTCTTGACAATTTCCACCGGAGATCCGTCAATGTACAGTGGAGAATGATCCCCATGTGTTCTCCTGAAGTCAACAACTATTTCCTTTGTTTTGTTTGTATTCATAGGCAGATTGTTGACTTTGCACCAGTCCGTTAGCTATTTCACCTCTTGTCTATATGCTGACTAGTTGTTCTTGCTGATGAGACCTACTACGGTCTTATCATCAGCGAACTTGATGATGTGATTGGATCCATGACTTGCCACACAGTCATGAGTCAGCAGTGTGAACAGCAGTGGACTAAGCACACAACCTTGGGGAGCTCCCGTGCTCAGTGTGAAGGTACTGGAGGTATTTTTTTCCATTCTGACTACCTGAGGTCTCTTGGTCAGGAAGTCCGGGATCCAGTTGCAGATAGAGATGTTCAGGCCCAGCATGCTTAGCTTAACACTCAAGTGCTGAGGAATGATTGTATTGAATGCTGAGCTATTGCTATGAACAGCATACATACATATGTGTCTTTATTGTCTAGATGGCTAAGTGACAAGTGCAGGGTAGTGGCGATGGCATCGTACGTTGAGCAATTGGAACGGTAGGCGAATTGCAGTGGATCCAGAGATGGTGAGAGCAGGCCTTTGATGTGTCTCATGACCAGCCTCTCAAAGCTCTTCATTATGGTGGATGTTAGGACATATTCTAACAAAAGAAATTGTTTATCTAAAAAAGCTTTATTTTCTAAAACAATACTTAGGAAAATAAGAACACAGAACATTGCTTGCTAAAATCAAGATTGCAATATACTTCATTATAGTCACTCTTTCCAACCAAGAAAATATTCTCTCTGAGTTTTATCACTGCGTACTTTAGCCTACTGATAAAAACTGGGTGGACCTGGTAAACTATCATTATATGCAAATGCATTATTCCTATTTGCACAAAGTGAAGCCCAATATAAAAATAGTTTAACAGCTGCTTCATTCCTTATTTTTGTGGCATGAAAACATTGCACAGGTTACTTCTCTTGGGAGAGGGGATTAACTAAATTGTTCTATATATTGCTCGGTCAAATCATGCTGTGTAAAACATCACTGGTGATGCTGCCAATAGCAACCAATCTGATCATTACTTTTGTTTTCTAACATGTAGGTGACTGTTGAAATCTAATTGCTGATTGTTCACCAGTGATGTTTTTCTCCAGTGTTTTACATAGTATGATAAATAGGCCCCTAAATGTACACAAGCTTTTCCCCTCCTGTGTTTTTTAGGCAGGTGGAGAGAAGCAGATTTGCTACTATATGCTTTTGCGTTTAGCTGCACAGACAGACATAGCATCGGCCTGAGTGCAGCCACAGTAACTTTTCTACAGGTCTTTTTTTTCGGTTTCTGCTTTTATCCTCGCTACTTTTTTCAGCCTCCAACTATAAATGCTTTGATTATAACTAGGAAGCTAAAATGTGTTCTTGTTTTTAATTGCTATTATTTTATTTGAGCCCTCTATTAACTTCTATTCAATCTTAAGCCATTATCCCCCTCAAAAATATATATTGTATATTTTTGATGAATGGAAAGTGAAAGTAATTGCTTGCCCCTCCTCTTTGCCTAAGGCATAGAGGAGGGGCAGGCAATATTTGACTGACAGCTATAAATGCTTAAATAAAAAAAATAATTTGGTTTTCATGTTTAATTTGAAAAGGACATTTATTATAATACAGCTTTTTATGTATTGGTGACAGGTCCACTTCGAAGAAACATTATCTAGAATTTTAGTAAAGTGTCAGAACTGAACAACATGAGTAGTCAAAGTTGTGACTTACAGACTTATTATCATCAAAAGCATGTTCTTCTATCTCCTCCTCTAGTCGGTCAGCAGCCTTTCGAACATCTTCTAGTATCTCATCAAGAATGGACAGACTTTTATTCTGATGCTGCATGTTTTTGAGTGCTTCAACTTGGTGTTTTTCAGCTGCCAGAAGTTCTACATATTCTTTTTCCTCCTGAAAACAAAAAATTACATTTATATTCCGAGTTACGGCTTCTATAAAAACTGATTAAATTACCAATGGTCGAAGTTATTGTATATTGTACATCTGTGTGTGCGTTTGCTTGGGTGTGCCGGACACTTATTTGAAATGTTTAGTTATTGTGGAATGCTGACCATCCTATCTGTGGCTTCTAGCACATAGGGTAATTAGATTGCCTCTAACTTGAAAGGTAGCCCAGAACAAGAGAGTTGCATAAGTATGTAACATGTAAAAAGTGATTGCAATTTTTTTTTAAATAAATTCACTTTAAGGAGGCCAGTAAGCATACATGCATATGGTAATGCTAAAATAAAATTTGTATAAATTTATATAAGGGCAGGTATATAAGCAATAAAATCATGCACTTTTGTGCTGAAGTTTAAGGAAGGTCATGTATTAAATTGCTTTAGCAAGAAAGCCAAAGATCCCTGTTGCAGAGACTTTTAATTATTAGCCTAAACCATGTACCTATTGCATAGGTATTGTATAGTATATCCTTTCACCAGTGCATTACAAACAGTAGACCAGAATCTTCCAATAGATTGTTTGAGGAGGTCACCACTTGAGCAGATATATGTCCCATTCGGGCCTGGTCACTCAGAAAAAAGGAGAAATCAGCTCATCTGATGGTTTAATGAATGGATCATACTACAGGTCTTCACAAACCCACCTGGAGAAGGCTTTATCAATGACCAAATACAATATTGTGTGATCAATTTAAACCCAGCTGTTCTGATGCAGAATAAAGGCCCAAGTGGTGCTTGCAAGATAGCAAGTCTAACAGCAGAGTGGTGACTCCACCTTAAACGCAGGGGTGGTCATGGAGTATTATGTGGTTTTCTATTATAGGAATCCCCAAAGCCATTGACACGTTTTTAAATTTAACTCCCAAAACAAAATAGAGAAAAGAGAATATGAAAAGGTAACACTTCAAACACTGCCATTTATTGTAAGCAGATGTGTAATGGTATCAGATTTTATCAGATTGTCAAATAATTTTAAGACCTCTGTTATAAATTAATGTAAATTGTAGTGTTATTTGCTGGCACTATATAAATAAACCATTAAGCTATATGTTTTTTTTGTGGCAGTGTTTGTGTTGTAACCTTGTGTTATGCTATGCGGGTGTTTATGCAGGCAGAAGATGAAACTGAAAAAGTTTGAATAAGAATATGCTTTTTCTACTTAAAACCTTTACTGAGTGAACAAACCCTATATCTCAGATGTGTTTTCCACATTATATTTTGGTTTGGTTTGGGGGCTGTGTGCCGAGATTATAAAAATCACAAAGGGTAATGTAGATACTTATTTGAACTGATGATCTCATAGTTCAATAAAGATGAGTTTGGTGAGTTTATATTTGATCGCCATTGTAATTTCTATATAATCTGATCAGATGAATCTCACTGATAATGCTTTCAACTACAGTAAGATTTGCCATTCAAGGTCTAATACAGCTAGAAACTCAGTTTCAGTTGTGTTTCACTGAAGCAGATGGGACTGCAATCACCACATGGTTTGGCCTGGCGGAGGTAGGCCACTATGCCAGTTTTGACTGTGGTCTTCATTCTGCTTGTTCATCTTGGGTTTTTCATGTTTTTTTTGGACTGGATGGGGTGGGAGTCATTGCAGCAGTACAGCTGGTGTTTATTTACGAGGGGAGGCTGTGGGCTACTTTGATATGGTATAGTTTGGTGGTCATGTCTGCAGTAGAGGCTAGTGTCACAAAACAAAGCAGAATTACTTTGTATACCTCTATATGAAAAGAAGTTCATAAACCCAACCTGTTACCACAGACAGTTAGAAACTGTGATATGTATTACAAACAATAGATGAATGTTTGAAATAAAATACATTTTAAAGAAATATATGAAAGCAATGGAAGAACCCCTTGCTGGGAAACATATACAACATGCAATTTACAAATTATGCAGCATTTTTTATAAGGCCCCTGTCGGACAATGGAGTGTTCCAACAAATATTCTTATGCTAAAAGGGAAGCTGTTAAAATCAACACTAACCTTAATTGCTGCTTCTCTTAAAGCTTCCAACCGCTGCCTACTGCTTTCCTTCATGTTTACAACATCCTTGTAATCTCCCTGCAGAGCTCTGCGCAGCCCATGAACTGCCTGAAATACAGAGTTCTCACTTTCATTTAGTTCCTTCTGGAAAATTTCAAATGTGTGTACTTGGAACAACTTCTCTTCAGATGACAACCCTGGATCTTTCTCTACAGCTTTAATAGCATTATTCAGCTTGTTCAGCACCACATTCTTCTGATGAAGGAGGCCAGACAGCTTTCGGCAGTTGTTCAGAAGCCATTGCTTTCGCTGGCTTACTGTGGCTCCTTTGCCTCGATGTAGCTTTATGGCATGCTGAGCTACTCCGTCATGCTCTGCAGTGCATACTAGGTGGTATGACAGCTGTAATGTAAGAATCCATAGGATGTTGGTAGGCATGGTTGGTTTCATCACAGGGTCAGCAGAGCAGCACGAAAAAAGTATCTGGATACATGAATGACTCAAGTCCCTTTGTCAAACATTGCTGATATTTCCACTGCACATTTTAAGCTGTAAAAATTTTGTAAAAGTGTCAGGAGCACAGATAATTTGTCTTTTAAAATATATTAAAGGGGTTGTTCACATTCCAACACTTTTTTTCAATTCAGTTGGTTTCAGATGGTTCACCAGAAATAAAGACTTTTTCCAATTACTTTCTATTCTCTATGTGTGACCGGTTTTCTAATATAGTCTTAATTTTCACCTTTCTAAAGCTGCTCTGGGAGGGGGGTCGACAGCTCTCTAAACTGTTCTAAATTGATCGTTTAGTTGATACAATTCTTATCTTTGTCCCTGCTGAGCAGAATCCCTGGGTTGGGATTGATACAATAGTTACTAATACACCATAGATGCTGCTGAGAAATGTATATGTGAAACTTAAATGTAACAAATTGTAACAGTTTAGTCTGCACCTGAATCACTGAGCTGCCAGACTGATATACCAGAGACAGGGACATTAAACATTAAACATAAATTTTGGAATAACTGTAAAAAATGGAATGCGATTGAAAGAAGCCTTCTGAAAACAACTCAATGGAAAAAGTATTTGCAAGTTGAACAACCACTTTAAAAGAGAAGAAAGTATTAAAATATTATTAGAAAAGAATTAGTCTGCTTGCAAAATATTAAGTTATTCTGCAATACCTCCTTGTTATTCTGCCAAAACAAAAGCTATTAACATGTTATATGAGATCATTTAGCAGACTAGTAGTCAGCACGACTTCCACTCTCTTCCTTGGCTGGGTGCACGTCCTCCAATGGCCACTTTCCACTGGCAATACAGGCGCAAAAATTAGTCCAGCACCCACAGTTTTCAATAAAATGGACTTTATTGGTCCAAGGGCATTACAGCAACATTTCAGACCAAATGGTCTGAACATTTGGTCTGAAACATTGCTGTAATGCCCTTGGACCAATAAAGGCCGTTTTATTGAAAACTTTGGGTGCTGGACTAATTTTTGCGCCATGTTATATGAGATCAACAGAAATATTAAGAGCAAGTGTCTCCTATGCACTTTACCCAAACCCCTTCTTCCCATAGTTAAAAATGTTGATTTTTTATTATTTATGTTAGTCAAGTGGTCAATTTTTCAACAAAGATTGTTCGACAAGTTCTGCAGGCTTGTTTTTATGCTTTTACTTACTTCCATTATTTCTAGTGTTAAGAAATCATTCAGATGTCAATATATTCTTTCCTACTTCTTTTCCTGTGGAACTGTGCTAAGCACAGGGGACAACCAAACTAAGAACAGTTTTAGATCTCTCACTCCATATGAAATCATTTCTGAATACTCAGAAAAAAAAAAATAATTAAGAATTACATTTCTGACAAGCCATGTTGGAAACAGCATCATGCCCAATTAGCAACATTGACAGTATCCAGATGGTTTCTGGTAAGGATAATGAAAGACAGGGCTATTCCCAGCTATATGCTAGGTGCAACCTTCAACTCGTGGGTGTGTTGCACTTAATTGCCCTGTTCGGTTTATGTACGTCAGTATTTACACATAGATATCTTTGCCCGTCTGACTGCTGTCAGGACAGAAGTAACCAATTACGCGCAATACTCTTTTACATGCCGATAGTGGGCATCCAGCGTCTTGCTTGAGAGGGATCCCAGTAGTTTATTCGATTGCGACGCATATGCTCCTCTTGGAATACATTCCAGGATCAGGCTATGATTCTTTGGGACAGATTCCTAGAGAGGGGCTATGCGCCTAAAGACATCAAAAATGCTTATGATAGGGCAGTGAGTTTGGATAGAGCAGCCCTTCTACAATACAAGCCCAGATCTAATTCTAGATTGGGACGTGATACTTCTCAAGCAAAAGTTTGTTTTCGCACTACTTATAGTAAGGATGCTAATTCAATCAAGAGTAGTGTACGTAAACATTGGGGGATTCTTCTCCAAGACCCAGTTTTGAAAAGAACTTTGGACAAAACTCCAAGTTTTGTCTTCAGAAGGGGTAAAAGTATAGCTACCCATATATCGAAAAGCTTATATTCTTCAAAAGTTAAGGAAACTGAACATCCCTGGATCAAATTTAAAGGCATATATAAGTGTGGGAGAACCAGGTGCAAAACCTGTTTAAATGTGACTCCATCAAAAACATTTTCAAGCTCTGTGACGGGGGCTATATATGCGATAAATCGATATTTTAATTGCATGTCTGAAGGAGTTATATACCTAATCACATGTGAGTGTAAATCCCAATATGTGGGCAAGACTATCCGCATGGCAAGTACCTGGTTCTTGGAACACATGTCAGCGGTGGACAGGAAGGATTATAGATCTGCAGTTGCCAAACATATAGTTGAGGAACACGATGGATATGCTAGGGTTAATTTCCAAATAATAGATAAGCCATTGCTAGACATTAGAGGGGTAACCATGAGACTAAACTCAGTAGGTTGGAGAATTTTGGATATACCACTTGAAAACCACTGAGGATTATGGGGGTCTAAATAGAGAGTGTGAGCTCGTGTTTTTGCAATTAGCATTATTATCAATATGTTTTGGTATTGTTAATGATATCTTTAAAATATCTTGCTTTTAGTTGAAAATATGTTGTATTTTTTAGATTTAATTTTTTTGTATATTTTTATATTAATATTTATACAGTAGAATCATTATATTCTCCTTTGTACTTATACTTGTACTCCTCCCCCTTTTTCATATCCTTAGGAGGTAGCGATTGAATATTACTAGTTACGCTTAACCCGGAGGGAATGTTATAACCTTTCATTTAATTCGTTTTCTAGAATGTTTTTAACCTGTGGGTTTTTGAAGGGTTAATTAGTCTGATTTATTCTAATTAACTATGGGTTATTGCACTATTTAGGGGTGGGGAGATAACTGTTTTCCTATGCTTCTGAGGAAGCGGTGTTGAGGCCACGAAACGCGTTAAGCATGGACTGTGTTTGATGCACTGTTGGTGTATTTTTATGTATGTCATTTAATCTTCAATAAATAGAAATATTTTAATTTCCGACCTGGTCTAGTGCTCCGTGGATCAAAGACTTTTTCAGATACTAATTGCTACGCTTTATCCGGAGGCGTGTCGGCGTTGTTAGCACAGCCTGTTTTTGGTCGGTTCCTGACTCTGGAGTCTGGGTGAGTGCTCTCCTATTGTGCCTCTACAGGACAGAAGTATAAACCAGTATATATAGAACTACACCTATATATACACAGAGCCACCCCTTCCATTAAGGAATTTATTTTCTTTTGAAGCAGATAGGTGTGCCTGTTTCAGGCTTTAGCTTTTCTTTTATGCTAATTTGGTCCCATTAACACCCTTTACTAAAGATCAGTGTTAAAAACCTCCATTATGCAATGCAGAAAAACATGCAACTAGGTAGTGCTTGTTTGGTACCCAGGGACATATGTTCCACTTGATCAAATGCATATCCATCCAGAATGCTGGGCTGATAGCAGTGATGGTTACTATTCCCTCTTAAATGGGCTGCTGGTGATAAATGCTTTAAATCAGTTTGGGCTGGTGATCTTTGAAACTGTAATGCTCAGGTAAAGCTTCAATAGTGCGGAGGTAAAATAGAGTACAATGATTTGAGGATTAAGTAAATTCACTCTATGTGCAGTTCTCTTAAATGGGCAGTATACCTCTTGTTAAATAGAAGTTCAATAAATATGGCTGGTGCTGAACAAACCGTTTTGTCTATTGTTTCAATCATAAAAAAAATCTATGTTTTTTGTTATTGCTTGGCTAAACAGGGAAAGAAAGGCGTCAATTATGAAGGGAGATTATCTATGCACTAAAGATTGAAAAAAAGGGGTAAAGACCGCTACTGCTCACCACTTGTACTCGTCCAGGTGCTCTATCAAGCAGTATTAGTTTTTGTGTGGGAGATAATTATATTACTAGTGCATAGATAAAAGACTCAAGGTAGGCAGACGGCACTTCTGGAAGAGATTTATTGGGGTGGCTGCTGTAAATCCTAACGCGTTTCGGGAGTTAATCCCTTAGTCATAGGTCATAGGGAGTTAATCCCTTAGTCATAGGATGACTAAGGGATTAACTCCCGAAACGCGTAAGGATTTACAGCAGCCACCCCAATAAATCTCTTCCAGAAGTGCCGTCTGCCTACCTTGAGTCTTTTATCTATGCACTAGTAATATAATTATCTCCCACACAAAAACTAAACATGGAGTAGCTTCAATATCCATATTTGCCATGTTCAGCTCAAGTAAAAACAAAACACAGATGTTTCATGATAAAAGCAATAGCCAAAAAGTGGGCTCTGCACAAGTCCTACTCACTGTTGAACAAAAAGGTATACTGCCCCTTTCAGAGAAGAGTCTTGTGCAGCCAGATTGGTTTCCAGACTGTTAAGGTTATGGCTTCATTTGACTCACCAGCAGCCTTCAGCCTTCAATGTAAGATACCATTCTCCCATATGCCAAGGCTCTACACATTTGCACAAATGTTTTTGTTTGTTTTTGAACAGCATTTCATCATTATTTACTAAGGCAGAGCCATTTAATATATCACTGGTTTATGGCAGTCATATTACTTACAGAATCATTTTATGTGCGATTTCTGCAAGGATTGCTGCAGTTTTTTCCTATGGTATTGACATTAAGTAGATTAATACTCTGTGTAATATCTCTCACTACATTAATTTTGTCCATTATGTTTTAAATCAATATTATCATACTCTTGTCATTGTCATTTTGTATATTATATCTTGTGTAATATTGCAGTCTGGCGTTACTTTATTATGCCATCACCATTTGCTGCTACCGCATTTCAAGCTGCAGTTTAACCTTCTCTATCCAGAATGCTCGGGACTTGGGGTTTTCTGGATAAATGATCTTTTTATAATTAAGATCTTCATACATTAAGTCTAGTAGAAAATCATGTAAATATTAAATAACCCCAATATGCTGGTTTTGCTTCCAATAAAAATTACTTGAATCTTAGTTGGGATCAAGTACAAGGTACTGTTTTATTATTACAGAGAAAAAGTATATCATTTTTAAAAATGTGGATTATTTGGAGAAAAAGTCTATGGGAGAGGGAAATTCTTCTGAACTTTTTGGATAGCTGGTTTCTGGATAATGGATCCCATACCTGTGCTATATTTTCAATAGTATGTTATTCTACTTATCTACTTATGGGGTGGTTCACTTTCATACAAATACAGTTTATATAGCCAATGATGTAAATGTAAGAATATTTCTAATATATGTGTATAAAAAAATCTCAGTCATTTTTTAGACAATAGTTGCTGTTTCTTTCAGTGACAGGTCTCCACGTACATGCTCCTGTAGTAGGGGTTCGTCAACCCCTTCCACCACGTCTGCAGGAGCATGAACCAAACTGCACAATGCAGAATTAGAGAAGAAATAGAATCATCTGTATATGATCATGTCTTGCAAGTTAATTTCATCCCTGTCCTGCTATTAGATAAGTGTTGTATGAAGTGCCTCTTCCACTTTCAGGTTTATCAATTAGTGATTGCACTGCTGCAGTAACTGACTTGAAGAAACATGCAGAAAGAAAATAGTGAGCAAATTTGGCACATTGTTTTTTTACATCTCCCTTGCGTGCCCCTGAAATGCAAAGCAGCATGGCCTCAAACAGCAGCACAAGCTTGCCATTCACATTATGGGATATCAGCATTGAGGCTGAGCAGTGATGCAGTCGGTGGTATAACTATAGAAGGGACACACAATTTTGTGCAAAACCTGCCAGCTTATTCTGCTCTGTAGACATCATTTCTTGCACTTGCTTACTCTGCCAATCACAGCTAATTTGTGCAGCACAAAGGGAAATACCTAATTTAATTGTATATTTTCTGCACTGTGTCTATATTATTGCCATTACAATATATTTTAGCAGATCACACACGTGACATGTGTGTGCAATATGACTTGGTGGAAAGGCGTCAAATGGTGCCACGTTGGAAGGGTTTGATGCTACAATGGTGCCACGTTGAAAGTTACTGAACTCTTCAGGTGTACCCATTTTTCTGCCAATGTTTGTTGCTAGAGATGACTGAGTTTTTAATTATACAACTGTGTAAGCAATGGGTATGGCTTGAATTCAATTCTAGTTATTAAAAGTGGAGTCCAGATACTTTTGGCTGCATAGCACGCAGTCATTCACAGACCTTTGTTATTATATAACCATCAATCAGGGAAGGAAACAATGGGATGTGGGAACAGTGGAACACTTACTTATATTCATTTTCATTTTATTAGAAGCATTTCATTAGAATTGCCTTATTCCCAATATGAAGGGGGGTAAAGTTATTTAGCTGTGTGGCCCAATAACATACAGTTATGCCAATGCCACCAAAAAGCAATAAATTAAAGGGCCAGCAACAACAAAACTAAGAGTGTTTACTAAGCAATGGATGCAGAGTACTGTTGTTACCCTGCACAGTAAAAAAATGTCTGCTACTAAAATATTTATAAAAATAAGCTGATTTACAGCATGGGTGGAGCCATGCAAGTTATAGGGCAAAAAGTCTTCTGTTTACACATCAGGTAACAGAAGACTGTATATAATACAATGGGGTCCGTTCTTATGCAGAAAGATAAAAAGAGCCCAATTCCCATTAACGGCTCTCTACAGGATATTGGAATAAAAACTTCTTGCATAACATATTTTTGTTGCCAATATATATTTAATTTTGTTTGTAGGTACTGGATGAATAGATACAAGCTTTAAATGTATAGTATATATTTTTACTTTTTTTTTTTTACAAATATGAGCAGAAATGCAGTAAAGTTTCAGCTTCTCTTTAGCAATAATGATTCAGGCACAGTGGTTCACCATCTTGGATTTTGTTAGGACTGTCAGTGACACTCAGGTGATCAGTGGACTGGTGAGAAGTTTAATTTAGGGGTGATAAGTAGATCCTCTAGCAAAAAATAAGGTTTGTATTAGAAACCTATGTTAATTGCATTGGTATCTGAGTTGCCATGTAATGAGAATCTGAATCACTAATCAGACTTCTATTTTGACTTTTCTATTCTCTCTCTACGTAGTATATTGTGAGTCGATCCCTAAGCTCAGAAAACTGCAGCAAAAGATGTCCAGGAAAATGTACTTTTTTAGTCCAGCTACTCCCCTTCACGTTGGAGATGCGGGTAGGGGTGCGGGAGAGCCAAGCACCAGACTTTGTATAAAAGTAAATATTCATACCTGATATCTAGGGAACACCGTTATATAACTTTTGATAGACTGGCATCGGTACAACAGAGCAGCTGCCTCTCATATGGAAGTGCTTCCATCGTACTGCCGTTTTCCTGCAGCCAGCAAGTCATTCCAGCCTGAGTCGTTCATTGTTAAGCAGAAAAATCACTGCTCGTGTGACCCTCTTCTCCCATAACCAGCTGCAGCAGCTTCTACGCTGATCTGCCAGCGTCACCAGGCGGGGCCACCGCTAAACAAAACTCAGCGCACCTTAGTACGCACAAACTCGCCCACGCGTCATCACGATGCGCCTCGAAGGTGTGTCGGGAAACGTAGTTTTAGGCAGTGTCATAACTCAGCTGGAGGAAAACTGGCGTCAGACTGTATTATGGCTTAAACAAAATCTCCTTCATTCTTTTTAAACACGTTCAATTACCCCGTGTATGAGCAACATTTGTGTGTTAACCTGAGCACGCTGGTACAAATATACATGTTAGAAATGCTTCCATACATGTGAATACGCCCGGCTATGCTACTTAGGGACACGTCTTATCAGTTTCAGCTTTATCCCGATGAAGGCCATTACGCTGGTCACAGACTATCAAGCAACAAACAACACCGTAAAGACCTACAACTCCCGGCATCCCCCGGGGCACTTCAGGTCCTTGGAAGGAGGAGGGAGCGATGGACGGGATTGGTGTTGCGCATGCGTCGCCTGCTTCGGGCTGAGAAGTGGTGCAAGCGGCTAGGGATAAAATGGTAAGGTGGGGGGTAGGAATCTATGGGGTTTTACTAGGTTGGTGGACGACTTAGGCCGATACACTCCAGAGGACTAGGACTAAGGGGGGTGATAGAAAGGGTGGAAATACTAATATGTGCGTAGGAGAAAGGTCAATTCAAGGGACACCGGTGATACATGGAAAGGAGGCAGCTAACTTTGTGCTCTGCTAACACAGCCTCCCGCTCCCCTCGCTATATGTCCTGTCACAATAGGTGACATGGCTGCCTGGCCCTTTCACTTCTCCTCCCGGCGGTCCTCCTGCTGTTGCTCAAATCTAACTCCCAGTGTAGGAAGTTGTAGTTGTGCAAGTGCTGATAGGATACAGCTTGGACTATTCTCCGCTTGTAAAGCACACAGGGTATGAAATGGAAGCTCCCGGTGTATGGGAGAAGCATGAGTTGCTATAAAGTTTGCCTTGGCAGGGGCTGTGACAGCCAGAGAGTCAGGCACAAGGGGACTGACAGGCTGGAGGAGGGGATTTGCTGGTATTTTGAGAGCTGTCACATGCAGCTTCCACCATTGCCTTTTTTGGGCTGCACTGTTAGGTGTAATGGTATGGGACCTTGACTCCAGCCTCACTCCTTGAGAGGCCCAAGATTCTCACTCCAACACTTTTGGGGGATTCTGCACTTGTAAATGAAAGGAAACAGGTAGGGCCTGAGGGATCAGCTTTTCTTTTCAAGGGGTGTGGGGGGTTATAGGGTTGTTACCACCCATATGGAAGCAACTAGGTTTTGCTTTCTTTCCTTTTCAAACCTACTGACACTTGATAGCTGCTTCTATATTATGTTTTTCTCTTCACAGTCATTCAAAGTAAAAACACTCAGCCAAATACCTGCTTTGTTTAAGGGCTGGTTCCACATGACAAATATAACTTCACTGCTTCATTTATATTTCTTAATGTTGTGTTTCCAAAATGGCCTGCCCAATATACACTTGTCAAGTTTCATTCTGTGTCCTTGTTGCACGTTACCTTATTCACATTCTATTTAGTCCTTAGCTCAGAGACTTAAAGCTGTTAAAACATTAGCTCTTAAATTTGGTTGTGAGCCCTGTTTGCTCATATCAAGGTTACATGTATTTGACAAAATTGTATCATTTATTTCACAATAGTAGGAACATTAAAATATCGCCCTATTCATATGGTATAAATATAAAACATAGGTTAGTCAGACGTAAGTGATGCTTTATTTCAGTGATGCAGCTAAACTCCAAATGGATGCACCAAATCCAAGATTTGGTCCAGGATTCAGCTTTTTTCAGCAGGATTCAGATTCGGCTGAATCCAAGTGCGTGGCCAAACTAAATCCAAAAAAATCACATGACTTTTCATCACACACACAAGGTTTAGAATTGATTTTAAATGGTTAAAGGTTCTTTTTGATTTAGTACACATATCAGGAAACAGCTGTACTTCCGAGTGTGCCATGCATGTAAGAAACAACACACCAAATCAGATTTCTTCACTGATGACAGATGAGTTGTTTCCACATTTATTGACGGTGCCTTAGTTCACCTTACATCTTCTATAGTTAACACAGGATAAGACTATCAGGATAACATATCTGACAGCTATGGTTATGGAGATGTAGAACGAAGCCGCACACACACAATTCTGTGCAGTTGGATCACAATAAATGGGATAAGCTCCCCAACTGTGCAGAATTGTGTGTGTTTCTGTTCTACCTCTTTATACACTGCGAGGACCTTGCCGGTCATAGGGGGGACCAGCACCACTAGTGCAGTACGTGAGTTACAACAGGTGTGCAGTGTTAAAACTGTATTTGATAACTACTGTTATCCATAACCAGTTTCACAGAAATATCGTTTATATTTTTTCTTTTCAAAACCCTGTACTTTACATCCTATTTTATCAAATTCTATCAATACTGGAATCTGTAAACATTGATTTGTTAGGTGTAAGGCCACAAAAACGTTCCTAAATGGATCAAGCGGCTATCAATATTTTATCTCAGAATACCATAGTATTTGTTAAGGTAAGAGCCAAGTCAGTACAGGAAAAGAGATCAGTACTTTAGGCTGTCTGGAGAAGTAGCAGCATCAGCTTATTACCATTTATGGGGAGCAAGGATTTGATATATACTTCACAAGTGAGGCATTTAACTCTTTATTCTAGGTTTGAAGATTCTGGGATACTTCTAGGTTTGAGTTAATGAGAAAAAACACTGCAGGACACTGGCAAAATAAGCAACTTATTGAACAGAACAGGGTTGTCTGATAAAGTCAATCATCTTGTATCCCAAACAAATATGTAAACACACTCATATTCCATGAAAATAAATCCACGGCCGCAAGTATATTCATAGACATCTACAGTACCAGGTCACAAGTAATAAGAAATGGGCATAGCATGAAAGCTGGATCCTAGAGCACAGGATGATTCCCTTCTGTTTTGGGACATAGACCTTTATTATAGATAAGTTTGTGTGTGGTAGCCATACTTGCTGGTAACCTGGTGTTAAACTTACTTGCATATGACAGATTTTCGGAAAACAATGCTGCATGTATATACCTATAACCATGGAAATGACATTTTGATAGTGTTTTATTATTATGCCCACAACACTATAGTGAAATGACTTGAGTGTCTACTGCCATTTCTTAGAAATCTATGTAATTGCAATTGACAATCATTCCAAAAAGGCAGTACGTTCTCCAACTTCTTTATAATTAAAAAATAGTATATGTTTTGTAAAATGGTAGATGCAGCATAGAGCAGGACAATACCTGACTATATTTAGAATAAAACAGTTTTTAATTAAAAGGTGTTTTATTATTGCCAGTCCTATTTACATCTCTTAGACTGCTGTACATATGGCATTGTCTGAGTCTGAAGAGCACAATTTGCTGCAAAGATATAGGTATATCTAGGGAGAAGATCCAGAAAACTTTCATTTATTAGACTGATGCCACAGGGGTCTAACCAAGAATAAGCCCCTACACTTGCACTTGTCTCCTTCCTTGCATGCAACTGTAACCATTGTACTGGCCGTGGACAGGCACATGAGTCAGATTTTTTTTGCCGAAATGCGAGAGTTTGCATTTAGCATCTGAAATCCGCTGAGTGTGCTGGACGCAATGGTCTTCCAGGTGCGGCAAGGGAGATGGCTGATGCCAACGTAGAGGCTGATTCTTGGACTGGGTTTTTTCTGCAGACCAAGATAGGATTTTCAAGTAACTGCTTATTTTTATGCCAGATTTTTGCACAAAGGTACTTGGTCTCTGAAAATTAATACAGAACTCAATAAATAATACGTTTTCTACCCAGCGATGCCTGGGGATGTGTGGTGTAATTGGTTGAATAGTAAATGTGGATTTTCGAGTGCCAAAATTCACAAATTCAAATTTTAATCCCCCTTTTAATAGCCCTCCTGACATTTGAGTTTTTGTTTTTTTTTCGGGAGAAAAACTATTCGAATTGAAAAACATTTACATGAATTCGAATTGCGACCTTTGATCAATGGGCCTCCCCATGTTGGTCAATAAACTAGATGTAAATATATTTACCCTGTTTATATAAAATAAATTCAGCCAACCTCAAATGGTCAGGAAATATAATTTTTAATGATACCTGCGAGAGAAATACTTAGAATGCTTTTTTGAGGGTTACTTATTTAGGCATCTGAAGTATTTTCACATTACACGTTCCTTTCAGTAGCCTGATGTTTTACCAAGTTCTGATTTGTTTTTAATATACAATACCTAACTATATGTATATATTGATGTTCTCTTTCAGTTTCCAGATAAGGTATTTTAAAACTCTGACAAACAAAACTTTGTCGTCTTGTACTGTTCTAAGAGATAATACTGACATGAAAAATATGTATACATCAAGAGACCTAAATCTTGTTTATGTAACAACTTCTGCTGCTTCTTTTGCCTCCTAAAGCATAAACTTAAATCGTCTCAGAAGGACAAGGTGCGTCAGTTTATGGCATTTACCCAAGCTGGGGAAAGGACTGCAATATATTGTTTAACACAGAATGACTGGAAATTAGAACTGGCAACAGACAACTACTTCCAGAACACATCGTTGTACTGCAAAGAATCAATGAAAAGTACAGTAGATAAAAAGAAATTAGAACAATTGTATAACAGATACAAAGGTAAGAATTCCTCAGCATGGAAGAGTAATCCTAAACATTGTAATGTTCTTCTATATGTTTTGCTGTTTAGGTGGCACCCTTGGGTTTTTCCCAGTAATGCAAGCAAAGTTGGTGTTCTTCAAAGCACTTTTCAATTCCTGTGCCTCTTGCATAATTAGTCTATGAAATAGAATTGTTATATGTTTATGCAATTGGTATATATGCATAAACATACATTTTTGCCTTGTGGTACACCTAGCATTTTGGGTGTTATAACTGCAGAAGGAATTCTTAAAATTCCCATTTCCATGGAATACACAAAGGCTGAGCCTTATTCCACTGATTTTTAAAGCACAACAGATTGTTCTACTGTGGATGTTTGAAACAAGAACAAGTGGAAATCCTTTTTATCTTAGACTTAGGGGGTTATTTATCAAAGGTTGAGTTTGTGAGGGTTTTCCTACCTCAAATAAACTCACAACTCAAATGTTTGCTTATTTATGAAAAACCCGAATGTAAAAAACTTGATTGGATGCAATCAGGGAAAAACTTATGGTCTTAAAAAAACCTCAAATTTATCAAGTTTTTAAGCACAAACCACTGTAAAAAAAAACCCTGAAAATCATAAAGGCAAAAAACAAGGGACCTCTGCCATTGACTTGACATAACGTCAACAGTTTTTATCTGGACTATATTCGAATTTGGGATTTTAGCAACTTTGGGACATAGTAAATATTGAAAAAAAAATTTTTTTATACCAAACAATTTGAGTTTTTAAAAAAAAAAAAAATCCTGTAACGTATAAAATATTTTTTACCTTCTATCTATCTATGTAGAATACAAATTTTGAGTCATTAGTCATAAAGTCACAGCAGCTTGAATGGCTGCCCCCATGGCTACACAGCAGCTTGTTTATATAAACTATAGTAGTCTTTTCTGAAGCAAACACACGGCTATTAACGGTACATTTTATTCTAATTACTTTCTACACTTTCAGTTTTTGGTGTTACTGTTCCTAATATATTTTCCATGTTGACTGAAAAAAGTTAAGTACATAACATACAAGACATTTTATCACTGACAAAAGATCAAACTATAAACCATTCCTTTGATAATCAAAGTTAAACTACATAAAAGAAAAACAATTGGAAAAAATAAAACAACATATATTAATTGAACCATACATATAGCTGTATAATAGTTATTAAAATGAAATCCAATTTCCATTTTTTAATAAAGCATTTATAGCTGCTGTAAGCTCATTTAAAAATCTAAGCTGTCAATCAAATTTTGTCTGCCACTCCTTTATTACTTAGGCATAGAGGCAGGGCAGACAATTACTTTCACTTTCCATTCAGCACATCCAAGATGCCACTGCTCTCCACACATTTCCCCCATTCTTTTCACAGTTTAATTGTGTAGTCAGGGAATGGGGATGGACATTGGTCCCCCATTCTGGTGCACAAACAAGATTCTGAGATGATGCAAGGCTTTCCTTAAAAACAGTGTCCACAAAATGGCTCCTGCTTGCTTGCTTAATTATACACTCCCAGACTGAAGGAAACACAATTCAAATAATTTATATAGTGTAAAGTTCATTTTGCTTAACTAATGTGATAAAATAGGATTTTGAATAATTATTTTTGTTGACGGGTCCCCTTTAAATGTAATCCTAAATTAACTAATGTATTGTTACTTTTTACCCAAAATTGCTTCCGACTCCAACTCCACCTCCACGACTTTAACTCCACAGCTCTGCTCATCTGTCTATGTATCAGAACTGCTGAAATCTGTTACTGACCAACAGGGGTGAAATTGAACCAGTGATACCAAATATTTTCTTCACATTTTGACTAATTAAAACTCAAAATAATTGCTGATTGGTTGCTACGGCAAAAGGATCCAGTATACCACCCCAAGTTAGTAAATGAGCTCTTCCAGGGTAAACTGTGTTATTTTAAGCTAACAAGACTGCTTCTTCTGTGTGTCTTTTCTCTTTTCTGTTACAGATCCCCAAGATGAAAATAAAATAGGTATAGATGGAATTCAGTTGTTTTGTGATGACTTACACCTGGATCCTGCAAGTACCAGTGTATTAGTTATTGCTTGGAAGTTTAGAGCAGCCACACAATGTGAATTTAGTAAAAAGGAGTTTATTGATGGAATGACAGAGCTTGGGTAAGTATGGAAGGATAGATCAGCTAAATCTTCATGTGTTTTTTTCATTTATCCATTGTGTTTCTCATTAGACAGTGCTATAATTATAGTAGTGTCTATCTTCCTCATAAAATGTTTATATTTTGGTATGCATTATTGGTACTGAACGTGTCCCCCCCATCTTTTAAAGATGTATTACTATAAGGAGGTTTATTTGTATGTTTTACAGCAAAATATTTGATTAAAGGTGACAGCCTTCTCTATAGAACATATTTTGCACATTGTCAGCATCATCACATAAAGGCAGAGATAACAATGCAGGTATGGGATCTATTAACTGCAATTCTTAGGAACTGGTGTTTCACATATTAAGGCTCTTTTGGTAATGCAGAGCACCATATTTAAAGCATTGGTTCCCAGACTTTAAGGCTGGCCTAAAAGCAATGCATGGGCACCCAACACAAAGGATAATTGGGGTGAAATCTGTTTTTTCTTAAAAGGGTTGTTCACCTTCCAACACTATTTTTTCAGTTTGTTTCAAAAATATAGATTTTTTTCAATTACCTTCTGTGTGTGACAGTTTATCCAGTGTTGAAGTGTAAAGTTTTCTTTTTCACCTTCTTTCTTGCTGAAGCAGCTCTAGGACGGGGTCACCGACTAAAGTACTGTTCTAAATTGATACATTTAGTTGATGCATTTGTTATCTTTCACCCTGCTGAGCTAAATCAGTTTCATTACAGGCAGCTGTTATCATTGATACAATAGTTGCTAATATTCCATAGATTCTGTTAAAAAATGTATCCACTAAGTATAGCAAACTGTAACAGTTCAGAATCTGCACATGGATCACTGAGCTGCCGGACCGAAACACCAGAGTCAGGAGCATTAAAAAAAAATAACAGTTGGAAAGTAATTGAAAAAGTCTAAATGGAAAAAGTGTTTGGAAGGTGAACAGCCCCTTTAAGAAAAGTATAGGTGAATGAATATTATCATCAGATTTTCATCTTGAACTTTATTTTCAGTTAAGAAGGACTCAAAAACATTGGAATATGGAGTGGGACCTGACCCCCAAAAGTCTTCAAAAAGGCACATAACACTTAGCAAAATAATCATATTAGGTTTATTAACCTGGAATTTTGCTATCTTGCTTATTGTCCGGTACAAGGTGCTGTTTTGTTATTACAGAGTCATTTATTTAATTAGACGTTATGAGAGATGACATTGCTCTGTGTTTAGAGTAGGGATGTGCCGAATCAACGTTTTTGGATTCAGCCGAACCCCCCGAATTCTAATTTGCATATGCAAATTAGGGGTGGGAAGGGGAAAACAGTTTTTACTTCCTTGTTTTGTGACAGAAAGTCACGCGATTTCCCACTCCTAATTTGCATATGCAAATTAGGATTTGGTTCAGCCAGGCAGAAGGATTCGGCCAAATCCTGCTGAAAAAGGCCGAATCCTGGATTCGGTGCATCACGATTTAGAGCAGTGATCCCAACCAGTAGCTCGTGAGCAACACGTTGCTCCCCAACCCCCTGGATGTTGCTCCCAGCTGCCTCAAAGCAGGGGCTTATTTTTGAATTCTTGGCTTGGAGGCAAGTTTTGGTTTCATAAAAAACAGGTGCACTGCCAAACAGAGTCTTAATGTAGGTTGGCAATCCACATAGGGGCTACCAAATGGCCAATCACAGCACTTATTTGGCACCCTAAGAACATTTTTCATGCTAGTGTTGCTCCCAAACTCCTTTTACTTCTGAATGTTGCTCATGGGTTCAAAAGGTTGGGGATCCCTGATTTAGAGTATTCTAAATAACAGCTTTCCAGATAATATATCCCATACCTGTATTCTAATGCATTTAATATATATGTGAGCTACAAACCTAGAGTTGTGTCTCCTATGTTTTTGTATCAGTAGGCAAATACTTTTAAAGCAACATTATGGTTCTTGCTGATTTTGTGATTTAGTATTAAAGATGCGCATATGAATAGAAAAATGAATTGCGCCCATTCTTCTATGGCAGGTGTGACAGCACAGATAAATTAAGGGTGCAGCTACCTCGGCTAGAACAAGATCTCAAAGACCCCCTCAAATTCAAAGACTTCTATCAGTTTACATTTAATTTTGCAAAGAATCCTGGGCAAAAGGGACTAGGTATGTATTTATAAACTGCTGGTAAAATAAACTATGATGGCTTGTTGAAACTGCTCGTGCATGTGCAACCACCCAACCATGATGCTTTGGTCACACATTGTCAGATGTAGCCCTTTGACTTAACAAACAAGTTGTGGCCAGCTTGGCCATGCAGGTAAGCTAGAAAACCGGAGGTTCCTGTTTGGCGCAAGTGTACTTTAACATGGTGAATTACTCCCCTGTTGTGGGAGCAGTTTACCCAGTTTAAAACAGCCATTCAGTTGTTTCTAATGTTTCTTAGATTAAACCCCTTCACTGCCTGGTTCAGTGGCGGAACTACCGGGGGTGCGAGCGGGCCAGGGCCCGCACCCCCTCAGGGCCCCCCAGCAGTCCGTGCGCCACATACAAATGCGGCCGTACGGAGGGGGACGGGGCCCGGCTGCACGTCACGCACCAGGGCCCGCCCCCCTCTAGGATTGCTACTGGTCTGGTTCCCTTAGGTGGAAGAGGCAGTAGAGGTTGCATATGTTTGCTAACTAATAATACAGGAAGATCGTAACATTTAAAACAAAATTTTAAATGTCAATGTAACAGAGCCCTCACAATTTATTGTGACAATGATGCTGCCATCTGACCCCTTTTAAACCAATACTCGTAATATATATATAAGCACTCGCACACCCTTTGTATTTTTAATGGCAATAAGCTTGGTGCCCAGTGTTTAGAGGATATTGCAACCTCCCAATCCAAGTAGAAAAGAAGCATACTGGCACACAAGGAGTGTAGTTGCAGGGCAAGCCCTTGCAAAATGCTTACTGTGGAAGTTCAAAGTTTCAGGGCTTCCCCCATACCTTATCTGCAAATGCAGGGCTGAGCAGCAGACTTAGTAGCCACCATGTTTGGCCTCAGTTCTGGTTCCAGGCTCTCCAAGTGTGCGTAGTAGTAACCAGAACAAGATTGGCTTCCAGTGCACCTGCTCCTGCTTAACAATCTGCTCCAGGGACAGGAACTGGCACAGGCAAACATGAAGGAAGCCATTCCCACTGCACAGATTTAGGGGCAGATTTATCAAGGGTCGAATTGAAAATTACATTTTTTTATGGTCAAAACTGTCAATTCGACTAGGGAGTTATTCCAATTCAAAACGAGTTTTTTTTTAAAAAAATTAGATTTTGAAGATTTATCATACTCTGGCCCTTTAAGAACTTAAATTAGAGTATTCGCCACCTAAAACCTACAGAATTGCTGTTTCAGTCAATGGGAGAGTTCCAAGGATCATTTTTAAGTTGTTTGCAACCTTACCGACATTTGAGTTTTTAAAATCCTGATCGAATTACATTCAAGTTTTTGGGTTGATTCCATTCATCCGAGTTTAAAAAATTTGATTTTTTTTTTTTTAAATGTAGGGGAGTTTTTAAAAACTCACATAAATTCGACCTTTGATAAATGTGTCTCTTACAGTTAGAAATAAGGTATGCAGTAGCAGGGCAGGTTTGGCAGTAATTGAAGTGGTTGTGGAAGGGGCAATGGTGGTTTGTTCACCTTTAAATTCTTTGGCAAATCAGCATGTTTTTGGTATATGTGCTCAGTTGTAGATCTACAATATATTTGTAGATTTTGGAAAATCTGCAAATTACTAAAATTAGGGGATGGGTTCTTAAGAATAAATCCATTCAGGTTAGCTATGACAATTGTTTGCTGGGTTCAGTTAATTTAGCAGAATTATGAAGACCAATCGAAACAAATTCCAAAGTATATAGACAGTGCTGAGTGAATTGATAAAATTCATCTAAAAAATCATGGTGGATTTACTGATCAGCTGTATGTTTGAATGCATTAGTTGACTGGCTGAAATGGGTTAGCCAACTTGGTTTTTTGCACCTGTCATTACTATGCCCCTTAATCTTGTAACCATAGTTAGGCTATAGAGTAATTTTATGGCTATTTATCAGCTAACATTGTCCCTAGGAGCCTGAATAGAAACTGAGAGTGAGACAGGTTTGTATGATTCTAGCGTACCTACATTCAAGATTTCTACTTATATTCTAACTCCAATAATTCTTTTGTTTGTTTATTTTCAGATTTGGATATGGCAGTTGCTTATTGGAATCTAGTGTTGTCTGGAAGATTTAAATTTTTAGATCTTTGGAACACATTTTTGTTTGTAAGTACACCATCTAGTATCATTTCTATAATTTCATAGATTTTTTTTTTAAATCAATAATTATTGATAATGAAAAATGTTATCCATACAATAAGGGGCAGGTTTATTAAGGGTCGAAGTGAATTTGAATTTTCAAATTTTTTTGGTCAAAACTCTCAAATTTGAATTGTGAATTATCCAAACTTGATTTGAGTTTTAATTCAAATTTTGAGATTTATCATACTCTGGCCCTCTAAGAACTCAAATTTAACTATTCGCCACCTTAAACCTGCCGAATTGCTGTATAAGTCAAAGGGAGAGATCCAGAGATCAATTTGTTTGGAGCCTTCTCTAAAAAAAACTTGTCGAGTTTTTTAATTAAATTCGAGTTTTCTAATTCGATTCAAATTAGATTCGAATTTGTGCGAGCTGAGAAAATTTTATTTTATTAATACATTTTGATTGGTCGAATTATGAGTTTATGGGAGTTCATGAGAGTTTAAAAAAACTTGCATGAATTTGAAATTCTACCCTTGATAAATGTGTCTCTAAGGGTTAATGCAGAAGGAACACTTGCGTTGTTACATTTTTGTGGCCGCTAAAAGCCAAGAGCAATATCTATTATTATGGGGACCAATTATTTCTAAAGGAGGCCCTGACAGGGCGTTTGTATCACTGGGCAAATCACACCACTCCGTAGACAAGATGCCTGAAAATAACTTTTGTTTTGCAGATTATAGGAATTGTCTACTCCAAACCAGTCCCATTACATAATCATGATTCCTATTGTATTTTTGTGCCCGCTGGTGGTGTGTTTAAAAGCCCAAGCTGTTTATTATTTTAGTTCACAAATCACTTACTACACTTCTTTTTTTTTTCTGGAAATGCTACTAGGTGTTCACTTCACTAGAGTCCCTCTTTAACTATTTCTTTCTTTATTTGGTTTTGGTAGTTCACTAACCACTAATATAGTAAAGGTACGAGACCTATTATAATGCTCAGAACCAGGGTTTTCAAGATAATAGAATTTCTGCAATTTGGATCTCCATACTTGAGTTTGCTAAAAATCACTTAGACATTTATTACATCAAATAACCTGTATGGTTTGTTTGTGTGCCCCGTGAATCCTCCGATCCCAGGGGATGGCCCTTAGTTCTTAAAATGGCAATTTTCTATATAGGATTACCCAATGGCACGTACTACTACAAAAAGATACTATTATGAAATTGTTTTATTTACATATTTACAAGCAGGGTTTTACATATGAGCTGTTTTATGCAATATTTTTTTAAGTGACCTACATTGTTTTGGGGTATAGTTTTCACTCTATTGTAAATAGGCTATTAAGCAAATGTTGTTTCTCATATCTGACAAACTTCACATTTCATTACTAGTTTACTCCATGTTATTCCTCATTGCTAATTACAACAAACATATATATATATATATATATATATATATATATATATATATATATATATATATATATATATATATATATATATATATATATATATATATATATATATATATATATATAAAATATATATATATATATATATATATATATATATATATATATATATATATATATAAACTCACGTTACAAAAAAATCTAAGTACCTCGGTGCAGTCATAAAATATAAAATAATCGAACAACAATGTCCACACTTTCAGGTCCTAAAAAGTGAAAAGGTTATTTATTGAAATGACCTGACGTTTCGGTTAGCACTTTAGCATGTATCTTAACTTTGAGATATATATATATATATATAGATATATATATATATATAGATATATATAGATATATATATATATATATATATATATATATACTCCTATACATAATATAAATATATATATATATATATATATATATATATACTCCTATACATAATTATGTATATTTGTTGTTTAGGAACATCATAAAAGGTCAATTCCAAAGGATACATGGAACCTTCTCTTGGATTTTGGCAATATGATTGCAGATGATATGTCTAACTATGACGAAGAAGGTATGATTTTTCATTTACGGTAACATACATGAAATTGTCTAACTACTTTTAGATCTGAGGACTGGGTAAGCTTGCCCTCTACAAAAATCAACAAATAGTTAATGGCTGGCAACAGTTGTTGCGCCAATGGTTTTATATTCTTGTGCTAAGATGCGATAACGACAAGGGAAGGGTATAAAGGAAATCGGGAAGAAGGCAACATCTGTACCCACCTACTGTATCAGCCACATGGAAGGAATGCTAGTTTATTTAAGTTGTAAAGCTTTTCTAAATAAAAATTTCTGCATAAGTTTAATGGAAACACATCTTAAAAAAAATATCATTCGTGTTAGTTCCACTTTAGCAGTGCAAACATGCACCAGTATTTAATTTAAAAGCAATAAATGTCTGTTTACATTCTCTTTTCTTTTGGCTATGAAGTCTCAAACAATGTTACAAGCAAGCTCAGACCCAGAGAATTTTGGTATTCATAAGTAACATTGATTTAAACTGCAAATCGGCAGGTTTTAGGTGGCAAATAGTCGAATTTGAGTACTTAAAGGGCCAGAGTATGATAAATCACAAAAATCGAATTTGAATTTTTTTAAAAAACTCGAATTTGAATTTTTTTTAAAAAAAAACTAGAATAAAATTTAGCAGTTTTGACCATAAAAAAATCAAATTTCACATTCAACTCTTGATAAATCTGCCAGTAGTGTGGTCCAGGTGTTGGTAGGGGAGGAGGGAGGTGGATTCCCTTAAACCAAAAACAAGCCACACATATTTGCATAAGGATACATATGGTTTTAAATATAAGAATTAAAAGTTGTTCAGTGTTTCTAAAAAGTTGGGTAAGCTTTCTGCTTGTGCAGCCTCTAATAAATTAAAGGGAATAATAAAGTACAGTATTCTTTGTATTTACGAAGCACAAAGCCTATCCTACCTTGAAATATAATTTAACAACTAGTGTGAATGTAGGTGTGGTCTCATACCACTTTACTTATTCATTAAGCCCTTTTGTGTTGGATGACCTCATTAAACAAACTGCTTTGGAGTATTGAAAACAGTGTGTATGCTCAAGGTGTTTCATATACTGAATCATAAATATTCTTTTCCTTGATGATTCCTTGATAGAAATGCTTTCAGCTTCACCTTTAGTGTGTTATATAGAATGGCTAATTCTAAGCAACTTTTTATTTGGCCTTCATGTTTTCTTTGTTATAGTTTTTTTTAATTATTTTCCCCCATTTATAGACAAATGTTTTGTAAGGCTACACATTTATTGCTATTGCTGCTTTTTATTTTTCATCTTTCAGACACTATTTATATTCCAGCCTCTTTATTAAATCAGTGCATGGTTGCTAGGGTAATTTGGTCCCTAGCAACCAGATTGCTGAAATTGCAAACTGGACAGCTGCTGAATAAAAAGCTAAATAACTCAAAAAACACAAGTAATGAAAAAATAAAGGCCAATTGCGAATTGTTTTTGAATATCACTCTCTACATCATACTAAAAAATTTAAAGGTCGACAAACTTTTTGACATTCTGATCAGTTCTATGCACACAAGCATGTATATCTTCTAAAACTGAAATTGAAACAAACTCTTTTCTCTTTCAGGTGCATGGCCTGTTCTTATAGATGATTTTGTAGAGTATGCAAGACCATTAGTCACAGGAGGAAAACGTAAACCTCTTTAGCTAAAGACTGCTAAGAAGGACTAATGATGCTTCGTCATTTCATTGGATAATGAAGACTTTTTATTTGGTTAATGGCCGAGAAGACCTTGCGGCAGACAGTTCTGGACCTACAAAAAATCCTTGTCAGAATTCTGCCTGAACCATGTTGGTGGGCTGCTCTTGGACAGGAATTTGCCCTAGAGAGGGCACTGGTAGTTTGTGGGATGCTGGCTTCATATCTTATATTGGTTGTATCTTATAGGATGTAGAGAATGCATGATTTTATACTTTGGAGCAATTACAATAGAGGCCATTTTATTAAAAGGAGAAAATATTTAATGAGCATGCCATTCCGTTTATGAGCCAGAAGTAAACACCAGCAATTAATTATCAGCTGTATTATATTGTAACTATATAAAAAGCAGTATTTGTGGTATAAATTCTATCTGATGAGAACTTGTATGGCATGTTGTATTTTTTATCACTAACCCTTTGATACAATAATGAAAATAATATAGGCAAGGCCAGGTGACCCTTACAAAGCAAAACCGGTATAGAACCTAATTTGACATTATAAAGCTCTGGTTCAAAACCAGGTCCACCCAATGTGATCTTCAATAAGCCCTCTTGTGTACCTAGGCCTTGGGTACAAAAATTAAGTTGTAAGCTCTTCGGGGCAAGGATTCATTCTGACTATGTCAATGTAAAAAAAAACATAAATTATAGTGTTAACGAGCTTTAATGTATAACTCATGCCTTTGTTTTTTATTTAAATTGATATCTAATTAAATAATATTTAAACTGTATTTTGTCTGTTTTCTTTCAAGGGTATCCGGCATAGCATGTTTACTCCAGGTGAATATATTAAATAAGTGCATTGTACCCATATAAGCAACCAATAAGTACTCCTTGCAGAGTAGGCTTCCCTTTTAAATATGGATCTGATCACGTTGCATGAAAATAACATGCAGTCACTTGACATATCAGAACTGCAGCAGAGGAGCAGATATTCATGAAGTTTGAAACACGGTGAAACAAGGTACTAAAAGCTTTCAAACCAATAAGAACCTTGTTATACATTTGTAATTTGTGTGAATTTGTTTGTATTTTCTTTAAAAGGCATACTTGTAAAATATATGTCCTATATATACAGTTAGGATAATTGAAGCAAACCTGAATAAGGGCAAACATTTACTCTTATTAAAACATGAACCCCATAATTCCTAATTAGTATATACAAAGTACCCTGCAGCTGGAAAGAATAATACACTGTCAAAGAGTGGGGAATATCAGCTCAACTTCTGCATTGTGTAATGATAAATCTCACGCCACTACAACTTTTCCATGGGGAACTGTTCACTACACATAAAATGAGATTTTTAATCTGAGTAGATCCGTTTTTGTCATAATTCTTAACTGCAAATGCCTTTGTGTTGTTAGAAATGCAACAAACACATTTTAATCAACCCAAAATGCTATTTGTTGCCCCATCCAGTGACAGGAAATTCAGTAACTCAGTAAAACATACCACACTGTGTTTATGGTAAAATTGCCTTTCCTTTGGGCTTAGTTTATCTTGTGCTCAAATATTATATATAATAGAGTCTTTTCTAATGTAAGCTCCAGTTTGTCCATTATTTCTTTATAGCTTAATATATACCTTTAATTCAAAAACAAAAGTATATATGATACAGTTACTGATGAGAGTTCCCAATACCTCCAAGGTGAATAATGAAGTTAAAACAGAGTTAGAGGTTGTGATTCTCTATGGGAGGTCCCCCTTAAGGGGGTATAATCAGAGGAGTTAATATATCAATACATCTAAAATACAGACACTCATGCTGCAGCGTGTATGGTGGTATTTAAAACAGAAGAAAGGGGAGCAAAGACCTTGCTAGAGCTGATCCTTCCATACGTTTCTAGGCTTAGAATGTTCTTTTATCTTACTATAGGACCTCTAGGGTACCATCTAACTGTAAGCACAATTTTATTTCATTACTTTACAGAGGCTGTTGATATAATATAACTAAGTTGAAATGTTTAATTTCCTTGTTTCTCTTTCTTCAGTTGCACCATACAGAATGCTTGAAATCACTGTTTGTTCCTCCCCTTCCTTCCTTCCTTTTCTCTCCTTTTTCCCCTTCCTTTTCCCTTTATTTTTCATTAAAATGGATATCCAAACTCATACTATTCCAACTGTATCTTGATATCAGTTTTGGATAATTCAAAATGTTAATAGAAACAGGAACAGGGCAGTTAGACCTCAATGAGTCTAGGTTTTTATTGCATGGTACAGCTTCAGAGCTTACTGTTTGGAATATTGTTACACTGTAAATGAGCATATTCCTTTAATTCAGAATAAGATTCAGTAGGTTTTTGCAAATGGTTTCTGTTTCACTTAAAGGAGAAGGAAAGGTCCAGTTGATGGGGGGGGGGGGTCCCCAAATGATAGGGCACCGCCCAAGCATTGTAATCACTTACCTGATACCCAAGGCTGGTGCTAATATTAGCAGAAAACTGCACCCGCCTGGGGTACTTGTGAGCGATCCTCTTCCTCCCCCTTTTATTTTTAGCTTATCTTTTTTGTTAAAGTACAGCTTTTAACTCTACTCTACATGTGCACTTATTCGAAGAAACAAGGGAAAAAGAGGATTGCCCACTTACAAATACCCCGTGGTGGTGCACTTTTCTGCAAACACCAGCCCGGGGTATCAGGTAAGCGATTACAATCCTGGGGGGTGCCATAATATTTAGCACCCCCCATTGTTGGACCTTTCCTTTTTCTTTGAGATAGTCTGTGTAACTACTAATGCCGGCAAGTTGCCAAATGCTGCTTCCGGTCAGGCTCAGTTTGAACTGTTGACAGCTGTTCCCTGTGGGAGCTTCAGGTCGTCCCTCTACATAAAGCAAAGCACCAGACAGCCATATTTACAGCTATTCATGCTTCTACTGTACCACTTATTTTCCACATGTGCCATAGTATCCCATCACAATGTGCAGCGAGAAAAGCACCTGGCGACCAGAAGAGGGAGATGAAAAAAGGGTGACTCATAAAAAAATTTACAGTCTGTATGACCTTTATTAAACATGATTGAAGCCCTCAGAGCAGGTGCTTTATGTTAATTTGACACTGACAAGTGAAGTAATTGTTCCCAAGTTCTCCCCTGGCCAACTCCATAAAATATAGTCATCAAAGCAGTACAGCCACTCAGAAGAACTTATCTTTCATTGCCAGCCGATTTTACACATGCATGTACACTAGTTTCCAAAGAGCTCTCAGTATTATGCAGTCATAAGTTTCAATTTTGTAGCTAAACCTCCATGAAATAAAGGGAATTGTGTATTTTTTCAGCTCAAACGGGGCGTTAACATGCTTTTTTTTATTTTCTTGTGCTCTAACCTAATATTTTTTGTAAAATATTTAGCAAATTAAAATATTCTTGTTCCCTTTTATAGAAATACTAGGTATAGGTTTTAAATTTGCCTTCCTTTATAAATTTCTTTTTTTTATATGGCAATTCTTCAGAATCGATACTTCTGCTTTGAACAGTGTTACAACACCATATTGTTTCAAAAATAAACATGGAACAGAAGTGGAGATCGGCCCTAAACCACAAAAGTAGACATATCTGGGCCAATCTCTGCTCAGTGTAGCTGCACTCAGGTGGAAGCTGTGTTTGCCATTGCAGCTACAGGGAGATGCTGATTAGAGTGGATCCACTTTTGTCCACCTGATTAAAAATCAGAGGCAGAGAGCAGCGGAGCCAACACTCTGTGTGACCATGTCCTAAAGGTGGCCATACATGTGCAGATCCGCTTGTTTTAAAAGGTTGCCCCGATATGCCCACCTTGAGTGAGAGATATCAGGCTGATGCGATCTTGGATCAGATCACAACAAAGGGGAATGCAGGAGGTCCGTGCAAGGGTTGCATAAACAAACCAATGCAGTCCTCCATCTGAAGGGATTTTTTAATTTGCTCGATTGACATCTGGCTGTTTTGGCCAGATATCAATCGGGGAAGCCCGTAGGAGGCCCCCATACACTGGCCAATAAGCTGCCAACTTAGTCTGCCAGCAGCTTTTATCAGCCTGTGTATGGCCACCTTGAGTTATGATTTTGCACCCTCTAGTGCTCTGGCACTTGCTTCCAGGTCATTGGTAAACTACTCCTTATTTGCACATGTGCAGAGAGATAATCAATTAGGCAGATATTGTGGTGAGCTATATTGTCTTATGCAAAGTCAGTTTACTTGGACAACATAGCCATATAGGGCTTAAAGAGCATTGTTTCCCTGTTCTAGATCTTCCATGCATTCCAGGGCAAAGGAACACAGGAAAATGTGCAGGCCTGCATTTCCATTGTGACTGTACTCATAGGGGGTTATTTATTAAAGGGGCTGTTCACCTTTGAGATAACTTTTAGTATGATGTAGAGAGTGATATTCTGAGATAATTTGCAATTTGTTTTAATTTTTTATTATTGAAGGTTTTTGAGTTATTTAGCTTTTTATTCAGAAGCTCTTCAATTTGCATTTTAAGCAATCTGGTAACTAGGGCCTAAATTATCCTTGCAACCATGCATTGATTTGAATAAGACACTGGAATATGAATAGGAGAGAGTCTGAATAGAAGGATCAGCAATAAAAAATAGCAGTAACAATACATTTGTAGCCTTAAAGGCTGTGCAAAATAAAAAATGTTTCTAATATAGTTAGTTAGCCAAAAATGTAATGTATAAAGGCTGGAGTGATTTGATGTATAACATGTCAGTCAGATCACTACTTCCTGCTTTTCAGCTCTCTTGGTTTACACTGACTGGTTACCCTGGCTACCAGGCAGTAACCAATCAGATACTTGAGGGGGGGGGGCACATGGGTCATATCTGTTGCTTTTGAATCTGAGCTGAATGCTGAGGGTCAATTACAAACTCACTGAACAGAAATGTACCATGTGGCCCCCCCTTCAAGTCGCTGACTAACTCAGAGTTATAGAGCTGAAAAGCAGGAAGTTGGATTCTGGCTGTTTTATTAGACATCTGTTCACACCAGCCTTTATATATTACATTTTTGGCTAACTAACTATATTAGAAACATTTTTTATTTTGCACAGCCTATCTATTTACCAAGGTTTTATTTTCACACTGAACTATTCCTTTAAGGTGGCCATAGACGCAAAGATCCGCTCGTTTGGCGACATCGCCAAACGATCGGATCTTTCACCGATATGCAATTAGCGATCATGGCTATATCGGGGGTAATCTGAATGTTCAGCCTTATGATTCGTACGATAGGATCTGTGCGTCTATGGCCAGCTTAACAGACCATTATGTTTTTTTAGAAGGGGACAATGACACCCGTTTGAAAGCTACAAAGAATCAGAAAAAAAGACAAATAACTTTTAAAAATAACAATGAAAACCAATTGAAAAGTTGATTAGAATTGTTCTATAACATACTAAGGGGTCCATTTACTTAGCTCGAGTGAAGGAATAGAGGAAAAAAACTTCGAATTTCGAATGGTTTTTTTGGCTACTTCGACCATCGAATGGGCTACTTCGACCTTCGACTTCGAACTTCAAATCGAACGATTCGAACTAAAAATTCGATAGTCGACCATTCGATAGTCGAAGTACTGTCTCTTTAAGAAAAAACTTCGACCCCCTAGTTTGCCACCTAAAAGCTACCGAAGGTCCCCATAGGCTTCAGTATCTTTTTTGGGTCGAAGAAAAATCGAACGATTCGAAGGATTTAATCGTTCAATCTAACTATTTGCACTAAATCCTTCGACTTCGATATTCGAAGTCGAAGGATTTAACTTCGATGGTCGAATATCGAGGGTTAATTAAATTTAAATCTGCCCCTAAAAGTTACTTTAAAGGTGAACCAGCCCTTTAAAGTCTGAATGCAAAAAACAAGGGATATATTATATGATGGAAAAAGTCTGAATCCGAAAATCCGGTATCTCAGACCCACTGAGGTTGTACAGTGTATAAGTCAATGACAGAAGTCCTGAAGATATCCTGATCTGCACTGGGTTTTGTACTATAATCCAAAGATTACGGAGCAGATTTATCAAGGGTCAAATTTCGAAGTACAAAAAACTTCGAAATTCGGCCATCGAATTAAAAAACTTCGAATTTGAATATTGAATTCAAAGTTTTTTCAACAAATTTGCCAATCCTGCGGTCGAACAAAAATCGTTCGATCGAACGATTAAATCAAACGTTTGGACCGATTTTTAGCGACCGATCTAAGGATTTCTATTCGACCAAAAAACGTAGAAAAGTGCTCTGGAAGGTCCCCATAGGCTAACATTGCACTTCGGTAGCTTTAATTTGATCATCTTTAAGTATGAAGTCAAAGTTTTTTTTTTAAGAGACAGTACTTCGATTAACCAATGGTCGAATAGTCAAACGATTTTTCGAATCGGAAGTCGAATGGTCGAATATAGCCTATTTGATGGTCAAAGTACCCAAAAATTTACTTCGAACTTTATGAAATTCGAACTTCGAACTTTATGAAATTCGAACCATTCACTCGAGCTTAGTAAATCTGCCCCTACGTGTTAAGTGGGCAAATATCCGAAGATTATGTGGTTTTTCTGCGGAAATCCAAAAAAAAAAACAACTGATTTTTCGGACGGAAAATCCAAAAAATTTGTAGGATACAAATTTTTGGTGTCTATTTTCACGATTTTTTCCTGAACTGGAATATTTCAGGTAAATGTATTGATAAATAAGGGGAAATAACCCGTGCGGATTTGGTCGGAGTATATTTCAGAAAATCATAAGATAAATTCGGATTTTGATAAATAACTCCCATAGTGTTGAACGCAAGTTGCATTTTATTTCCTTCATACTAACTAGATATCTCCTTGCGGTGAAATGCATGAAAGTTCCACTGCAAGGGAACACAGGTAAAAACAACCCAGTGTATAAGAAGAATGCCTTGCATTTAGCTGTAGAAAATGAAGCAGCAGGGCCATTCTGAATAATTCTCATTTTAAAAGCTTATTTACAATATCACTGCAACGAAACAATCTTAGCATATATTCCCTTCCTTTTTAAATATGTGAACGAGAAATATTTACATGTTAATGAATTTAATACTTCTTGCTGTCTGGCTCTTACATATTTCTCAAAACGGAAACAAACGTGCTTAGCTTAACTTTCAAGTGGCATAGATCTTAAAGGTTAAACCTAATTCTTAAGGGTGGTGACCTCCTCCTGCATTTCATGGTAACTAAATACCAGGAAGAAAATTGGATATTTAATTTCCTCTTTTAGTATAATTATTTTCTTACTATTTTTAACTTATTTGGAGACATCAACAAGAATTAAAATCCACCAGAATGCCTTCTAGTTCACTAGTTAATCCCTGGTGATATTACATTTCGTTATTAAGGTCAGAGAAGCTACTGTAGCTAACACATGTTTTTACATAGCACTGTGAGGAAATCAGCATGCTATTATAAATAGGAAAGTCTGCAAATGGTAAAAAAAATACTGTCTTGGAATTCTGTATTATGAACTTGCAGGGAGATCTATTATAACATTACATTATCCACAGAAAAGTGTTGAGATGACAGCTCCAGACTGATGTCTCTTTCTGCTTATCTAATGAACTCCTTCTATGGTGTATGACCTGGCCTCACCTCCCGCAATTGTACAGATGAAGCTGTTTTATCAAGACATTGGACTCACATGACTCACTGGGGGTCATTTATCAACACTGGGCAAAATTGCCCATGTGCAGTTACCCATGGCAACCAATCAAATTGTTACATTGATTGTTCTACTTGCAGCTGCCTGAAAAAAAGACAATTGGTTGCTACTCGTTACTGACCATCGGCAAATATGTCCAGTGTTGATAAATGAGCCAGTGCCTAAGAGGATTCTAAATTACAAAAAGTTATAACCTATTGTAATAGTTATCTTAGAAAATCAAAAGAAACCCCCATATTCAATGACAAAGCCTTAGGTAAGGAGCCATTTTGATGCAGTAAAAGAAGAGGCTGTCATCGAATGAAAAGGTATAGCTGCCCATAATACAGATGTGCAAACAAATTAATGCTTTCCAAAATGTTGCACCAAAGTGGATTGGTCAGGCTAAAGTGATGTTTGACACTTAGGTCAGTGATATGGGGCCATATGTAGGTCAGTCAATAGTGTCCCACAGCTGTAGCCATGTCCTGTCTTTAGCCAATTATTTACTAGCCCAAGTGATATAAAAATGTGAACTAATTAAGCATTGTGGATCCAATGGCGTAGCATAAGAATGAGCAACCAATGTCTGCTCTTGCATTGGCCCTTTAAGAGGTGGAATGACGTCAAGAATTGCAAGTGAACCTACCCATGAGGGTAGATTTCATGTTTGAGAAACAGATCTTAGTACAGGTACAGGTAGGGTAGGGTAGTATGTAATACCTGGAGTTTTCAGGATAAGAGATCTTTCCGTAATTTGGATCTTCATACCTTAAGTCTACTAGAAAATCATGTAAACATTAAATAAACCCAAAAGACTAATAAAGTACAGTACAAGATACTGTTTTATTATTACAGAGAAAAGGCCAATCATTTTTAAAAATTTGGATTAATTTGGATAAAATCGGGTCTAGGGGGAGGCGGCCTTTCCATAAATCTGGATTTCCAGATAATGGATCCCATACCTGTATCAGTTCTCAGAAAGCATCTAAAACTGTGTTAGACTGGCATCCATTGTCAGTGTGATTTGGGCTTCTCTACAATTTTCCGCTCTGGAAGAACAAATGCAGTACTACCAGCATTATATTGTAATGGGAGAAGTAGTTTCTGTTCCCAAGGATAGGCATCCTTTCAGGTGTTTAAAATCGAAATATCCCAGCATCCTTCCATTGGAAACATGCATGCAATAGCAACAGTTTAGTGCAGAAGTTTGTGTGTCACTATTCTCGATTGTTAGTATTTATTTCCTGGCCAGCCTGCAAGTGATTGTCATTTATGTGCGGGTCAGTTGTTTGTATGTATGTACAGTATATTATTATTTATTAAATAAATGCTCTACTTGTGCATACAGCGCTGTACAGTGGAACAAAGCAGGGGTTAGTACAATAATAAAATAATAATAAAAAAACATATAGTTACATTCAAGTATAAGTCATTCACGTGTTAAATAGACAAGATAAAGGAAGTCCCTGTCCCATAGAGCTTACAATCTAAAAGCTACAATCATAAGCCATCTAATGTGCCATGGCCAATTGAAACCACTATGATTTTTGTTGTGATTTTGAGAAAATAATCAGCAAAGGATGCCAAGGCTGCAATTTCCGTGTCAGTTTTCAGATAAAAAGAAAAATATATGTAATAGAAAACTGGCACGCAAAAAAATTCATGTGCAAGTTGTCATATAGATTATACAATAGATTATAAAATAGTTCATAGCATTTACACGACAGTAAATTATCCAGTAAGTTATCCAGGATACTTTTGGATAACGGATCTTTCTGTAATTTGGATCTTCATACCTTAAGTCTACTAGAAAATCATGTAAACATTAAATAAACCCAATAGTTTTGCTTCCAATAAGGATTAATTATATCTTAGTTTGGATCAAGTACAAGGTACTGTTTGGTTATTACAGAAAAAGGGAATCATTTTTACAAATTTGGATTAAAATGGAGTGTATGGGAGACAGCATTTCCAAAATTCAGAGCTCTCTGGATACTGGGTTTCCAGATAACTGATCTCATACCTGTATTGTGGTTTTATTTGAATTGCGACTTTTAATTGTGCTAGTGTAAACTAGGTCCTTCTTTTCTTAAATAAGCAGCAATAGGGTAAGGCCACACAAGGAGATTCAGGGAGATTTTGTCACCTGGCGACTAATCGCCTCGTCTTTTGAGCGACTATCTCCCCAAACTGCCTCAGCGTTTTTCCCCATAGGCTAGAATGAAAAGTCGACCCGCGCTAATGCACACGCGGCGATGCTTTTCTATAGTCGCCCGAAGTTGCCTCACTGAGGCAACTTTGGGCGACTATTGAAAATGCATCGCCCGAATCTCCTCGTGTGGACTAGCCCATATTCTTTAAAAAAAATCAAACACACACACAAAAATATTTTTTTTCTTAATGTACATAATTCTGCATTATCAGCAAAACTATTAAGTGACATCAAACATTTTAATGAGAAAATCTGAAAAAATTAAAGCAGCATTCCAAAAACCTAGCTTCTGAGATGTATACTGATTTCAAATGAGGTTGGTAGAAAAAGCATTAGTAGCTGTGATTAGCCAGTGACTGTCTCAGATAATAATAGCTTTGCCTTTTATAGCAAGTAAGATTACAGGGTTCCTACAAACCATAGTGTGACACTAAAGTTAGACCTGGCTATTCTCAAACAAAAGAGAAGTTGGACCCTCCACAAGCACTTGCCCTCGCCATGGAGAAGTTTAAGGCTGCGATGCTTCTAGCAGGAACAGGGGATGCTTTGGGCTATAAGAACTTTAGTTCAGAAATGTGTGTTTCAGGAGTAAAGATCCAAGAAGAGCTAAAACAACTTGGGGGATTGGAAAACTTGGTTCTGTCAGCTAACAGCTGGCCAGTGAGTAACAATACTCTAATGCACATAGCCACAGCGGAATCACTAGTCTCAGGTAAAACTTCTACTTGATACTTATTTTTTATCTATTTATAATCCTGAAACCCGTTATACAGAAAGACCCATCTCCCATAGAGCAAATAATAATAATTTTTTTGTATTAACAATATATATATATATATATATATATATATATATATATATATATATATATACAGCAAGGAAACTTTTTGTGCCATATTTTGAATACAAATAGTTTTGCATGTTCTACCATTTGTCATAGCGTATAGATACATTTAGCACTTTGATTACTGAGAATTGTTCATAGTTTATTATAGCACAGTGTCTCATTAGGAATTCTAGGAGACGTCACAGGGCATGGATGATAGCAATGAAGCTTAAAACCTAACTTTTATCATTTGCCCTTACATGAGACATTGAAATAAGGGAAGCGGAAACTCAGCAAAGTGATCTAGCAACATAGAAACGTAGTTGTGAAGGCAGCTGATATAAATAGATATAAGCACAATCTAATAAAGCAGTTGTTCCTTTCTCTGTTCAGATTGGGGCTATATTTGGTTGTCACCAGACTTGCATATAGTTTTCTTTTATACTCATTGTCCACAATACAACAAAGATATGTCAACATGGACAGTATGGATGGCAACAGCTGAATGGTGTTTACTAAAATGTGTTGTAAGGTGAAAGATAAGTACATTGGAGTAGAATACAGGATTGGTTGGAGGCTTATTGATTGATATTTCATGTTTAGGGAGCTAGGAGCTTCCAAGTCACATGATAAAACTTGGAGGAGGGCTATTGTTTGATTGGTCAAAGAAGAATTCCAAAATATGGATACAGCACAAAAGTCTTGAAACTCAAAACGATGGGAGGTGATATGAGGGTCTGCAATAAGGACATTGCATTCATAATGTAGAAGACATTTGGTGGAGTATTTTTCAGCTGTAGAAAATAAAATTGTTAGTGGAATGT
Organism: Xenopus laevis; assembly: GCF_017654675.1. NCBI lineage: Eukaryota > Metazoa > Chordata > Amphibia > Anura > Pipidae > Xenopus > Xenopus laevis. The sequence continues at coordinate 120,468,545 of NC_054373.1, forward strand.
TGGTTGCTACCAGTAGATTATATAGATATAGTTAAGTAAAAGGATTATTTATGGAAATATTTATGGAAATAAATGAGAGGTCTACCAACAAGGTGAATTATGGATAGGAGATGGCATAGATGGGTAGGGCCTGCTTACAATCAAGGTGGAAAATAAATATGATTGTTACAGCTCTCTTACACTATGAGACATTGGATGAATCAGTGATGTAAAGACAATAAGATTTGGAGAGAACTCAAAAATAAAAGCACAGTAGAATGTTAATCCAAAACAGCACACTTGGGATGTAAGCATTGCTGTTATGTGTTTGACATTGATTGTGATGTTATAGAAGAGATTGGTGTCAAAAAGAAGGGCATCAGAATATTAGAAGTAGACTTTTACCAAGGTTTTTAATTCAAGTACTAAGAGATGGCAGAAAGGCGGGTAGAATAAGCGATCAAAAGAGAAACATCAATTTGAGTAGTATTGGAACATAAATCATGCTGACATCTAAAGAAGCTGATTGGGTTTGCAATTGATGCAATATGTAATGAATCAATACAGGCCTAGATTTGGTCAGGCAATTTGGGTGATTTGCCATTTGATCATGTATGTCATATCAAGGGGGCAGGATTGACAAACCATTTTGTAATCCTTCCATATTGCAGTCCATACTAAAAATGTCACACCCTGGAAAACAACATCTCCTTTATTGTGACGTGGCAGATATACAATGTGCCCATGCACCTTCTTGGTGGATGCACTGGGCATGTAAAAAGAATGCAGTCTCTCATCAACTCCATGGAGACTTTATTTGGGCTGACAGGCCAGATCAACAAAACAATGATATCTGGCCAATCCTGTGTATGGTCACCAATACACATTTGTTTGCCCCATTGTCTGAACAGTTAGATTGCCTTTAGGCTTGCCAGTGTGCTATAACATATGTGTAGATTCAGTAGGTTGAAACAGAAGAGCTGATACCTTTCTAAAATCAACATCCTATTTTTCTAGAAGAGGTGAACTATAATGTCTAAACCCAATATGGATGAATAATAGCAATAATAACATTCTAGCTAGATATTGTTGGGGGGCTGTAAATCATGTGCAAGACATAGTGACAAATGCTTGACATAAAAGTGACTTTGCCCTCTGGCAGAACATTATGTGATGATGAATTCATGTCAGCCTGTATTTTAACCTTCACAAGTAGCTAAAAACTGGTTTCATTGTTTACATTTATCTTCACAGTGGTAGCAAAGAGCTCTAAAAATGCAATTATGCCATTAACATGTTTTACGTGTAAGAAAAACAAACCATTTTGTACAATTCACTGCTGAAAACATAAAGGGTAATTAAGTAGTGTTGAACAGACATAGCACTCATCATCATGCAGGGTCATGACATATACTTAGCATTAAGAGTTGAGTTATCTCGTGTAGCAATGTATATACACATATAGGGAGAGGACAGAATGGAATGTCCTACCTCCTTTGTTTGATAAGTTCTGGCATTTGTTAGTGCCACTGTATAATCCTCAGCCAAGAATGCCCTAAATTTAGCACCAATATTCAGAGGGAATGTTAGCTATCTAAATAAAGCTCAGCCAAGCATAAAAAGATACAGTAGCTCCGATGTATTCATTGTATTTGTCCTTTCTTAAAGGCATTGTTCACTGTTGAATTAACTTTTAGTACGATGTAGAGAGTGATATTCTGAGACAATTTGCAATTGGTTTTTATTTGGGGGTTTTATATGCAGCAGCTCTCCAATTTGCAAGTTCTGCAATCTGATTGCTAAGGTTCAATTTACCCTAGCAACCATGCATTGATTTGAATAAGAGACTGGAACATGAATAAGAGACGGGCTGAATAGTAATAAAAGTAGCAATAGCAATAAATGTGTAGCCGTGCAGAGCTTTCGTTTTTAGATGGGGTCTCATTTGAGAGCTAGAAAGAGTCAGAAGAAGAAGGCAAACAATTCAAAAATAAAATAAATAATGAAGACCAATTGAAAAGTTGCTTAGAATTGGCCATTCTATAACACACTCAAAGTTAACTTAAAGGTGAATCTCCCCTTTAAATAAAATGCATGTTTTGGTTCTTGTAATCAGTCTATTACAATATGAATAAATTCATAACTACATATTCTTGTCATCTAAATACACTAATATATTTAAACTGATATACTTGTCATATGATCTATCCAGCATTTGCCACAGGCGCTACTAACTAAATAACCTGAAATCTAGGATAGGTGTTTCTTTCATACATTTCATACAGGTAGGAGAAAATCCTCCAGGACTAAGTTTGGTAAGTTAAGCTAGTTGTATTTTCCATTTTTTGTCCTGAGGGAAAAGGCTGGAAGGCATTTGTGGATGCAACTGAATTGTAAAGCACTGTATTTACTTACTGTATTTGTATATACTTTATGAATATGGTTCACAAAAGTAAATTGTTATCATTTAAGGCTGTGTGGTTTCAGATGTATTATTGTTTTTCTTTAAACGTTGTGGGAAGATTTGCTTTTATAATGGTAGGCAAGTGGGTTTCTTGTGCAGTGAATAGACAGGGACACAAAAAATGCAGTAAAATATGGCTTTGCTTTTACTTTGAGGAGCTTATATTCATATTGCATAAAAAATATAATAGTCTATCTCACAACTGAGAATGTAGTCTTTCTGACTACCCCAGGGCCTCTCCCAGACTCTGGACCAGACTCAGAGATCCACTGTGTCACCCCTTTAGACACACGGGAGCCCCAAGAGCCATCCAAGGAAGAGCCCATAAGTGTGAGAGCACACCCCTTTTACAGGCAATATCAAGTCTAACCTCAACTGCTACTTAACAGTGTTAGACCAGACAGATGTGTTTTCTAAGCACACTGGGGCAAATTTACTAAAGGGCGAAGTGGCTAACGCTGGCGAAAAATTGCCAGCATTATGTCATTTTGCCACTTCGCTGATTTACAAATGCTTGCGTAAATTTGCTAGCGAAGGAGATGGACTCTGGCGCAACTTTGCACTGTAACGCCAGGCAAATTTTCGCACTGGTGAATGGACATAACTACGCTAATTCACTAAGATGCAGATTTTCCTGAACTTTACCTCTTGCGCCAGACTTGCCTTCGCCACCTAAGACCAGGTGTAGTGCAATAAAGTAGATAGGAGTTCCTCAAAAAAAAAATTTCTAAGCCCCCCAAAAAAACACTGGGGTCTTTTCCTTTATACAGGGCGATAGGCTGAAAAAGAGCGAAAATTCTTTTTGGGGGACCCTCCTTGCCCCCTACATTTGATAACATATGGCACCTAAACTATACTGTGGGCACATGTGTAGGGCATTATAAGAACTCTATATAATTTTATTAAGGTTCCCTGGCCTTGTGTAGTGTAATGTATTTGCTGCAGCATATACGGCCATTGTACTTTAACTGCACGCCATATGCAAAATTGCGAATGCTAGCGTAACTTCGAACTGCTGATCGTATTTTTGCTACCGCAAATTCGCAAGCGTTCTGTACCCTGTGCGCAACTTCGGATCTTCGTGAATTATCGTTGTCCAGGTGAATTTACGCAGGCGAATTCAGCCAGTGCTGGCGAATTTGCACAGGTAAGTAAATTTGCCCCACTGTCACAACATCAATAAACCTGAATCAGTTTGCAAATGTGGGGCTTTGTTGGAGAAATTTTGAAGGTTTTTGGAAGACAATGACAGAAAGGGTAACAGAGATATCAGTAGATTAGCATGCAAGGAGGACTTTGTACTTTACAACATCATAAAGTGTATAGCAGCATTAAAGAGTAATTGATTAGAAATTAAACAAGTTTTGCATTCTAAAACCTATTTATTTTTTTCTAATTTTTCAGGTAAACAAAAATGTTTCAAAATGTTCAGATAAATGTACCATAAAACTCTCTTGCAAAAAAATTCTCTCTTGTTACAGATTACTGGAGTCTAGAAGACCTGTATCGTGACATGGTGAAACGTTATGTTGATGTTGTTGACAAGCTGCAGGGCCGGAGGCCTGATCCAGCAACTATTGAAGGATGTGCACACTTGAAACCAGATAACTACCTGCTTGCTTGGCACACCCCATTCAATGAAAAAGGTTTGGAAGATGCTAAGCCTGGAAACCTATAGATTCTGGCAAAAGGCTGCTGTAACATGTCATAGATGCTTACTATGTTTGAAGCCTGTGGGGGATTGTTTGGGCTTCTGTGTACCATGCCAAGGCTTATTTGGAATCTCAATCTGAACCTGATGTCTGCATGGATTTTTCAGCAGCTTGTATTATGAGCTATCTTCCATAATCTTGTATTCCCTCCCTTGCTAAAAAGCCATCCAACCCCTTCTTAAAGCTATCTAATGTATCAGCCAGTACAACCGATTATGTTTAAATGGAAGACTTTCATACACAATGTTCTTTATTATTTTACAACTCCATTTTATTGGCAGGAAAAAATAGTAATAGATAGTCAAATAAATTTGAAATGAATGTCTATAGACTATTCTACTCATTCACAGAAGATTTAATCGTGTAATTCTCAGCCAAACAAAAACATGTTTGCATTTATTAATCTTAGCATTGTTTTTCCTACAGTGTGTACGTTTTACAGATTTTTTTTTTGTGATCCTGGACAATATATATAGCCCATTTGCCAGTGGAACAAAGATTGCAAGTTTTATAGTTTGCACCTGTGCTCAGTGTATTTAATAAAACTTCTTTCTGCAAAAGTCATTATTTTTGCATCAAACGAATATGCTACTTTTTAAGCAGGCTTCAAAAAATGCGCTAATGTGATGTTTGTTTAATTATGTATGTTACAGTGTAATATATAAATGTGTGTTCTTATAAATGCAATTTTTTTTTTCGATTGTGACTTTACCACATAGGGGAAAATCTAATAAAAGAAAAATTGTATTTGCATAAATAAGAATTTAAAAAAATTACACATTGCAATGTAGTATTATTCTTCAATAATTTTAATTGTGCATTTTTAAGTTTAAGTTTTATTACTTACACAGCGCAGGGGTGAAAACTATAAAATTCAGTCAGTCAGTCTTCCACTGGTCACTAAGTGCTTTCCAAGTTTGCAAAAGTTGTATTCAGTTTGTGCCAAATAATACTTGCTATGCCAAGGAATTTTTTTTTCATTGGAAATACTTTTCCACTAATTTTTATTACATTCCCCCCATTAGACTTCTAATTTTAGAATTTTACTAAACTGCAAAGAGGGTTCTTTAGGGAAGACAACCAGTGACTCTAGTTGTTTCTTAGGTTCAGGATTTGGAGCTGCAACAAAAGCCATGTGTATTGGGATGAAATACTGGAAACCAGGAAGGTTGGAAACATTAATTGAAGTCAGCATTGAAAGTGGGAGAATGACGCATAACCATCCAACAGGTACAACATACAGAAAATATAATCAACAGATCATTTCTATTAACATGTGACCAATAAAAGAATAAAACCACCTTATGAAAATCTATAAATATTTCAGTTGTACATCTTTTACCTTGAGCCACCATATCATAATTGTCTGCGTGCTTGCTCAAGTACAAGTTTATCAAACCCGCTATAGTAAACTGCAATGCAATAGATTGAAATTGAAATGTATTTTGTAACTTTACTTTGGTTTCAGCTTGATATTTTGATTAACTCCTTTCCTCAGAGATGGCTAAACAAAAAAAACAAGTCTTTTCTAACTTGATCCAAAAAAAATTCCATTAAGATAAAAAAAAAATATATTTTTATTGCACTACTGAGGTGTCTGTCATCTGTGTATTTTATAGTATTCTATGTACTAGCGTGGCATTAAGATTCAATATGGTGATTGGTTAAGGTTGATTGAGATTTTCTTACATTACATCCATCATAAATGTATGCAAAGTAAAACTTCAGTGATGACAGAATATCTTGCAGCCAAAAGCTCTTGGTGGGCTAAGTCACCTGCTAAATAGAGAACTACTGGACATGTCACAGTGATGCCTGAGTGGAAAACTAAATAACAAATACTTGAATGAGGCAGGCAGTGAAAGGGATACAGCTGCATACATCGGTGATAATATTGAGATATGCATAAGGTTGATTTACAAGGAGCAAAAGAGCTGAAACTTGGTACAATTGGTGGTGCTTTACAAATAAATACCCACAATTCAAATACTTTGTACTGTTTATTGTACTACTGCAACATGGCAATGGAAAGGGATGAAGTAGGAAAAAGCAACAGTAAGAGCTAAGTATGGAACATGTTTGTGTGCAGCAATGGATTCATCCACATGGAGCCATTACAATATAAAAAAATGCTAGATAAACTCGGGTTTAAGCACTAGTGGCAGTTGATGGTAATTGTCCAACAATGTGGCTCAACAGATTTTGGCACATCATTATATTCACTGATATTCTGGCAGGCCGCAGGCCAGTCTTAACCTGGCTCATAAAACGTGTAAAGCAGTGAAATGTGTAGAGCAATACCCAGAGGTGCTTCTGCCATGAGACAAGGCGAGAACCTTGCCTCAGGCAACCTTTTACCAGATTCACGAAAATTCTACTCCTTGACAGTTTGAGAGCAGACTTTTTATTTTGTAAGGAAATTCTGGGCTTTTAGATTAGGAAAATGCATAGCAAGGGCCGGCAACTATTGGTTTATATAAGACATACCTGTAGAAATTATAACTAAATATAATACCCCCATTATATAGACAAGATGATGTTTTATACATAGAAAGTTTCTTATTTACCATGTTTCTATACTTACAATCTTTCAAGGGTTCCTTGGGTCCCTGTGCACGGCCCTGTTCACTTCCTACGCAATCCAAGAAAAACCACTTGTTCAGTGGGGAAGAGAATTGCTGAAGGTGTTGCCTATGGCTGAAGAGTACTGTAAGAAGACTATTCGGCACATGGCAGGTAAGGGAAAGCCCAAGTAGCAGTAATATTGACTTAGTTGTGATCTCTAAAAGTGTTTATAATATTTTTTTAATTCAAAAACCATGCCGTAATATCATAATATCATAAAATACTTTATAGTACACTGTAGATGTAGATTCAAAGTATTATTTTAATTAGATACAATTCCATAGATCTCAGGGCATTTATAGATGTTTATTTGAATGCCTTTAACATTTGATAGAATACTCTCTCTCTCTCTCTCTCTCTCTCTCTCTCTCTCTATATATATAATTTTTATAAAACATGTTATGGTGTTCTGCAAGTTAATATTAAAAAAAAATTAGGGATCTGTTATACAAGGCTCCATTTTTGACTATTTGTGAGCTCAAACACCATCCTCATCAGATGAAAAGTATTGTTGTGTGCAGTAATCCATAAGCACAAGTTCATTTGTCACTTTTAGAATATCAGGAGCACTGGTTTTATTTTGAAACCAAGTGGCAGTTTTACCTGGAAGAAAGAGAAATTGCCGAAGAGAATGAGAACAAACCTAAATTTCCTGATAAGTACGATGCGGAAGAAAGAGACAAGGTAAACTATAACTATCATCATGTAGTCCTTTCATATTGTAGTTTGAAAGGTAGAAAATGTAGAGATGTAAGGTTATTCAAGTAATACGAATATTATGTAAAGGTGCATTCATTGTGTCCCCACCTACCCCACAGGCATACAGGAAATGGAGCTCAGAGGGAAGAGGGGGAAGAAGAGGACATGATGCCCCTATGATTGCATACGATGCTCTTCTAGGGGCAGGGGGTGACTGGAAAGAACTTTGTAACAGAGCAATGTTTCATGTAGGTACGTGGATGTGTCTGGAAAATCTGATACTTGTAAAGATAAGCTCACTCTAGCAGAAGTCTCTCTATTGCTAGGCTACAAAAGTAACCTAGAGTAACAATATAATATCCAAAAACTGCCTTCAGTTTAATTAGGTAGCTATGAATATGGTCCCCTGTGCAAGCTTTTGTGCTTTCATAATCCCAATGGGTGATTGCAAGTCTGAATAGGCAGCTGGATAAGAAAGTGTCCCGTTACTTTTCATGCCATTCATAAATACTTGACCATGCCACATGACCAGCCATGCACTGATATTTCCAAGTACATTAGTGGGCACAAATGCCTTAATATGAAATAGCATTTTTTATCATTTGCTCTGAATGTGCCAAGCTATTTTTCATTTACTAAACAATAATCATTATGCCACCCCAATAAACCCCTCACTTCCAGTGTTCTTAACTGGAAACAGGTTTAAATGTTTGCCTTTTCCAAAAATATATGATTAATATATTAATATCAGGTATTCTGTTGAAGGTCAGAGATGCATTTAGGCTGTATCTTGATTATGTTTATGATGCAAAGTAGATTCTTTGAAATTAAAGTCGTGAAATCAAACATGTTGATAATGGTCCTAGTGATTATTTTTACTATAAATGACTTGCCGACCCCTTTAAGGGTATGTGATAACTAAGTCTTCTGAAAAAAACTTTCCATCTCAAAAGCAGCAGAAAAAATAGCAAATGGACATCCTGTAATATTTTAGGAAAAAAATGTTCCAATATTAAAATAGAAATAATATTTGGAGGCATGAAGGAAGTGAGAAGGAAGCAGTTGTTTCTTCTTCTTTTTGATACTGCCACAACAGTAAATTAAAGGGGCAATAAATAGGGCTTGTACTTACATTCTTTTTGCCTTATGTACAATCATGGAATATATTAATATATTTGTACCTTTGTTAAGGAAATGGTAAAATTACGCTATAAATGGTCATTGTAATGTAGATAATTAGATTACAGTATTAAAACCCCTTCCTTCACCTTCTGTTGCTGACTATTTTGTTAACAGGAATCCATTCAAGGGTATTAAATATGGCGTAGCTTCAATTTCCCTGCTTGCCCTGTTTAATTCAAGAAAGAACAATTTATTTCTATGATTAAAACAATATTCAAAAACTATGTATAAAGCAAGCTTTATTAATGCTAAATGCTTGTTAAACTTGAGATGGACCAGTTTTTTCATAACAACAACAATAAACAAGTTGTCTTTATGTATATTGTATTCATTTAATGTAATACATTTAATTCTTTACATTTTGATAAATGGTTTCATTTGTGTTTCAGGAGAAGGTGGTGCTACTGGGTCTATAGCAGGGTGTCTGTATGGATTGCTCTATGGTATAAGTAAAGTTCCAAAAAGCTTATACCAGCAGCTTGAGATGAAGGAAAGACTTGAAAACCTTGGCGAGAAGCTCTATCACGTAGCTACAATGGAAAAGTAAAGCAGTTTCTACTATTTCATGTTTCTTATATCTAACTTTCCAACACTATGGACAGTAATCTACTGTGAGTTGCTGTTCTTTTAGACTGTTCTTTTTCAGTCCTAAAGAACTGAAAGATTATTAAACCAATTTGTTTGAAAAATTCACCCAAAGGAAGCAGGGCCGATCCTGCGCATTTTGCCGCCTGAGGCGGGTTTCATTTTGCCGCCCCCTCCCCTTCCCCACGGTACTCACTGTTCCAGACCGGGACGGGGTAGGGGGGGTCCACATCACTAATGCAGAGCGCGCAGTTGCGCGCTCTGCACTAGAAGAGCCGAATTTCCGGGTTGAAAACTTCAGAACACTAATTATTACTCTGGCTACATGATATTGAACTATCACTATAGTAGTTACTTAATAGTGATTGGACGTATGTAATGCTTGTATACTGGTAACTATTTTTGTCTTCTGAAGTGCAACTAGTTTTTACATGTGTCTTTTGTTCACAAATTCTCCAGCTTGTGATGTTTTTGCTTCTGCCTTAAGTGCTTGTACATAACTGAGATTTATATATATATCAGAATTTTGGCACTTTAAACACTCATGAAAAAAAATTAAGGTTAGGTGATGTTCTTACTTAAAAGTGCAAATCAGCACAATCCAATTTCAACTGAATGGAAATGTTTATTCAAAATAAACCTGTTTTCCCTTGTCTATGCTTCCATCTCTTTTAATGCCAGCAAGATAATATTTTTCTCTGTTTCTTCAGTGACAACCATTTACGTTTTAGAACTGACTGTTCTGATATTATTATTAAATAAATACTATAACAACTAAAATTTTCTAAACATGATGTTAAGTTTGCAAAGCCAGATGTGAAATTGTCTAATTCATCATTGTTTTGACAATGCGCATTAATAGATAAAGCAGAGATATTGGTGTGTTGGTGCTGGTGAGTGTAAGTCTGCGATGGTCTGGCAAAAATGATATACTAAAATAATATACTTCACTGAATTTGACAAAAAGATGGCCAAGTCTAGTACACCTAAGTAGAATCCAGTGTAGTTAGTATAATTGCATAAGAAATGCCTAAGCTACATAATCTAACCAGCTACTCCAGTTTCTATGCAAGTTTACTATCCTAATTGTACATAAGCCAAAGTTTGAATGCTTAAAGCAGGAGTTTTTCAACCGTGAACCACATTCAAATGTAAAAAAGAGTTGGGGAGCAACACAAGCATGAAAAAGTCAATGGTGATGCCAAATAAGGGCTGTAATTGGGTATTTAAACCTGGTTTTTATGCAACAAAACTTGCTTCCATGCCAGGAATTCAAAAATAAGCACCTGCTTTGACTGTATCATTGTGAGCTAATTGGGGATCAATGGCTTAATGGATACACTGTGGGGCAGATGTATGAAGGGTCGAATATCGAGGGTTAATTAATCCTCGATATTCGACTAGGAACTAAAATCGTTCGACTTCAAATATCGAAGTCGAACGATTTAGCGCAAATCCTGCGATCGAACGATCGAAGGATTATTCGTTCGATCGAACGATTAAATCCTTCGAATCCAACGTTTCGAAGGATTTTAATCCAACGATCGAACGAATATCCTTCGATCAAAAAATCTCAGGCAAGCCTATGGGGACCTTCCCCATAGGCTAACATTGACTTCGGTAGCTTTTAGCTGCCGAAGTAGGGGGTCTAAGTTTTTCTTAAAGAGACAGTACTTCGACTATCGAATGGTCGAATAGTCGAACGATTTTTAGTTCGAATCGTTCGATTCGAAGTCGAAGTAGTAGTCGAAGGTCGAAGTAGCCCATTCGATGGTCGAAGTAGCCCAAAAAACACTTCGAAATTCTAAGTTTTTTTTATTCGAATCCTTCACTCGAGCTTTGTAAATGTGCCCCTGTGTATTACATTTTTGCCCACTTTTATAAATATGCTCCTAATTGATTTAAAAAAGTTAACAAAGAGAGGACACATAAATCTAACTCAGACCAACCTAGGACAGTGGCTTAATCACTGAGTGACCACTTCTGATATAACTAAAGGCATGCAATTCTGTGTATATGGCACACCCATCTTCCTGCCATATAGGAGGATAGGAGCCTTCCTGGAGGATGTGAAGCAGGGTCAAAGTGGGTGGCACATATTGATGGGCAGGTGTGATCACCCTGTAGTTGATCATACTGGCTGCAGTAGTATTAATACTGTATGGGTAAAAATCATAATAACTGCTGTATACTTAAGTTGATTTCATCTTTAAATACAGGAGTGGGATCTCTTATTTAGAAACCATTATCCAGAAAGAGCTGAAATAAGGCATTGCCTTTCTCATAGTGAACTATTTAAGCAAATGGATCCTTTTTTACTGATATACATTTTATCTAATATTAAAATATGTATTCTGTATTTGATCTGACCAAAGCTAGCATAAATCCAAACTGATGTTGCTTCATATTACAGAACGTACCCTTACAAGAAAAACCTCAGATCTCAAGCATTTTTGTCACAAGATCCCTTCCCTGTACATAGATAAAAAAATATGTTCAAATTTAATTGGATGCTTTGAATTAACAATTTTCTGGTATGGAACAGCTTATATGGCTTGATTTGAACGTGCATGCTTTCAGATACAAACACAATAGCTTTGCATGTTATTAAGAATGTCATACATACAGTATTAACATTTTTCCTGCATATTTTCTGCATCTTGTGTAGAATGCTAAAAAAAGGTTTTCTACTTACATTTGCTTTTTTGACTTTATTTTTTTTTAATAAGCACCTGTATATCACGTGCTTGATTATTTTAATATCTTTACTGCAAATTCTCTGTCCTATATTATATATTATTCTGTAGATAGTCTGTAGGTAGTGGCAATGTAAAATGCATGTTAATGTATCAGTTAAGGATATGACACACCCTAGCCCGCAGATATTCCCTCACTATTTTCCCATGTGTAATAAAATACATTAAAGTAATAAAAGTTTGCCCAAGTGCAGTAACTCTTTTTAACCAATAAGATGCTTGCTACTAACCAGTGCTGCCTACTGATTGTTTGCTATAGGTAGTTAGAACTTTAGCAAACTTTGCACCTTTTATAATCCCCCATATGTCTGTCATCAGGGATCAAAATACACTGGCTCACTACAAATCACTCCCTACTGATGGCAAAAAGAACAGAATTTTCGTAACTTTTTTGTAGTTTTCATCTTAATCTCGTTTTTTTTAGATGTTTTTTTCACAAGCAAGATTTTTTTTTCATGATTGTGACAAATAAATCTACCTCTAGTTTTTCATTTAGGGCAGAGACACACGCGAAGATTTTGGGACATTTAGTCGACCGGCGACAAATCGCCTCTTCTATGGGAGACTAATCTTCCCAAAGCGCTCCGAGCGCCATCCCATTGGCGATTTAGATTCTAGCCGGCAGGATGGCACTTGGAGCGCTTCGTTTTCCGAAATTGCTCCAAGTTTCCTCGTGAGGCAACTTCGGGCGACTTTGAAAAACTGGAAGGCAGTTCGGGGAGATTAGCCACACGGAGAAGCAACTAAATCTCCCTGAATCTTCACGTGTGTCCCTGCCCTTAATATGTGATGTTTACATGGGCAAGGATTCAGTAATGAATATGAAGCATGTTTAGAGTTGTTAAAGGGATACTGTCATGGAAAAAACATTTTTCAAAATGAATCAGTTAATAGTGCTGCTCCAGTAGAATTCTGCACTGAAATCCATTTCTCAAAAGAGCAAACAGATTTTTTTATTCTGAAATCTGACATGGGGCTAGACATATTGTCAATTTCCCAGCTACCCCAAGTCATGTGACTTGTGCTCTGATAAACTTCAATCACTCTTTACTGCTGTACTGCAAGTTGGAGTGATATCACCCCCTCCCTTTTTCCCCCCAGCAGCCAAACAAAAGAACAATGGGAAGGTAAGCAGATAGCAGCTCCCTAACACAAGATAACAGCTGCCTGGTAGATCTAAGAACAGCACTCAATAGTAAAAACCCATGTCCCACTGAGACACATTCAGTTACATTGAGAAGGAAAAACAGCAGCCTGCCAAAAAGCATTTCGCTCCTAAAGTGCAGGCACAAGTCACATGACATGGGGCAGCTGGGAAATTGACAAAATGTCTAGCCCCATGTCAGAATTCAAAATTGAATATAAAAAAATCTGTTTGCTCTTTTGAGAAATGGATTTCAGTGCAGAATTCTGCCGGAGCAGCACTATTAACTGATTCATTTTGAAAAAATGTTCGGGTGTCTTCAAAGGTGTCCGATCATAATTTTCTTGCCAGCCTCATCAACAAGCCAACCAATATCGGTTTGCTCGTCTCCCACCATACACGCACTGAAAAAAAATTGTTTTGTACGATATTATAGGTGCATCTATGGCCACTTCAATGAATGTTCCTGCTCATCAACAGGAGACATGTAACACACTTGGATATCAGAGATATCATATTACAGGTTGTTTGGGGTTCTAAGGGCATATATTTGATAATGAATGTATACAAATAGCCAAAACCCTATACCAACCAACCAATTGTTTTACCTTTCTATCTCCATTGGCACACAGGAATCTGTCTGATGAATGTTACTGTACTTTGCTCATACTACAACATAACTGATTGATTTGTTCAAAGTTTATTTATCATTAATGTCAACAAGGGTCCTCCATTTTCTTTTATACAGTGCCAAAAAGTCAGTGCTTCATGGTGGTAAGATGTTATTAGATCCACTGTTCCTGAAGAAGAAGCTCAACAAGAGGTTGAACTTGGGAGGATGTATTGTTCTCAGTAGTCTGCTAGAATACATCACAAGCATGAATGACGGGGGTTCCAGGAAAGAAATCAATCATGAGCAGTCCGTTCTAGCTCAAGAAAGAATGATTAGACACAGCAAGCAAGATGAGGCCTTGTCAAAAAGTAGCAGGAGTCCCACTCGATTTCAACTTCTGCAGTCGAAGTTTATGAACCCGAACCATGAACCTCCAATAAAAAAGCCTAGAGACATAGGAAAATTAACGTTGGAGGAAAGTCAATTTACCGTTCGATCTACAAGCAGCCTCATTAAAAAATTTATTTGTGTTAAAGACAAAAATGAGAAAGAAAGGAAGGAGTTAACACTGCGTAATAATAAATCCATAGGAAATAAATTAACTGGGAAAAATACAGTGAAATCGGTTTTGAAAAAATTCTTAGATGCAGAGAATAACGAAAATAATTCAAAATCTCACGTGGCCAATCTTACTAGGGTGAAAAGCAATTCAGTAAAAATACTCAATAAGAGTACAGTTTCTGCTTTAAAAGTAAAGTTTGAAGAAAGCCCAGAGATCTGTTCCATTAAAGATGTGAAGCCTTCTTTGAAAAGAGAAAATGTGAACAAAACCAAATCTTCTTGCAGACAATTTAATGAAATTGAAGTTAAGTTGTTAGACACCCCAACAATTGTTGTTACCTGTTTGGAGAATCCGGTTCCTGAGTATGCATTGATAGCAGAACAGGCCAGTCTTGTCACTGGTATTGCAAGTGTTGGTAGTCATCATGGTGTGTGGATGGCCTGCAATGCAATTCACAACACGCCTCAAACCAGCAACACTAAAATCTCTGGATTAAACTGGGAAAATCTGGATAAGAGTAAAGCTGAAAATAACGCAACTAAGCATGATACTCCAATTGAAAAAGAGATATTGTTGTATTCATGTGAGGAGATAGGTTCAAAATCAGAAAGTTGTAACCATTTATTAGTCTCTAAAGAAGACATAATAGTAAGTATGGAAGACGAAAAGATCAGTGGCCAATTGGACATGGAAAAACCAAAGCATCACTCAGGAATTTCAGAAGACAGGGTAGAAAACTTATTAGAAAAGAATGGACTGAATACAAAAGTTAGTCGACATACACCAGAAATAAGTACAAATCATGAAAATGTTTCTAACACCTTGGAAATTACAAATGCTGTGGCAAATGATATGGAAACAGAGACACAGAAGAATGATATTTCTGATATCAAGTTTCTATCAAGTAACCAAAATCATTTGCTAAACAATAGTGAAGAGTCTCAAGTATCCAATATAGTTAATAATAACCTTTGCTGTACAATGAATAACAGAGAAGAAAATACATTAAACAGTGACATTAAACAACCCTCAAGCATTGATGGAAATAGTGTAAAGGGCAGAGGCTCAAGCACTAAATTGGAAATGAAATATGCTATGTACATGGCAGTGGATAATTTTTCTGCAGCGGAGCTTCAAGACATTCCTTCAATTATTCCTTTAGCCAAAAAAGGAATATGTAGCACAGAACCTTGCTTTCCCAAAGTATGGGCAACATGTAACACCCCAATCTTGTATGAAAGCACTACTGTGGAATCTTCCTGTGTAGAGGCTGGTAATAATCACCCTCCAGAGGTTGAAAGGAAAAGAAATTGCCCTAATCAGATAAGTCAGTCACTATGTCGAGCTATCAAAGAGAACTGCTCACAGCCAGCAACCCCAAAAGAACAATTAGTGGAAGCCAAGAACACAGAGGTAGACCAGCCAAACCCAAACAAAGCAACTGCCCAAAAGATGTTTTCCAAGTATCATATCCCATCACCAAGAGATATGTGCAGCAGTGAAGATCACGCAAAACTGAGTGGCAGCAGCGGGCAATCCTCATATTACACAAAGATGGCCGATCTGTCCAAATATAAAGCAAAGAGCTATCAGGACATTGAAATGTCACAGAAACAGTCATTCAAACCTCTAGTGATTACAGCAAGTGACACATTCAAATGACACACAAACATTTTCAGTTTTTATTTCTTATGTCACCAAGTATTTGAGATAGTCGGCACAGGTATAACGCCAGGTCCCCAATAATTTACAAAATGGGAGGGGGGGTGGATCAATACAGGCAGAAATAGAAATGTAGCACACTAATACCCACTAATGGTATTAGTGTGCCCAATAATTCACCACTTTTCCACTTGTATTCTATTTAGTTTGTATGTTCCTTGATTAAAAGATTGTTTCCTTTAGCTTAAAACACTTAACCACAGATGCCTGATAAAAGCATAGACCCTTCAGTGCTTCATATAATAGCCTTCTCCCCATAAAATCAGCAAGTGTATACTTGGTAAATAAAAGGGGTGCATATTAATAGGCACCTTCATTCACCCAATGTGAAAATTGGTTTCGAAGGATAGGAAATGCAAATTCTGAGGAAATTACCTGCCTTGAAATGAAAAACATACAGAAATGTCTGCAAATAGTAAATATCTGGATAATTTCTTAAAATATGTATTGAAATGATTTTTAATGAAGCTTTTAATTTCCACTATTAGTAAATCAGTTGTATATATATATGTTTGTTTGTGTGCTGTTTTTTTCAAATAACATCAGCTTCTTGCAACATGATCATAAACTTTATTATATATGGAATTTTACTCTCAGAAAATAAAATAAATTGTCAAGAGAGGATCCCTCGAATGTTTGCTTATTTATGAAAACATCAGAAAGTAAAAAACTTGATTGAATGCAATTGGAGAAAAACCTAGAACACCTCGAAATTATTGAGTTTATAGGGAAAAAACCTTGAATACCTCAAATTTATAGTTTTTGAGAGCAAACCAGGTTAAAACACCCAAAAATCATGAAGACAAAAAACACCTTCAAATGATCTTTGCCACTGACTTTTACATGAATTTGACAGGTTTTAGCTGGAATATTTTCAGATTTGGACTTTTAGCAGCTTTGGGGCATAATTAATCTCGAAAAATTCAAGTTTATTCCCCCTGGAAAAACGTGAGGTCTTTTTTGTGAAGCTAACCTTGAAAAACTAGAATTTTTAAAGAAAACACAAATCGACTTTTAATAAATAACCCCCTAAATCTGCCGTTGTTACACCTGTTACCTCTGCTAAGGCTGCTATGATTATAAACCTTTAAAATAGGTGAATGTAAAATTAATGAGAGTGCTATTCAAAGCACTTTTGCAATGTACGTTCATTATTATTTTTTTTTTTTAATTCTAAGATATTAAGAGAGATGTACTGTTAATATAAATTAATTTTGTTACAACAGCCCCAACTACTGATCATATTCCAATCATTCTGACCAGCAAGAAGTCAAAGATGTTGTCAGTAGAAAGAAGAGGGCTGGTCTGATGTTCTTCTGGTTAGGAAAAAAATTAGAAACTTCAGACTTTTTTACACATTTCATAACCAGAGGAACATCAGAATAGCCTATTTTCTTTTAGCTTCCTTGACTACTTGGCGGTCATAATGTTTGGGGAAATCACCAGCAGGTGGCGCTGTTGTAATAATATTCATTCAGTACAGTACATGTATCCCTTAATATCTTGAAATTAAAAAAATAAACAGTGAATGTACATTGCAAAAGTGCTTAGAATAACACGCTCATCAAGTTTACATTCCCTTTTTTTAAGCACCTCTTTGCTATAGGTCTAAGGGCCCAAACACATTTATATATAGCATATGTACATCCACAAAACCAAAACGTGTTTGTTTTGTAGTTGAACATATTCACTGGCTTATTGGCTCCCCCCAGTGGTATAATTCAGGTTTACAGTGAAACCTCAATTTTACAACCCCTGATTTTAAGTTTTCTCTAATTGTACATTGTTTTTATATGGTCCCTGATTGGTAATTTTCCAGTATTTCCTAGTCCCCTCAAAAACATAAAATCTGGGCTCTATTGTATATCAGAACTAGAAAAAAAATATTTTGTGGTAATATGATACCATTTTTTGGCTAACTAATAGATTTAAGAATGCAAGCTTTTATAAAAACGGAATAATGACTTATCTTCACTAGACATTTATGATCAGTGGCATGGAGTGCACTGGGCCCCCCTGCAAAACAATCTTCGGAGGGGCCCAGTGCACTCCGATCCTCATCCTCCCACCCTTTTCCTGCATCCGCCCACTCCACACCCTGACTCCACCCACTCCCTGCCAACTTTTCCGCTCTGTGCCGACTTGTATTCTGATACCCCTGTAGCAGGTAAGAGAGATGCTGGGGAAGGGGGGGTTATTGTTAGCTTTAGAGGAAGCAGACCCCACAGGCCAGGCTCCCCTGTGACTGCGGGATCTCCTTCCTCCATAGTTATGCCACTGTTTAGACTTAGAAGGCAGGTGCAAAGTGCAATAAAGGCATACAAGCCACCATTTTTGTGTACATAGAATCTTGCCTTCCTGCCTTGCATCCCTTTGGGAGGCTTCAGTGTGCTTTGTTTTGTTTTTATACAAAAATGGAATTCTGTTTGGAATATGGCTGGATCTCAGTTCTTTTTGGAATATTCAAATTTGGCCAAGTGTAAAGCCAAACCTAATCCAAGCACTTAATGGCATGTGACAAATCTGTGGACTATTTGTTCACAAATAATGACATTTATCATAATTTTGCTGAAGTCTGACTTTAAGAGTGTGCAACAAATGATGAAGGGGAAGCCTGGAGTTTACTCCACTCCGGACCTGGCTGCATCTTTAGAGCTCCCACAGTGGTTGTTTCTGTAGGCTCACCAGATTTACACCGGTGATGCAGCTTTTAAACACACACCCCAAAAGTCATGTAACCCCTAAATGCTAGAAGCAACTTGCTCCAATTTGCAGGGGATGTAAATTAGAGCATGGCTGCAATTACACTGAAATTATGGGTATAAACATGTTTGTAAATAACCCATTATATTTTGAATTGCACATTCTGAGTGGGAGTGAAAATGTGTGCACATTTCTAATTCTATTGCAAATTATATATATGGGAACAGAAAAAGGTACAACTCAAACTGATAGTAAATTGACTCATAGTTAGAAACCTGGCTAAAGGAAGTTACAGTAGCTAAGCAATAGATGTTGGATAATAATTTGAGCATTTCATCCACATCCACTTATTAAAACATTACCCTGCCCATACAGACCCAGTTTGATAACTTCCCTGCAAAGTACTAGAAATGGATGTAATTCCAGGGTTCCAACTGCTCCAGACCGACTTTGTATTTAAAGGACCAGAACACAAAAATGAATGTTTTAATGCATTTGAATATTACACATTATATTACTTTTATTATATTGTACCCTACTCTGGCAAAAACAGTACATTGGATACAGTTTATGAAAATAAGCTGCTGTGTAGCCAGAGGTGAGAGCCATTCAAGTTAAAATTGGAGCTAAAGTGCACACAGTTACATAGTGGATTTTATTGAGAAACTGTTAGAAAAAAGTACAGAAAAAAATAAAAAGGGTATATAAGGGCAGCTTATGGCATGGGAGTAGTGCATCATACAACAACACTGAGTAATAGTAACATAAAAACATAACACATGACCTATCCTAGCTTTTGAAAACCAGAGTCAGTACAACATTTATAAATTATAATAATTCCAGTGAAGCTGGTATATCTACTTCTTTGAATCTGCACACCCCATTCAGAATAGTGAGGGCCGGGTGCTAACCAATATAGTTATAGTTCATGAATATAAAGCACTTATGACAAATCCCAATGCAATGTGCCACACTGGTCAGGAAATATTCACATTTTGTAGAATTTGTCATGAATAGAAAGCTTTGGGCTTTGTTCACAAGTAATAATAATAATGCAATTAGCCCCATATTTGCTGAGAAGGAGCATACCATAGATTATGTACTGCATTGCAAAAAATATATAAATAAATAGTAAAGTATAAAATCTATGGGGGGGTAGGCTGATTCCTGTTGTGCTGTTTGTGGCTTCCAGATCAGCAAGAGCAACAGTGAATTAGTGATTATGCTTCTGCCGGTAGCCATTGACTCTTCTTCATTCTGCTTTTCCTATTTTTTTCAGATGGCATTATGCATCAAGAATGTAACCCCATCTTCTGTGCTAAGGACAGAAAGAAACAAGCAAATGAATTATAGAAAGTGAAGATATACATGAAATAATGAACTTGCTTTGCATGCACCTTGCTCAGTGTGACGGTGGCTATGCAGGATCAGTTATATACACTCAATACACATACCAACCATCATACCATACCATAATAGTCCAAGTATATCATGGCCATTATTGAGGGAGGCAAAAGAACCACAGCAAAGCCCAGTCTGGTCACTAAGACTTATATAACTTTTCCTGTTGTGTGACAGGTGTTAAGTACTGGGTTCCCTGGTGACTGTGTGATCATCCTATACTCCCCTTAGTGCCTGTAGCATTTATATATGAGCCCTAATGTATCTAGACAACTTAGTATTTACCCTCTACATCTAATTTGATACTGATAATGAGGCGAGTTGTGGCATTCGCCTCAGGCAGCAGCGCCGCTCCTGGTAACCAAGAGCCAAATTTCCGTTTTTAAACCCGGAAATTCGGCTCTTCTAGTGCATAGAGCGCAATTGCGCTCCCTGCACTAGCGACGTGGACCCCCCCCCTGCTGACCCTCGTCTGTCCCTGAAGGTGAGTGCCGTGGGGAGGCGGGGCACGGAATAAACAAATCGAATTGAGGATTCGTACGATTTTCGGACCGTGTGTGGACATTTTTCGTAAGGCAGAA
Organism: Xenopus laevis; assembly: GCF_017654675.1. Taxonomy (NCBI): domain Eukaryota; kingdom Metazoa; phylum Chordata; class Amphibia; order Anura; family Pipidae; genus Xenopus; species Xenopus laevis. Next base: position 120,489,273 of record NC_054373.1, read on the forward strand.
ATCAGTCGTTTGGTCGATTGGACAGGTTAAAAGATTTCTGTTGGCTGCCTATAATATCTCTGCATGTATTGCCGATCGTACGATTTTCAGTGGGAGACTGTCACTAGCTTTGTCGGACATAACTTTCATACGATTGCTGTCAGGGGTAGAACATCGGCTGATCTGTTCTTTTCTACTTTATTTGATCTGTATGGTTAGTGGCAGGTCGGGAGATGGGGAAGTCCAGTTGTACGATCTTTGTGTCTATGGCCAGCTTTAGTACATATCTTGTGCAAGTGAGGCCTGTACTTAAAGTCTGCCCAAGGATTGGATCTGATTCTGATGCTCCTTGTGACCATAAGCTTCGTAAGGGCCGTTTATGTGAACATCTATGGGCTCAAAAGCAAAATAAGTTGTAATCAGTTGTAAAAAGGGTGCTCTGCTCAAAACTCTGTTTAGCAAGGGCAAATACAGAATATAAAAAGAAGGATATACTGTATGACAGCTATCTACTTATAAATGAAAAATAAGTTTCTTGGCTGAAAAAGCCTTACACGATTCATAAACCTATAGCTGCTCATGTGCCATCCCTTAATTTTGTTTTTTCTTTAACACTTTTTTTTTATGTTACTGTTCCTTTAAACACACCGAGAACAAACAAATATTCAGCCATTTCGCTTCCCTGCCGGGTAGCACCGGGGTGTGGGGTTACAGCTGCTTCTGTATCATTGTTATTTAGTTTATAGGTTAGGAGACTAAGCAGCTAGAGAACCCACACATTCGCTTCCACATGAATGGCATGGACACTGTGGAACAACCCAGAGCATTCTCAACACTTGCTGCCTGTCCATCCAAGCTGTGCTCTTATTGGTTAGATCGGCACGCCCATGATCATCGAGGCCACGCCCTAACCAGCTTTGTTCCTTTTGGAGGAGCTGGAGCAGGTGTAGAATTACAAGCAGACGCGTGACCCCGCCCCGTTGGGATGATTGACAGCTCGCGTCTCCTGGAGCGGATTGGGATTAAAGTGCAGAGCGCTGGAGTGGAAATGGGCAGCGAAGCGAGCACTTCATTCCTGAGCCCTTGAAACTGCTTTGGGAGTCACAATCCCAGGTAAGTATCTGAGGGGCAGCAGTGGCGGTAGTAGGTGCACAAAAGTAGTTGTGAGTGTCGGACTGGGGGGGCGGGTTCGTGTGTGTAGGAGACAGGTGCAAGGGCTGCTTCCCCGCTGCTAAGCCTGGCCACCTCCTCCCAACTCAGCGTGCCCTGCTTACTGCTCGTCTACTGCCACTGCCAACCCAATGCTCAGCTGTGTGACTTCAACTGTGTGGGACTTCAGCTGTGTGGGACTTCAACTGTGTGTGACTGATACACACCAGAGAGGCCGTGCTGCCTGCTGCAGAAAAGGCAAATACTGACAGGTTAAAGCGGATCTCCACCCAAAAACTTGTTTTTTTCCCCCTAAAGCACTTCTAGCCAACTTTCCAATATCAATGAGTTATTTGAAACGGTTCTAAAGGTATTTGTTAATGTAAATGACTACTGGAAGCAGTTATCTTTCTGTTTTTTATCCTCTGCACTCCAGGTTCTGACTCCTGAAACAATATAGCCGAAGCCAGCTGACTAAGAGGACTGAGAATTCATTTAGTCTACGTTGTTTCAAGAGTCGGAAAGGGGTAAAATAGCCAGTAGTCAATAGCAATTACATTTCCATCTAATGTTAAAAACATTGACGTTGTCACCTAATTATTATAGTAGTATCGGGAAGTTGCTTGTTCACAGTTAGCAGAGATTACTTTTAACAAGACTAGTTAGAATAGACATCAGCAGGGAATGAGCAGCAGTAATGGAAAAGCAGCCGTGGAAGGTATGACCCATTCACTGCTAGTCTATATGACTTGCTTATGGCCCTGGAATCCAAGAAAAAACTGTAGCACACTGGTCCAGTTTGTGGTGCAAAGAAAAGTGCTTTTATTGGCTCAGGGTAGACATCAGAAGTTTGGCCAATAAAAGCTCTTTTCTTTGCACCACAAACTGGATCAGTGTGCTACAGTTTTTTCTTGGATTTCTGTGATATTTGGGCCCTGAGCAGGGGGTCTTATGGACTGTTTAGCACCTGAAATATCTATTGATTTCAGGTGAGCACTCTAATTTTGTGTGGAATTGCTTATGGCCCTGGTCACTGAGTTACCTGAGAGCTAGGGACTCCTCAATGTTCTCTCCAGCATTTCTCACAAAAGGGATCTCTTTACTAAATGGCAGATTGAACTAGGGCATGACTTATGTATATTTGTAAGGTTTTCAGTCCTTCGCCTACATTGTAAACATAAAACCAGAGCTGCTGTATGTGTCATAATGACCAGCACTTATTCTTTGGGGCATATTTATCAAAAAAGGGAAAGTAGAGTTTACCAGAGGGGCACTGTACAGCTCTCAGCTGACTTGTATAGGATTTGTAATGTTATATTTATCAACAGGTGACAACACAGCACCTTTTTTATATAAATATGTCACTAAAATCCTATACATGTCAATTGAATGTTGTGAGATTTCCCTATGGTGAACGGTTTGATAAATATGCCCCTTTGTGTGTCTTCTGGTTTCGCTTTCCTTGCTGCCACCTTTACAAAACATGCCCTGAGGTTGTGCTCTATGTAGTTTCCGCCCTGCAATATCTTTCTATTTTTTCCTCTGTACAAGTGTCCAGATGATGTTTTGCCTCTGCTGTTACTTTATCCGGTTGCTGTGATTGACCTGTAGTCATGCTTGGATGAACATTTTATGGTATAGTCCCATTTCTTGTGAGCATGGATTATGTGGAATATGGAAACATCTCTCTTATTTTGACTCACCAGTCAGGCAGGGGAGAGGAGCCAAGAAGGGGCACTGGAATGCAATTACTATATGGAGTGCAAGCACAGTGTATGCAATTCCATCATAAGAATAAAAGCTGGCGCCTGGGCATATGAAATGTGTATTTGGACACTGGAGCTTAATGCTGTTTTTGCCATTGGAGTGTATTCAGTGTAACAAGGACAGAGCAAATATAAATATAAAATATGTTAAAGGGGCTGTTCACCTTTGAGTTAACTTTTAGTTTAATGCAGAGAGTGATATTCTGGGACAATTTGCAATTAGTTTTCTTTTTTTATTATTTGTGGTCTTTGAGTTATTTAGCTTTTTATTCAGCAGCTTTCCAGGTTGTAATTTCAGCATTCTGGTTGCTAGGGTCAAATTACCCTAGCAACTATGTACTGATTTAAATAAGAGACTGGAATATGAATAGGAAGGATAGAAAGGTGAGTAATACAAAGTATCAATAACAATACATATGTAGCCTTGCAGAGCATCTGTTTTTAGATGAGGTCAGTGACCCCCATTTGAAAGCTGGAAAGAGTCAGAAGAAGGCAAATGATTAAAAAAAAAAAAACTATAAAAACAAATGAAGACCAATTGAAAAGATGCTTAGAATGAGCAATTCTATAACGTGATAAAAGTTAAAGTTTTGTCTGTGGGTAACTGACTTGCAGACATGTCAACTCACACGGATGTTTTGGGAGTCACTTTTTTTTTTTTTTTTTTTGCCTGAACCGGTCATCCACAGTATCAGTCACCCCTACCCTGTAATTTGCAGCCAATGGCAGTTCAGCTCTGCAACAACATGTATGGGATCTGTTATTTGGAAACCCGTTATCCAGAGAGCTGTGAATTATAGGAATGCCATCTCCCATTGACTCCGTTATCAAATAATTCAAATTTTTAAAAATGATTTCCTTTTCCTGTGTAATAATATAATAGTACAGGTATGGGATCTGTTATCCGGAAACCCATTGTTCAGAAAGCTCCGAAATATTGTAAGGCCATCTCCCATAGTCTCCTTTTTATTCAAATAATCCAAATTTTTAAAAACTATTTCTTTTTATTTGTAATAATGAAACAGTACCTTGTACTTGAGCCAAACTAAGATATAATTAATCCTTATTGGAAGAAAAAACAGTTTATTATATGTTTAAATGATTTTATAGTAGACTACAATATTACAGTAGGTACAAAGGTCCAAATTACGGAAAACCCCAGGCCCTGAGCATTCTGGATAACAGATTCCATACCTGTAGCTTGTATTCGATCCAAACTAAGATATAATTAATCCTTTTAGTAGGCAAAACAATCCTATTGGGTTTAGTTAATGTTTAAAGGATTTTTTATTACACTTAGGGGGTTATTTATCAAAGGTCGTGTTTTTATACCTCAAATGAACTTGAATGGTTTCTTATTTAAGAAAAACCTCAAATGGGAAAAACCCGATTCTGCGAGTTTGAGTCCCGTAACCCAGAAACTTGAATCAATAGAGTTTTCCGCAGGAAAAAATTTGAATCGCTCGAACTATTCATGTTTTTGGGCAAAACCCTCCAAAAAAAAAAACTCAAACATCATGCTGGTTTTCAAGATTTAGATATGGTTCAAGGGACCTCTGCCATTGACCTCGACAGGTTTTAGATTATGTATTTTCGGATTCAAGCAATTTCCAGGGTTGGGGTAGAATAAATCTTGAAAAAATTTTTTTTAATGAAAATTTGGTTTTGACCAAAAAATACAAGTCAAAAACTAAAATCTTTGTGGAAAACATAACTTGAGCATTAATAAATCTGCCCCTTAGAGTATTGAGATCCAACTTATGGAAAGATCCCTTATCCAGAAAACCCCTGAGCATTCTGGATAACAGATCCCATACCTGTGCAGAGAACTGAAAACGCACATAAATGATCTGAAGAAACAGGCAACGTTGGGCAGAGCTGGAAACACAATCAAGGGCATGACTGGGGAATAATGGACCATGAGCAAGGTGCACCCTAATTATAAAAGACTTGGGTTGGCGTTTGCATTGGCTAACTATGTATGATCTTCTAAGATTGTGTCCCTTTAAAATGCGAGCCATATAAAATACTCATGCAGCAGCGCTCATTAGTAACTTATTCAAAGGCACGCTCGCTGCATGGATGCTTCAGAAAAAGCTCTGTCTTTAACCGTGATCTATGGTGATAATTCTAAAGCAAAGTTGCATGTTTATTTCAGACTAGTCTATTTTTAGTGAGAGTAAACGACAACCTTAAGCGCTGCTAAGCAAGACAAGGCCTTCACTTTATAGTTTTAGCAAGGATCAGCATGTAAATCTTCCGTACGTGTAGATTACCCCACACATTAGTCTGGTATAATTTAATTCCCAGTTTATACCTTTTAACACTTGACATATGCATTCTGCATGGCAGCATTAAAACAGATTTGTGTGACTTTAAGGGGCAGATTTACATAGGGTCGAATATCGAGGGTTAATTAACCCTCGATATTCGACCATCGAAGTTAAATCCTTCGACTTCGAATATCGAAGTCGAAGGATTTAGCGCAAATAGTTTGATCAAATGAAAAAACGTTTGATCGAACGATTAAATCCTTCCCCATAGGCTAACATTGCACTTCGGTAGGTTTTAGGTGGCGAAGTAGGGGGTCGAAGTTTTTTTTAAAGAGACAGTACTTCCACTATCGAATGTTTGAATAGTCAAACGATTTTTAGTTTGATTCGAAGTAGCCAAAAAAATGATTCGAAATTCGAAGTATTTTTTATTCTATTCCTTCACTCGAGCTAAGTAAATGGGCCCCTAATGGTGTGTAATATTTTAAAGGATTTAAGCTAAAAAGTAAAGTCGTGTTGACTTGCAGTTGTATTTATTAAATGGTGGTTCCTGAGATATAAGTGTTCCCATGACTGGAGCACCACCTAATCTGAACTGACCTGCATGGGCGTCATTTTTATGTCTGTTCTGTTCTCTGCAACAGAAAGCAATAGCTGCCATGCACTTTTAGAATAATGTCCTTCATTTTATTGCACTGCTCATGGGCACAAAGTGCTGGGTTGAGAGATTTCTGCTACATCTCTGTATAGAAAACCTGCAAATCAATATACATATTCTGTGTGATGTCAGCCATACACAGCACAATATGATCCCTGGCATATCAGTTGGACCATTTTTGAGAGAGATAAAAGCAGTTTCATTTATTTAAATATTTTATTCACTGAATGAAAGTTCGAGGGGGAACTCACTTGCAGTGTCCCCAAGCAAGGTGGGATAAATATAGAAATGTGGCACACCTGCTGAATAGAAAAGATAAACCTTTTGATTTTTGGTTTCACAGGATAGGAATAATATAAACCCCAGAGAACACAGAGATGTTCTAAGGACCCTTTTAAATTTGCTTGTGAGACCTGTATATAGCTGAGAACAAAAGGTCGGTCAGTGAGTGATCAACCAAGTAAAAGTTGGTGTAGATAATTTCAGTTTCTCATTTTTGACTTACAGTTTGAGACTGGCAGCCTTACAGTAGATACTCTTATGGATCCTTTATCCAGAAACTAGGTATTCACCGAATCCACTATTTTGGATTCGGCAGAACCCCCGAATCCTTTGCGAAAGATTTGGCCAAATTCCGAATCCTAATTTGCATATGCAAATTAGGGGTGGGAAGGGTAAAATATTTTATACTTTCTTGTTTTGTGACAAAAAGTCATGCAATTTGCCCCCACCCGCAAATTAGGATTAGGTTTTGACTGGGCAGAAGGATTCGGCCGAATCCTGCTGAAAAAGGCCGAATCCCGAACCGAATCCTGGATTTGGTGCATCCCTACCAGAAACCTATTATCCAGAAAACTCTAAATTATGGGACTCCATTATTATGAAATAATTAATGTTTTAAAATAATCTCTGTAATAATAAAAAAGTAGCTTGTACAGGTATAGGATGCCTTATCTGAAAACCCGTTAGCCAGAAAGCTCTGAATTACAGGAAAGCCATCTCCCATAGACTCCGTTTCAACCAAATAATTTTAATTTTTAAAAACAATTTCTTTTTTCTCTGTAATAATAAAACAGTACCTTGCACATGGTCCAAAATAAGATATAATTAATCTTTATTGGAGGCAAAACCAGCCTATTGGGTTTAATTAATGTTTAAATGATTTTTAGCAGACTTAACATATGGAGATCCAAATTACAGAAAGATCGCTTATCTGGAAAACCTTTGGGCCTGAGCATTCTGGATAATAGGTCCCATACCTGTACTTGATATTAACTAAGCTGCAAAACAATCCTATTGGGTTTATGTTGATGTGTTGGTAGACTTAAGATATGGTGATCAAAATTACAGAAAGATCCCTAATCCACAAAACCCCAGGTCCTGAACATTCTGGATAGCAGGTTGCATACATGTGTTTGTTTTATCATACTTTGGATCTTCAGCCAGGCACATCCAGTAATATAGCTAGCTGTTTCTGAGCCCCACAGCAAGATCAAATTAGGCAGGGCCCCAAAACATTATTACTAAGATAACATATGCCAAAAAGATATATTGAAACTGCTCATTAATCAAAACCTCACGGGGCCATCTACACTCCTTGGGCCCTCCGCAACCTGCAGTAAAACAAAGTAATACTTAGAACTGGATGGCTTTCATTTTATACATCAAATAATGTACACATATCCCTTTATGAAACAAGGATATATAAATATATATACAATGTATTGTTTGGCGAAATAGGTGTTACTCCACGTCTTCCAAAGAACTTCTTTGTTCTAATGTGAAACTTCATGACATCAATAATACCTGCTGTCATTTGTCTACTCTAAGTGAGGGATTAAATGAACAAACAATGTATTTCATATCTCATCAGGCAAAACTGTGCATACCGAGCCGACCTGAATAATCTGCTCTGCTCCAATGGATGAAGTGAATGAGACGGCAAAGGACTCTGTACCCAGGTAAGATATTTCAGCTATGGATAAAAAAGTGACTAAATGGAGAAAGCCAAGCAACACTGGATTCTGTAGCGGTCATTTCCAGCTGTAAAAAGAAGTTCATGATAAGAAGTTAATTTATAACATTAACCAAAATATTAGATACTTAGGAAAAGTGGTATCACTTTAATAGGGGAGGACTATGTATTCACTGTTGACACGTCCTGTTAAATATTTCCCATTTACTGGGTAAAATTGCACTAGTGCAGTTACCCATATCAAGCAACGAGATATTTGCTATCATTATTCTTCCGATCAAATCCTATTGCTGATTGTTTGCTATGTGCTCTGGTGCACATTTGTAAGGCAACGTATAACTATTGTGCCGTGTTTAATGGCTGAAGTTTAGAGTAGTTATGAGAAACCTGCAGCCCTTGAAATGTTGAACTAAAATTATTGTGCATGTTTGCATATATATACAGTATTTTGAGCTATTTTTATGATACTTGACCCTTGGGGCAGCAACACGATTCTGCTTATTGTATTTTTAGCTATCATTTCCTTTTAAAAGTATTTTCACAGACCTTTGCCCTTCCTTAAACCAATCTTCACTTAGGCGGATATAAAGTTTGCTGAAATCTGTTGGCTGGCGTAATCACAAGTTATGAAAGCCAAACATTGGGCTACTGATAATACTCTGTTGGCTGGCGTGACCACAAGTTATGAAAGCCAAACATTGGGCTAATGATAATACCCTATTATAATTTTTCTTCCTGATAGTAAAAATATTTTGATTAAAGAAGTCCTTCTTTTTATTGCGGTATTTCTATGCATAAGGACACACAGAAAGATTACCAGTGTAACCCAATGGAGGTACCTATTTGTGCCTTATTCATGATCTGAAAGCATTAAGCATGACGGGAGCAGGAAGCAAGGCTTTAGTTATAGTCATTTAGTGGCTGCAAAGGTAGCAGGGTTTACAAGATTAGTGACATGAGCTCCACATCACCGAGTACACAATAATGAATCAGTTGAGGGCTTCCTGGTTTATGCTTCTGTTTGAGAAGGTTGGGCTGCCTCGCCCATGCTTGGGTTTTCAGGAAAGCACCTGTGCTGTAATGCTGATATACGTCAATGGCTTTCTCATTATCATTGTATGTTTATGAAGAGAGGAAAAAAAAGAGAGGGGTTCCATGTTTAAATTTTAATGGCTGACATTCTAGATTTAAAAATGAAAGATTAGGGGTCGAGTTTGTGAGGTTTTTTTATACCTAGAATAAACATACAACCCAAAAGTTTACTTATGATAAAACTAGCATGTAACAAATTTGAATTGGTGTAATCTTGGTGAGAAACTCTAAAGTTGAATTTATTGGGTTTTCGGCAAAACAGAACTCGAATCACTTGAATTTATTGAGTTTTCAAGCAAAACCCACCAAAAAATGAAGGCTACTTACATCTTCAAATGGTTCAAGGGACCTCTGCTATTGACTTCTACATGACCTCGACAGGTTTTAGCTGGAGTATTTTTGGATTTGAGCTATTTCCAGCTTTTACACGAAATATTTCTAAAAACTACCCTCGAAAACTTTTCAGGAAATAACACAACCCGACCTTTACTAAATAACCCCCTATATCTCTTTATCAGGCCAAACTTATTAAAGAAGGTATGAAGAGAGATTTTCAGCAGCCTTGTGCAATATACTGTACAGTAAAGTAAACTGGTTGAAGGAATCTGTGGCTATCCAGCCTTAGCCTTTAATAACAGTTAATTATGGCAATTGTAGTTCAGCAATAGCAAAAAGATGCAGAACACGGCAAGGTGAGGTAAGCAAGGTATCTGGTTAGGACTTAACCTCCACCCCACCTCTCCCTAATTATTTCATAAATGTCATCAGCAAGCAAGAATCCTGTCAGGCAAGTGTCTCCTGCTAGCACTGAATCACCTTGCTTCATTGGTTCCAATTCCACTAAATGTTCCGTTTGGAATAGCTTAATGACAATATACTGTATCTGCATGTTAGTGCACCATTCTGCTGTGCATGTAACAGAGATCGTATGGCTTGCAAGGACTTCCACTGTGTAGACTGAGGCTGATCCAAATCAGCGTTTACTAGTTGCAGAAACTGACCCTGCTCTCTATCTAGGGATGAGCCACCCATTGAATACCAGGTAAGAATTCTTAGTGAGCTAGATTTCCTGCATAGCCACATACTTTCACATACCTTCAGTCCTACTGGAAGTGTGCACGCATTGTGAATGCTGAGAATGCAAATACAGGGTTTATATGAAAATAGAGCAGACAATGGAAGCATGCTTTTGTAATTGCTTTCAGGAGACAAAATGCAACCCTTCAAAAGCTGGCCAAAGTGGCCATGCATGTACTAATAACAAAAAATCTGTATGTGTATGGTGACCCAGCAATGTTTACCAATATCCATGTACTTTGGATATTGGCTTGTTTGTCAATCATGTATGTTTGGAAATGTAATCTGCCCATGCACCCTATCTGCTAATGTATGGTAAATTGGAAGGCGAGTAAGTAAAGAAGCGCTGCAGTTTCTATTGATAGGCAGCAATCACAATTAGAAACAAATTTACAGATACAGTAAGATGAGTGTAATCACAAACATGTAGAGTAGTGCTACACAACCACTCTTACCACTTTTTGTAGCATTGGGTGCTGACTGTAACTCTGTCTGCCCAGGCTAAGTATTCACTGCAAGAAATATATTCCATATATTTATTGTGAATAAATGTGGTTTATTTGTGCCACAAGACAGATGACATTTTGGGCTTAACCAGCCCTTTATCAAGCCTCTTGAGAGGCCCGAAACATTGCCTGTCTTTTGGCACAAATAAACCATTGATTCACAATATCGGAGTGCTGCTGGAATATATTTCTTACAGATACAGTAAGGACACTCCATAGGCTTGCATTGCTTTCAAATTAAATCATTTCCCTTGTATAATTCTACATCCATTGTAAAATGTGTGCCAATAGGAAACAATGGATTCTAAATGTTATAATTCATAAAATACTTTCTGATAACAAATTTTCACATTACTGTGATTTTAAATGTTTGTTCTGTTGATATTTTCCTTTTCCTCTTAACCATAGTGAACTGCATGGAAAAGGGGTTATTTAAAGTTCAGATTCAGTGCAGGGAAGTTAGTTATTGGGTCGCAGAATATTGTGAAGAGGCAGAAAGAAGGAAACACTATTTGATAAACCTCCAGTTTCTTAGTTACATATATATTCATTAGTAATTCAGCACCAAGGTACATGTGTGCTAAGTAGCGAGTTTTCACTGGACAGGCACGCAGAAAAGGGGGGGGCAGGGGCAATGAACCGCAGCTGGCCTAAGGGTGGCTGCTATGTAAATCCGGTCCTTATTATAGTATGTAAATAAATCGACTAGGAGACTAAAGAGGTTGAGAGAGGAGGAAATTAGTTTGGAGAGTGCCCCCATGGTCTTAAGCTTTTCTGCTGGCCCCTATCATCCCAGTTCAACACTGAACTATAACTGTTTAAAAGAGAAGAAAAGTTCTGGTTACTGCCAGCATTTCTAAAGCCACTTTACAAAAAGTACTGCAATACAAATATATATTATATAGCTCATAGCTTGAGGGCAGTGCCATCAAATAACAAAATAACCTTTACAAAATAAATCAGGGGTGCAAGCTGCCTTGTAGGAACTGTTTGTGCTGCAGAAGCACTTCTAGACTGAAAGCCATCTTTTTCTCTCCATGCAGTTGGTATAAAGCAAATGTTTTCTGAAATTTAGTATTTTATTGTCTGGTAGACTGTAATGGATAATTTGATTTTAATTCTTTGATACTTAAAGAAATGTACATGTAAAATTTCTGCATGATGAGATTTTGTAGCAATGTATATGTCTACGATTATGTTTTTTAAAACCTCCAAAAGTACATACTGGATATCGACTTTCCGACTCAAATTGCTTTTTTGTGTTCTTGTATTGTAATAAATACTGGTCATTTGTTATGTAATGTGCAACTAAAGCAGTGGGAAAGCTCTTCATCTAAGAGTGCTGAGGTTGACGCTAGTATTATGGTTCACTAACAATCTTGTGCTTCTCGGTGGTTGCATGGTTAGGTTGTGGAAAACTTACAAAATGACTTTGTTGCTGGTCATTAGTCTTTGGAAATATTCAGTAACCATTTTCAAAGTGACAGGTTCACCTTTGCACATGCTATATTTCATATTGCCTTAAAATAATGAGTGAATAAAAACATGTGCTCCCTGATTAATGTTAAAGGTTCACCTTTGAGTTAACTTTTAGTATGATGTAGAGAGTGAGACAATTTGCAATTGGTTTTCATTTTTTTTTATTATTTGTGGTTTTTGAGTTTGAGTTATTTAGCTTTTTATTAAGAAGCTCTCCAGTTTGCAATTTCAGTATTCTGGTTGCTAGTAGGGATGTACTGAGTTCGGAATTTGGGCAGGATTCGGCCTTTTATCAGCAGGATCTGGATTCGGCCTAATCCTTGTGCCTTGGCGAACTGATCCTAATTGGCATATGTAAATTAGGGGTGGGTAGGGAAATCACATGACTTTTCGTCATTATTTTTTTCCACTTTTGATTTCCTGTCCCTAATTTGCATATGCAAATTTAGATTCTGATTCTGTTTGGTATTCGGCTTATTCTTTCACGGCCAATCCCAAATAGTGGATTTGGTGCATCCCTAGTTGCTAGGGTTCAAATTACCCTAGCAACCACACTGATTTGAATAAGAGACTGCAATATTAATAGGAGGGGGTCTGAATAGAAAGATGAGTAATAAAAAGTAGCAATAACAATACATTTGTAGCTTTACAGATCTTTCCTTTTATAGATGGAGTCAGTGACCCCCATTCGAAGCTGGAAAGAGTCAGAAGAAGAAAGCAAATAATTAAAAAAAAAACTAAAAAATAATAAAGACCAGTTAAAATGTTGCTTAGAATTGGCCAATGGCCATCTAAAAGTTAAACCATCCCTTTAAAGGAGTTGTTCACCATAACATTAACTTTTTAGTATGACGTAGAGCTTAATATTCTGTTTTTCTGTGTTTTTTAAATCTTCTCTTTGTTCAGCTGCACTCCAGTTTGGAATTTCTGCAGTCTGTTGCTAGGGTTCAAATTAGAGAGACTGGAAAATGAATAAGAATGGGATTGACTAGAAAGATAAGTAATAAAAAGTATCAATAACAATACATTTGTAGCCTTACAGAGCATTTGGTTTTTAGATGGGGTCAGTGACCCCCATTTGAAAGCTGAAATAGTCAGTAAAAAAATTGCAAAATTCAAAAACTATAAGAAATAAAAAAAAATAAAGACCAATTAAAATATTTCTAAGAATCAGCTTTTTTGTAACATACTAAAAGTTAAGGTGAACCACCTCTTTAAACATGATATTTTAGATGATATTGGATGACAATATGTAACACACACTTTTGTTGTTCCTTTGGTTTGCATTTTACATTATTCTTTGTGTAAATTAGTTGTATCTTGGTTGCAGGTATTAGGGTGGTTAAATAAGAAATGCATTCTATTCAAGAATATAGGCCTTCTAGAGTTCTTCTCTATCAAACTATGGTGAACTGTGTTTTCACCTTGTAATAATTTTGACTGTGTATCTTCATTTGCATGCCACAGACTATGTATGATTTTTCTAAACTACTTTATAAGCATTGAGACGTTTTGCTATTTGCACAAACAAGCTTTCCCAAGCCACCCATGGCAGCAATTCACCAATATGAGTATTCCCGCCCCACAGTCCACTGGACAGGAAAGGGTTAACTTAATTAGACTATAACATCCGCCCCACCGCCTTCCCCCTTGGTCTTTTTCCTGTCCATGGCACGGATATGCTTACCGATTCCAGGGGCTCCTCTCTTTCTCCCCTGATGCCTCCCAAAAACGCTGCCCAGAGGGGATAGCTGAGGGGACGGACTGATCGGCTGGGTCATTTATTCACCAGGATAGCCGATAGCTTATGCTGGCTGGGAAACTGGTGCGGCTTGGAGGTACTGCCGTGACTGTTTGGCGCAGAGGGATCCCTTGAAATTGATACCCGGAAGTGCGCACAATCCCCTTCAGAGCTTCAGGATCCGCTCGGTCTGCGGTCATTGCGGCTTGTGTCACACGGCAGACGGCACTTCCACATTAGTATAAGGAGTGTCTCCTGGTCAAGCGCATGGAGGACGTTTTGCGTTCCAGCTGAAACGTTCAAGGCTAACGTCACTTCCGCATTCTGCGCTTTTAATGCTGCAGTATACAGAGTGCAGCTGGCGCTTTGAGAAACGTCACAGATGGTGCTGGAGGTTACTGAGGATAGAAAGTGGTAAGGAAAGCTCCTAGGAGTGCCACAAGTGGAGCGTACAAAGTGATTTGACTGCTTGCATTTTGTTCTTAGGTCCTTGCAGTATGGAACAGCCTGGCTCTGGAAAGGGGGTTCAACCTAAAGTCTCTGGGTAACCTCAAGACAAGGATGTGTTTTTCTTTTTTATCTATTGGCAAGAGGTAAAAAGGGGCTAATTAGGATTTTATTTATTTATTTATTTATTTTATTTTCTAGTCTCTCTGCCCCTGGAGATATGCCTAAAGTGGAAAGTCATCAGACAAGGAAGCATCCCTCTACCGAACAGTCTTCTATAGCTGTACCGCAAACCTCTTCACTCGCTCAATTGGAAGCGGTAGTGCAGGGGGTACAGGAAGCATCAACCTCTGGTGTGGCTCGGAAATCTAAAAGAACAAGAGAGGTTCTTTATGACTCCCTGTCAGAAGTTTCTGAAGAAGCGTTGTATGACCCTGCGGATGTCCAGTCTGATCTCTCTGAGGAGGGAGAGGTTCTTTCGGAAGAGGAATCAAATTTTGATTCAGCGGTAGTGGATGGCTTAATCAGAGCAGTAAGGAAAACTTTAAATTTGACAGCAGAGCTGCCAAAGAGTTCTTCAGCTGAGAAGCTATTTCCTTCAGTAAAGAAGCGTGCAGCGTCTTTTTTGGTACATGATTCCATTAAAGAGTTAATTCAGAGTGAAAGAAAACGGAAAAAAGAGTTGTAATTCAAGGGAAGTTTTCTAGAAAAATACCCAATGGATGAAGCTAATGCAAAACTATGGGATAATCCACTGAAAGTTGATGCAGCGGTAGTCAGATTGGCTCAGAAGACTACACTACCTGTAGATGATGCGGTTGCATTCAAAGATCCAATGGAGAAAAGAATGGAATTTGACATAAAGAAATCTTTTGTGTCGGCTGGAGCCTCCTGTAGACCGGCAGTGGCATTGACCTCAACTTCAAGAGCCATGAAGATATGGGTGAATAATTTGGAGGAGGCTGTGGCAACAAATGTTGAGATCAACATTGCAAGAAATGCTGTCTGATCTTAAAGTGGCAGTTGACTTTGTGGCTGAGGCTCCATTAGATCTGGTCCATCTGGCAGCAAGGTTGATGGCTCTTTCGGTGGCAGCAAGAAGGGCTCTGTGACTGAAGCCCTGACTGGCAGACTCGGCCTCAAAGACAAACTTATGTCAGTTTCGAATTCAGGATTCGATCCGAGGATAACGTCTGCAGTATCGGTGGTGAATTTCCTCTTTGCGGGATTTCGAAGAGGTCTGGGAGTAAGTACTTTGAGAGGTCAAATCTCAGCCCTTTCAGCATTAATCGGCAAGACTTTATTAGCTGAAGAGACATTGGTAATTCGGTTTTTCAATGCTTTAAAGAGAATGAAACCTTCCGGAAGCTAAGGCTAGGGGCACACGGCGCGATTTCGCCGCGATTCTGCGCTGGGCGAGTTGTCGCTGCGTTTTTTAAGCTGAAATAGCTTTGCTAACTTTGGCGCTGGCGTCAATGCAAATCGCGGCGAAATCGCTGCGCTAATTCACACGCGGCGATTCTTTTTCTACTGTCGCCCGGAAACGCCCAGCGAGGCAACTTCGGGCGACAATAGAAAAAGAATCGCCGCGTGTGAATTAGCGCAGCGATTTCGCCGCGATTTGCATTGACGCCAGCGCCAAAGTTAACAAAGCTATTTCGGCTTTAAAAACGCTTAAAAACGCAGCGACAACTCGCCCAGCGCAGAATCGCGGCGAAATCGCGCCGTGTGTCCCTACCCTAAGAGTCCCTCCATGGGATTTGCCTTTGGTCTTAAAGGATAAGGAAAGGTTAATAAACATGTTGGCTTAAATCAAAGGCTTTCTGTTTTAGCACTTACTGCACTGAGTGAATCCAGGCTGTCTCTTTTCTGTCTCTTGTAAATATACTGCCTGCACAAGCTGAGTCTCCTGGTCGGGTGACGTCACTAACATTCTTTAGCTTTCTCTCCCCGCTGCCTCTGGCACAGAAGAGTCGCATTTCACAGTTTTTTAACCTTCTGCGCATGTTTCTAATTCAGTCTAGCCCATCCACCAGCCTATTGGAATACACGCCTCTCGTCTCCATGACAACGCTCGAGGCTGCCGGCTAGCAGAGGGGGGAGAGAACAGGAGTGAGGAGCTGTGTATGATCAGGAGAGCTGCTAGAGACTATTTGGAGCTCAATATATTTTGGTGCACAATGTAAACTGACTGTGAAACTGACTTCCCTGCTCTGCTTAATGATATGTTAATGAGGAGGAGAGCCTGGGGTCAGGAATTTGGCACATGAGCAGTAATGCACTTACTAACAAAGATGGCGGCTGTGTCTCCTCCTCAGCAATGAGAACGAGCAAGTTACATTTATAAATAAAATATAAATGATTTTTTTTTAAAAAAAACCTAGCGATTGAGGAGGGATACACAAGGAGACCATAAGTAAGTTTTGCCTTTCCTTCTCCTTTAAAGGCATTAACATCAGCTCCGTTTGAACCAATTGAAAGCTCCTCAGATTGGCATGTTACATTGAACGTACTGGTTTCTGGTGGCGATCACTTCGGCCTCCAGAATAGGAGAGATCCAGGCCTTGTCAGCGAAAGAGCCAGATACGGTGATCTTTCCCGATAAAGTTGTTCTAAGACCGGCATTTTAGTTTCTTCCTAAAGTGATGTCTCCATTTCATCTAGACTTGAAATTGACTTTACCATCATTTTGCCCAAATCCAAGTAATAAGCAAGAACGAGAGTGGCATACTCTAGATCTAGTTCGAGCTTTGTCTTATTATTTGACCCGTACGAATTTTTGGAGGAAGACTGACGGATTGTTTGTGATTCCTAGAGGTCCAAGAAAAGGAATGGCGCCTTCGATAGTTGGTTGTATTGTATTCTCGTACCACAAAGCAGGCAGAGTGGTTCCTGGAGACTTAAAGGCTCACTCTACCAGAGCATTGGCTACTTCCTGGGCGGCTAATGCCAGGGCTCAGCCAGAAGCGATTTGTAAGGCAGCGAGATGGTCTTCCTTACATACATTGGCGTTATAAACTAAATGTGCTTTTATCCCAAGATGCTAGATTTGGGAGGAAAGTCTTACAGGCTATATTGCATTCATAATAAAAAAAAACACTTAAGCATTGTTGTCCCTCCCTTCTTTCTTATAGCTATGGGAATTCTCATATTGGTGAATTGCTGCCATGGGTGGCTTGGGAAATAGAGAAATTTATTTTACTTACCATTATTTCTATTTCCAAGTCATCTTCCATGGCAGCATTCACCAATCTCACTCCCTTCTGAAGCTAAGAAACATAGACAAAGGGGGAAGGCGGTGGGACGGATGTTATAGGCTAATCAAGTTAACCCGTTCCTGTCTAGTGGCCTGTCGGGCGGGAATATTCATATTGGTGAATGCTGCCATGGAAGGTGACTTGGAAATAGAAATTACGGTAAGTAAAATAAATTTCTCTATTTTTTAAAGTGTATTCGCTAGCACTCAGAATAAATTAGGATGACTATTATTAACATCTCTGTGTTGCTGGACCTCTATGGATGCTTTATCATTTCTTCTGAATGATTTGAGCTGAGGAACTTGTGAAGTTTGCAGATTAGCCTGTAAAAACTGGAAATGTAGATATTTTCAGTATGTAGACAATTCATGTTTTGTTCTCAAGAACATCGCTGTCAAACTACTGTGGTACTGACGGCTGGAATTTTTCTGGCCTACGTGGTGGAGGACCGATAATGGAAGCCAGTGTTGACCATGTCCTGTTTTTAAACCACACCCATGTTACTACAAGCGCTTAGGGCAGGCAGAGTATGGCACACACAGGGAGCATAGGGCAGGCAGAGTATGGCACACACAGAGAGCATAGGGCAGGCAGAATAGGGCACACAGGGAACATAGGGCAGGCAGAGTATGGCACACACAGGGAGCATAGGGCAGGCAGAGTATGGCACAAACAAGATCATATGGCACGCAGAGTATGGCACACACGGAGCATAGGGCAGGCAGAGTATGGCACACACGGAGCATAGGGCAGGCAGAGTATGGTACACACAGGGAACATAGGGCAGGCAGAGTATGGCACAATCAAGAACATATGGCACGCAGAGTATGGCACACACAGGGAGCATAGGGCAGGCAGAGTATAGCTCACACAAGGAGAGTATGGCACATACAAAGAGCAGGAGACAGGGAAACCTATCAGGACCACTCTAGGATGAACTTTAGAAGTAACACAATGATGGTGCCCCTCCTGCAATTTATCCGAGGCGTGAATATGTGGGCACTGTTAGTCCAGGTTGGAGGTATGAACAGTACAGGGCTTTAGTGTTGAGAACAATAGAAGTGTCACAGGTGTGAACAAAGCAAGGGAGATTACAGGAGTGAACTGTATGAATTTGAGGTGTAAACAATGCAGGAACCAGTTAATCTCAGTACTGATACTTTTTAAATGTTACACAAAGGTAAACGGTCACAGCAGGCAGACTTTTATGTGGAGGGTCATGCAAGGGGGCTGCGAGTTGCTTTGGTTAATACATTTATGTCAAAATTTGATCTCTTTGTAGAATTGATGCATATGGATTTGTAAGACCTGCAGAATTTGACTATGCTTTTTATGAAGAGTTCATCGCCAGATATCATGTGGTCCTTACCAGGAGAGCACTTAAATGGTCTAAACTTCTTCAGCAGTCATCAGCGGTGGAGAAAAGTATGAAAGGTACTCTATTAAAGCATTATTATAAAGCAACAGCATATTTCACTGCATTGTTCAATAAATGGGTGTATTTGGCAAATCTAACATCACTAGCACCCAAACCTAATCTGATACATTTGCATTACTTCTGTTTTACTGTTTAGAAACCTCTATTGTCAACAAAACGCAACTGTGATGGTAATAATTATCAGTTACATCTAAACAGAGAGTTGCAACCAAAGAATGAGAGAAGCTTAACACTCCCCGTTAAAATATTTGAGTGCTATTTGCAAAATACTTATTTTCATTATCTTCTTTCAGTGAAGCGGTACATTCGGAAAGGCATCCCTAATGAGCATCGCTCTCTCGTGTGGATGGTAGTGAGTGGAGCTCAGGCCCAGATGGACATAAATACAGGATATTTTCGAAGTGTGTTTGCAGAGGGAGAAAAGAATCCAAAGTTGCTGGACCTTGTAAATACAGGTAACAGTGCCGTTATGGAAGAGGAACATGTATTAATATTACTTTATACAGTTTTACCTGAAACATTTTAACAATAGCAACACTTTCATATTATTCTTTCCATAAACTATTAAGGTTAATTTAGGTTTTATTAACTATTTTTGTCACAGAGTTGCCCCCTGAGGTTGATTAGACCTTTAAGGCACCTTTATCTACTGTGCCGATGGTATATTCACTCGTCTATAACATAGCTATGTTATAGCTCTATCCATATAACTGGTGTTAGTGAGGACACTTGTTATAATCGGTGGTTTATAATGAAATTTGTGTCAAATGGCTCACTGAGAGTATTGTATCAAATAATATTTTGTTATAATACATTGCTATACGATATGAGGATATGAGAAGCCACCTCTGAGTTCAATGACCTGTAAAAAAAGCCTTTGACCTTTATATGGTCATGGAACTCCTCAGTAACTTATAACATCTTTATATTTAACAACAGGGAGTACATTATTCCATATTTTAACTTTTAAGGGTCGAATTGAAAATTCTAATTCTAATTTGGACATGTTTGTAGCCTTCCTAACATTCAAGTTTTTTTTTCGGAGAAAAAACTCGAATCAAGTTCAGTTGAATTTGATTAAAATACGATTCAAGTTGTTAAAATTAGTCAGAGTTTTAGATATTAATTTTTTTTATAAATAAACCCCAGTCGAATTTCGAGTATATTTCAATTTAATAGAGTTTTAAAAAAACTCAAATGAATTCACAATTTGACCTTTAATAAATGTGCCTCTAAGAAAGATAATCTCTATTATCAGTGAAATATGCCATGTTATGTTACATGTGGGCTAGCAATTTTTTATTACATAGGAATAGGAATCTCTGGCCAAGCATTGGTGGTGTTACATAGAAAGCCACAAATACTCAAAACTCAAAACAGTAGGTTAACAGTGACACACAGACCTTTACACTAAAGAAATATTGTTTCATTTGCCTTTTGCTTTTTTTTTTTTTTTGCCCAAATTCCCCCTCACACAGAGATCCCTGCATCCATTGAAAGTTAAATTATTATACAGGAGGCCATATATTTCACAGCATTACGGAGCACTGTAATGCTTTTTCTTGTTGCTTGGGGAATACTGTTATTCCAAATATTGTTGCTGGCTCCCAAGGCAAGCTATAGTCAGGGAAGGCAGCAGAGGTGTGTGTCTAGGGTCTGATTTACCCTCTCACTGTTGCGCATTAGGCACATGCCTCTTCTGCCTACCCTTAATTCTAGTCCTGTCAGCACCTAATAGTTAGGTGCAGGCTATCACTTGAAGCTTAGCCTAGCTGTGGCACCTCAGAGCCTTAACTCCTTTACCTGCCCTTAGGCCATATAACCCTGTGCTTGGTTTGTAGTCTACTTCTCACTGTAGCATATTAGACCAGATAGGGCCTATATGGTTTCATGTAGTTCTCTCCTTGTAACTAAAGGGGTCTTCAACACAAAAGTCCAGAAATAGCTATGGCAACAGTACCAAATCTCAAACAGAACTTAGTTACTTAGTCTTGAGATGATTTCAGTTACACTAAATAACAGTTTGACCAAGTAGGGCTTAGTTTTGCTTTGCTACCAAAGTTATACCATTGTCGGTAGAAGAACTGGATTCTCTAACTACATGTTTAGGGTTCCATTAAAAATAATTTGCCTTATATGGTTACAAATTTCTATAGGATTTTATTTATGATGTCACTGAAAACACAAATACCCAAAGCATTTTATCAGTATGGAGTCATATTGCATTTTTATATTGAAATTTAGCACCACAGACCAGAACCATTTTAGTTTTGGCAAACTCCTAAATATATTAAGCTGAGTTTGTGTTTAATTTTTTCAGATCTCAACCGAACATTTCCTGACAATGTAAAGTTTCGAAAAAACGCAAACCCTTCTTTGCAAAAAGAATTGTACAGTGTGTTGGTAGCTTATGGACAGCATAATAAAACTGTGGGCTATTGTCAGGTAAGTCCAACTCCTATTACACTGGTCAGTAACGGAACTAGGTGGGTGCGGGCCGTTCAGCCGGGCCCACCTCCAACCTCGTCCGTGTGATTTCTCTGTGGCTGCAGCTGAATCCAGCCGGCTGCAGCGCGCGCGATCTGCCGGGGGGGCCCTGGACCAATTGCACCCCCTGCTCCCCTGGTAGTTAAGCCCTGACACTGGAAAAGATTTAGAATTGCAATTCCTCCTGCATGAGAAGAATGTATGCATACATGCAATGTTTAAGGAACACTATAGAGCTAGGAAGATAGGTTATACAACTTATAATATACTCACATGCTTGTATGTACAAAATATGCAGGGTACTAGATCATATAAGCAATAAAAAACTCAAGTTTTGCTTTTAATATCCATTTAATTTCTGGTAATTCACGATGTAGGTTTTTATAGATCATCGTATCCTAAAAAAAGATCTTTAGATCTTCATAATAGGAGTTTTACTGCTGTGTAGATTCTGTTACCCTAACACAAATTGTTTAAATATCAGAAAAGACAACATATAATATACTGCCTTTACAGAATGCTAAATAATAGTTTTAAAAATCCATCCAACATTCAGTCATCAATCTGGCTGGTTTCTCTATCAGAGGGATTTTATGGTCCCCCATCTGCTGCATTGTCAGGATGTGTACATTCTACTAATGAAAAAAATTGTTGCCTTCCTTCATGCCCCCCATCAAAAAACAAGATTAATGGTTAAGTTGTTAACACTTGTCAGGGTTAGACCAGTGTCAGTAGCCCATACTTTACTGACTCAATAATGCACTGAAAGTTAAAGTAAGTCTTATGATCTGCTCTGGCTGCAGGGAGGTAAAATGAGCAGCGCCTGATGATGGATCTCTAATGGCAGCACTATATGAACATTGTGCAATGCTGGTATGGTGATGAAATGCAGCTGAATGCCTCGGTTCATAAATAGTCTGCCATGTCCTGAAGCTTTTGTGCCCCCTGTTCTGAGAGCTCACTAACAATCGGTCGCTATGGCTGCAGTTGTAAAGTTGGCTGGCAGTGAGAGACGGAATTCACAACAGAATAAAAACCATAAAAAGTGGCCCATTGAGCTCCGTTGAAGGAAACCTGAACAAAGCATAGAAATCTGGAGAGCATTTCATGGGCAGCTACAAGTACATCTGTGTGTTACTGAACCAAGATAGTCATCTATGTTTAAAGGGGTAGTTCAGTTCTCATGATTTTCTAATAGTAAACCAGATATCATTTGTTCCATATAAATTCTCTTTTCTGTCGTCATTTAAATTTAAAACTGTAAACCAGGTTGTCTGCCTTCTAAACTGTTACATTTTGATACATAAGTAGACACATTTAGGGGTCAATATATTATGCTGTGTAAACCAAATATCGCTGAAAATATGGTGTGAAAAGATGTGTAAAATAAATGGAAAATTTGAAGGTTTTTACTCAATCTGAATGCCTACTGCTTCAGACCTCATGTTGTCTATTAAAGCCAATGGGGAAAATTCATGTGGCATGTAAATTCTGGCAGCATCACTCAAGGAAAAAACACGTAGAACTCTGCTATGGATGAATGCCGCATTTTCAAACAGCTGCCTACAGTTATGCAAGACTGTGCGGAGGTTTATTCAGCAGATGTCCAGTTTGCAATTTCAGCAATCTGGTTGTACAAATTACCCTAGCAACCATGAATTGATTTGAATAGGAGACTGGAATATGAACAGTAGAGGGCCTGAATAGAAAGATGAGTAATAAAAAGTAGCAATGACAATGAATTTGTAGCCTTACAGAAGAAAAATGGTAAAAAAATTAAAGAAGGAAGGTAATGAAAAAAGTCTTTATTTCTGGTGAACAATCTGAAAACAATATAACTGAAAGAAGTTAAACAAAAAAAACTCAACACCTTGCGCAAGATAGAAGATCAAATGGATGCGCAAATACAAATAGGTATTCCAAACCAGAAAAGAATAAAGATAAATAAAGATAAAATAAAGATAAAACACTGTATGCACTTCCTCCCACAATTTTTTTTTATCTGATTGAAAATCCCATTTTAATCAGAAAATTTTTCTTGTCTCTGAATCGAATTGGAATATATGTCTCGGCAGTGAAAAGCCAAATGCAGTTTCTTCTCCACACCAAACTAGCACCTCGTTGTTCCACCTCCGAGACAAGAAAAACAGACACAGTTACACACTGTCCCAAAGTAAGCGCAGGCTCCCTGCTGTTAATACTCACAGGATTCTTCCAAATTCAAGCGCAAATCAGTGTTTATCCAGTGTAGCTCGGTCCTCATTCTGTTTGATTGCCTCTCGCTCCACTCCCCCACACACGCTGATGCACTTCCTGGATACTCTAGCTCAGCTGCAGAGAATCACTCAACATAGACTGTGGGCTGGGAAACCATTCCGGGCAAAACAAAAAGGAACTCAAATATGAGGTTTAAATTTTATTACATTAAATAGTATCCACTCACTCTTAGAACTGAAGTCCTCGGCCTAACGCGTTTCGTGAACAGTTTCACTTCATCAGAGGCTGTCAGCCTGAAAGAAGTGTTTGGAAGATGAACAACCTCTTTAAAGGACCAGTAACATAAAAAAAAAATGTTTAAAAATTCGTTAGAGCACAACAAAAAATGAACACAGAGACAAATGAAACTTTTAAATAGCAAAGACTTTATTAAGAAATAACTTACAGAAAGTCCACTTCCTGTCCTCTTCAGAAACGGCGAAAAGGCGACCATCCACACTGCAGTGATCGATTTTTCCTCCCTGGCTATTCACTGACGTCTTCCTCCCGGCGTCCAGCATAAGCAGTGTCTGTCACAGGCTCTTCTCTCCTTCACCGTAGATCGGCTTCCCTCCTCCGCTCTCCTCACCTCCCTCCTGCTCTCCTACTCTCAGAGAGAGACATGCGGCGCCTGGTTACATTCCAGTTATAGGCAGAACAGAAAGCCGCAGGTTACTTAAAGGCGTCCAGCAGCAGCATTGTCAGAGGCTCTCCTTTACTGTGCATCAGCTTCCCTCCTCCGTGACATGGGCAAGTTTTATAACTCGGGTAGACTCTTCAGCAAAGGCCTTTCATACGCAGGAATATTCCAAATGTGAGCAAGCAGCCCACGAGAGCAGTGAGCGATCCTTGTCTGTGCCCTCCACTCCCACGTGGGAACTGGCCTGGGATTAACCCTATCGCTGCTAACTGATCAGGATCCCTCAGCAGGCGCCACTTCTGATGGTTCTTCAGACGTCTTTTGTAAGAGGGAGGTGAGGAGAGCGGAGGAGGGAAGCCGATCTACGGTGAAGGAGAGAAGAGCCTGTGACAGACACTGCTGCTGCTGGATGCCGGTAGGAAGATGTCAGTGAATGGCCAGGGAGGATAAATCGATCGCTGCAGTGTGGATGGTCGCCTTTTCTGAAGAGGACAGGAAGTGGACTTTCTGTAAGTTATTTCTTAATAAAGTCTTTGCTATTTAAAAGTTTCATTTGTCTTGGTGTTAATTTTTTGTTGTGGTCTAACGAATTTTTAAACATTTTTTTTTTATGTTACTGGTCCTTTAAGGATGGACTGTGGGTTACTTACTTATTTATGAGGCTTATCAGGCAGTAGCTACTCACAGCCTGCAGTTATCCTGTCCATGTTGGTTATTTGATGTGGACACAATGCTCTCACGTAAATACATTGCAACCAGTATAGTTTTGTCAATCGTTGAATTTAAGCAGGTTATTCATGGACAGATACACACACAATATTATCATTATTCTTTATATAGTGCTAACATATTCCATTGGACTTATGGATACGGCTGATATTCCTGCTCCTGAATTGTCTATTTTTCTACTCTTTTTACACACTCTGATATCTGTATAAATGTTCCTTGGCTTGATTTACCTGCACCCTTATTCCAGCTTTCCTGGACTGCACTCCTCACAATAGAGCATTTCCTCTCCTGAGCACAGCTATATCTCCTCAAGGTTATTGACGTAATTTGCAGGAAACCTTCATATCAGAACAGGAACAAGTATATCCTTCTTTGATTAAATTGTACCCTGATTTGTTTCCATGTCAAAAAAATTTAAATGTTAGGGTGTTGAAAAAGTATTCACACCCTTGACCAGTACCAAGAAGCAAAACACTGAATTATTTCAAAGAACTGAAACACAACACTAGCTATTAGTCTGACATTAATCTATGTTTAAAGATAAATACCAATATGCTCTTTGCATAATAATTTAGTTCCCACAATATTTTGTAGATTGCAGTAATACAAGATTTGGATAATGTGCAGTAACTGTGGTTTTTGATCTCCAGCCAATATTTTTATGCACAATAATAAAGCAACGTTAGAATTTTTAAAATGGTTTAATCTATTTTTAACTTTTG
The DNA here is from genome assembly GCF_017654675.1 of Xenopus laevis. Lineage (NCBI taxonomy): Eukaryota > Metazoa > Chordata > Amphibia > Anura > Pipidae > Xenopus > Xenopus laevis. The sequence goes on from NC_054373.1 coordinate 120,514,944, forward strand.
AAAGCAATGTTTGTCTGCCCCTTTATGGTCTCTTGCTTTCACATTTAGAACCAGCAGTGCTTAAAAAGACAAACGAATGCTGTGCTACATTTTACATTGCAAATTGGAAAGATGCATAAAAAAAGGATACATTTTTTTAAAAAATTCTGGTTGTTGCAGAAAGAAATCATTCACCTTTAAATGAACTTTTAGTATGTTGTAGAGGTGTGATATTCTGAAACAATCTGGGATTGTTTTATAAAATAGCCATATTTAAGATGTACAGGGCAGGGATCTCCTTCATTTTGTCTCTTTGACACGTTTGCCTCTTAATCTTTAATGCCATTGTATTTATCATTATAATTATCCCTGATTGTTCTTTTAAATTAATGTTCTTGTGTCCAGTGCTGTGTGTATATAGTAGCACAATATAAATAAAAAATATACTTGTGTGTTAAGTACATATTATAAAATGTTCTACCGTATTCTCCACTAAGTGTTCAGTATCAAATTCTACAATTAATGAGAAACATAAATCATCTTCCTCATTACCTTTCATTATCCCTCTGAGTGCTTATCTTCATCATGTGACACAAGGCATTTGCATGAAATGTTATTATCGTAACCACGGATTGCATAATCCCATGGAAAGTATTCTAGGCTAAATACAAGTGACTAACATAGGTTTGACTATTCAGGTCATGAGGCAAAAAGGAACCGCTTTAGAAGGCTCATAATACTACATGAATATTTTAAGTGTTGGAAACAGGAGCTTTAAACACCTTGGTGTACTTTCTCTTTCATTTTAGAATTGTCGGGAAGTGTTCCTATGATTTGGTGCATTTCCATTCCATCAATATAGCATTATCAGAAACATATCACCAAAGTTTGTATAATGCTATACAATAATGAACTTAATGGGACTTCATAAGGCTTTTGCCTTGTATCATTTTGTTGTATTTGTAATTGAGCTTCATGTTTTATTTTTGAACAGGGCATGAATTTTATTGCTGGGTATCTGATTCTTGTGACAAAAGATGAAGAGAAAGCATTTTGGTTGATGGATGCTCTCATTGGACGAATTTTGCCAGGTATGTGACATCAAAGCAGGCGGCTGTTTGATATGGATACAAGCATAGGCGGAGGCCGGGGATGTTTGGGGAGGTTAATTAAAACATTTCCTTCACAGATTTCTTCATAGTATCCCAGGGCCAGTTCAATGTGTAATACCCCAGAGTATGTGGCATGATACATGCAGTGGCAATTTCCTGTAAATACAGTACCAAACAGAATATCTTGCAAAATATATGTAGTGCTAGTTTAATATAAAAACGCCCCAGAAAACATCAAGAAAACACGGGCAATTTCATATGTCCCAGAACACATGGAAGGATAATTACAGTATCTGTTCCATATAAAATGCTCACAGAAGTATAAATACAGTGTCAGTTTCTTATGTAATAACCCACAAACACATGGAAGGATAAATGTGGTGCCAACTTCATCAATAATATCTTCATCCTTCCCAAGCTTTCATTAAAATCCGCCCTTGGATATACAGCTGAGCTGGCAGGATCATGTTTGTGTTTGGTGTTCTCAGGAATGCTGAAGGCTGGCTATTCCTGCTGTAATATTAGCATTATACAACAATTGCCAACTGTACCCTAATATTAAGTTAAAAAGTCTAAGATTGAAAGTTTGTTGTTGATTTGTGTATTCTATTTGCTTCTTGCTAACTTAAAACCATCCATTATGTTTTGCTGCCTGCGGTATAGGAAAAGCCAGTTCTGTGAAACAAATGCACAGAAGTGCTTTGTAAGTATGTGGAATCCATTAGTGAACCTTTTAGCAGAACCGTAGAGCAGCACAAGGAGATTCACTGGACACTCCGATTCATCTGACAGAATGAATGCTCTATGTAGCTGCTATGATCCTGTGAGGATCAGAAGCATATTTTGGTCTGGTGCTGCCCAAGGCAGATGACCTGTTAGCGCCCATAGGTGCATGTGCAAATACGTCGGCAGAACCCATACCCCCCACTTCTGTGGCTGGATTTCATAGGAAAGTATCTGAAAGTGCCTTTTTTTCATTCCATATAGGGATCTGAGGGTTGCCCCTTTAATGCAGTCACCCTAGGCACAGGCCCACAGGATGAGGACACTGTGCGAGGAAGGGGTTAAATAAATAGTGTGGGGAAACAGTAAGCAGAAGAAGGGGAATGGAATAATAATAGGAAACATGGAATAAGAAGAAGGAAAGTAAAGTACAGTAAGCAAGGTTGAAGGGTAAAGGAATAAGGAAAATAAAGTACCGTAAACAAGGTGAAAGGAATAAGAAGATGAAGGAAAATATAGTACAGTAAGCAAGGGGAAGAAGAAAGGAATAAGAAGGAGATAAAGTACAGTAAGCAAGGTGAAGGGGAAAGGAATATGAAGGAAAATAAAGTACCGTAAACAAGGTGAAAGGCGTAAGAAGATGATGAAGGAAAATAAAGTATAGTAAGCAAGGTGAAGAGGAAAGGAATAAGAAGGAGATAAATGAAGTACAGTAAGCAAGGTGAAGGGGAAAGGAATAAGAAAAATAAAGTACAGTAAGCAAGGTGAAGGAGAAAGTAAATGAAGGTAAATAAAGTACAGTAAGCAAGGTGAAGGGGAAAGGAATAATAAAGTACAGTATGCAAGATGAATGGGAAAGAAATAAGAAGAAGGAAAATAAAGTATGTTGAAATATGCAGTGTGGGGGATATGGAAATACACTGAGGATGGGTTAGAGGGACGGAGCAAGGTGTTTAAGTGAGGCACCACTGAGCAAGAAGGGAGTGGGTGAGACTATGAATGGATCTCTTTCATTTCCTTGGAAATTCCTAAAATTTACATAACCATAATTTTCTCTAGTGAATATAATCTGTATCTACATTTGTATTCTGCGTGTATATATACTGTATATATTCACTTAGTTAGCAGATCTGCTTTCATTTATACCACACATTTCTGTGAGATCCAATCTCCTCCCTGACTGGAATGAAAGAGTGTTCTGTTCCTCTGCCTGTTATGCCGGCTTTCCCTATTACTAGGGAATGTGGGGAATGAACTGCTGTCACACAGGAGAGTTGTCCCGCTTGTGGAGACACTGCTGTCACACAGTGGGTGGTTAAGTACAGAGAGGTAAAAAAAAAAAAAACTGAAATGCAATTCTTGCATAAACTGAACTCTAAATGTGTTTTTATTCATTGTAGTAAATTGTAAAGAACTGGTACTTATTCCTCCGTGATTTGATTTAAGTATCGCCGCACCTTGCTTCCATCCAAAGCCAGTAATAGTGGTTCAAAAGTAATAGGTGTCGATACAAAACAGCGCAGAGGTTCTGCTGCAAAAGTGCCTTTATTAACACGACATGTTTCGAGCACCAAGGCTCTTTATCAAGTGCTCGAAACATGTCGTGTTAATAAAGGCACTTTTGCAGCAGAACCTCTGCGCTGTTTTGTATCGACATCTATTACTTTTGAACCATTTTTATTCATTGTATAGGTGTAGGATCTTTTATCCAGAATGTTTGGGAATTTTTGGATAAGGGGTCTTTCCATAAGTTGCATCACCATACCTTAAGTCTGCTAAAAAAAACATTTAAACATTAAATAAACCCAGTAAGATTGTTTATGTGGATTTGTGCAACTTAAGTTGGATCAAGTACAAGGTTCTGTTTTATTATTATTATTATTATTATTATTATTAATATTATAGAAAAAAAGAATTTTTTTTTAAAACTTATAATTATTTACTTAAAATAAAATCTATGGAAGATGACGTTCATGTAATTTGGAGCTTTCTAGATAATTGGCTTCATGATAAGGGATCCCATACATGTATCGGCTTTTTGAAATGTGTGAATAAAGCAGGTGCGCATCTTCACTGTATGTCAATTTAATTCATAAATTATTCTAAAAATGTAATTAACCTCTGATCTCCAGTGTGTTAGCTGTTGCACATACTACACAAGCACTCTGGCAAGTTGCAGTTGTACATGTGCATATATGCTTTCCTAAAAGGGACAGCATTTCCTTTAACTGAATTGAGCTTGTGTACACCTGCTATAGGAACTGACTTAAAACAGCTAGTAAATACTGCATCTTGGCAGGATCAGACTGGCCTGCCCGGACCAGAAAATATCCTGTGGGCTCCAATGGCATTGTTGATTATGGGTCCATGGCAGGTGCCCTGATTCCTATACAGTGCTACGCAATATGTTGGCGCTATATAAATACATGTTAATAATAGTAAGTGCCCTGAGTTTTAGAGCAGTCTGTGGAACACCCTTCTCAAGTACCTCTGATGGTGCAGACTTAATAGAAACAGGACAACCAGTTCTAATAATTGCAGGCAGACCACAGATGGCAATTGTTTTACTATGCTGTACTATGTACTCAAAAGAGTTTAAAGGGGTTGTTCACCTTTGAGTTAACTTTTAGTATGATGTAGAGAGTAATGTTCTGAATCAATTGGTTTTAATTTTTTATTATTTAAGGTTTGGTTTTTGAGTTATTTAGCTTTTTATTCAGCAGCTCTTCAATTTGCATTATAAACCATCTGGTACTAGGGTCCAAATTACCCTAGTTAACCATGCATTGATTTGAATAAGAGACTGGAATATGAATAGGAGAGGACCTTACTAGAAAGATGAGAAATAAAAATTAGCAATAACAATACATTTGTAGCCTTACAGAGCATTTGCTTTTTAGATGGGGTCAGCGATGCCCATTTGAAAGCTGGAATGAGTCAGAAGGAAAAGGCAAATAATTATAAAACTTTAAAAAAAAAAAATAATGAAAACCAATGGAAAAGTTGCTTAGAATTGGCCATTCTATTACATACTAAAAGTTTACTTAAAGGTGAACCACCCCTTTAAGACCCAGCCTAACCAATTTGCACATGAGACATGCTTCTTAAGGGCAGGACTCCACGGACGATTCCGGCGCGCTGCACAAAATCGCAGGCGTCACGTCGGATGCAATGGAAATGAGGTAAGTAATTCTATTGTCGGATTGCGTCGATGCGACTGTCTGTTGCAGACGCTGCACGCTGCGTCATCAGACAGTCGTGTTGCATCAACAAGACTTTATTTCTGTACAATTTGAAAACTGAACTAAAAAAAAATGGAAGGTGAACAACCTCTTTAAACACTGTAGTGTTAGTTAACAATTACCATCTGTGAGTTGCCAGCATCTAGTAAAAGTAGTGGTTTTGCTGTTTTTGTTAACTCTGCATTGTCAAAGCTACTTGGGATGGGCACTCAACTGCGGCTATGCCGAAGGGCATCTGGGTGTAAAACTCTGCAGTTTTTGGGGGACATTTCTAATTTCTAGTAAAAGTGATGGAGGAGGTTAAGCAATAAAGAAACTGTGAAAGAAGGAAAAATAAAAATAGAGCTACGATGATAGAAAATTATAAGCCTGTCTAAGATTTTGCAAGGGTTAGAAATTGTTAATTATTAGTGCATAAGGTCCAAATTTAATTCTCAGAGCTTACTTTTGTCCTTTGCACCAGACTTGTTGCCCCAATATGTCTGTCTAACACTTCATCTTGGTTGTATTCGTCCTATAAAACAAATAGCAAAAAGTAAACAAATAAATGAGTTATAAAAAAATAATTTTCCTGCAATTTTAAAAGCCTCTATTTTATGTACAAAAAAAGTAGGTGAACGTGCCTAGTTTCTTGCAACATGTTGCTAGTGGACTTAGAATGTCCCTACTGAAACGGTTATCTGAACTGGAGCTACACTGAGTGCATTTGTTGTGTTCATGTTCCTTTCATACTGCAGTCAGTCCCCCTGTCCAATGTGAGAAGTGACTGAGCAACTGAGGCTTGCATTTTCTTTTTCCCCATTCTGAAGCTTCCTTTTTGATTCCATGTGAATTGACTGCTATGTCATTTTTTTTCCACAAATCATTAAAAATGTGGGTTGTTTTTTTAAAGCTCTAAAAATTTTAGATTTTATTAAGTCTAAAAACCACAAAACCCGTTAATACAAAACTTTGCAGGTAAAAGTTGTCAAGGTCATATCAATGGGAGCTGCACTAATCCTGTTGGACCATTTCAAATCAGTTCGGACTTTAAGAGGTTTTCAGATTATTTTTTTTCATTAGGAATTATCCGAAAAACTTGAAAACTGAAATTGTGCAGCATAATTTCTAAAACCACTAAATCTGACCTTTAATAAATAGGCCTCTATCTGTTGCTATCTCTGCAAGAAAAAGCCCAAATAATTTTCTGTGATGTGTTTTTTTTTTTTCTTTTAATATTGCCTTAATTCTCTTTTCTGTACTAACTGCAATCTGAAAGAGAGAGAGAGAGAGAGAGAGAGAGAGATAATGATCATCATCATTTATTTATATAGCGCTGTCAAGATACGCAGTGCTTTACTGCAGTTATAGCAAACAGGGAATAAATGGTGGATAACAAACAAGGATTACAGAGTACAAAAGGGTTAGAAGGACCTAGAGATTAGAGTTTACAAACTAAAGGTTAGGGTACAATTGAGACATTAGGATTATATAAACATTTTGTCATTTTTGATACAGCAATGATTAATTAAGGTACATCGAATACGCCTCTTTAAACAGGTGGGTCTTGGAGGAGTGCTTGAAAGTTTGGAAAGAAGGAGAAAGTCTGACAGCTTGTGACAGAGAGTTCCAGAGAAAAGCAGAAGCCCGAGAGAAGTCTTGTAGATGAGAATGGGCAGAAGTGATCAGAGGAGAAGTGAGGCGAAGATCAGAAGCAGAGCGAAGGTTTCGTGAAGGAGTGTATTTGGAGATTAGAGATGAAATATAGGGAGGGGTTTCATAATTAAGGGCCTTGAATGTGAGTGTAAGTAATTTGAATTTGATTCTAGAAGAGATTGGGAGCCAGTGAAGGGACATGCATATGGGAGCAGCTGATGTTGAGCGGCGAGATAGATGAATGAGTCTAGTGGCCGCGTTTAGAACAGATTGGAGTTGTGAAAGGTGACTTGTTGGAATACCTGTGAGGAGTAAGTTGCAGTAATCAAGGCGGGAGATGATGAGAGACTGAATCAGTGTTTTAGTTGATTCTGAACTGAGATATGGTCATATTAGGGCAATGTTGCGCAGTTGAATACGGCAAGATTTTGCAAGTGTTTGAATGTGTGGTGAAAAGACAGATGTGAGTCTAAGATAACTCCTAGGCAGTGTGCCTGTGTGGTGGAATGAAAGGTGGTGTTGATATTTGTGAGTGATACAGTGGTGTGAAAAACTATTTGCCCCCTTCCTGATTTCTTATTCTTTTGCATGTTTGTCACACAAAATGTTTTTGATCATCAAACACATTTAACTATTAGTCAAAGATAACACAAGTAAACACAAAATGCAGTTTTTAAATGAGGGTTTTTATTATTTAGGGAGAAAAGAAATCCAAACCTGTGTGAAAAAGTAATTGCCCCCTGAACCTAATAACTGGTTGGGCCACCCTTAGCAGCAATAACTGCAATCAAGCGTTTGCGATAACTTGCAACGAGTCTTTTACAGCGCTCTGGAGGAATTTTGGCCCACTCATCTTTGCAGAATTGTTGTAATTCAGCTTTATTTGAGGGTTTTCTAGCATGAACCGCCTTTTTAAGGTCATGCCACAACATCTCAATAGGATTCAGGTCAGGACTTTGACTAGGCCACTCCAAAGTCTTCATTTTGTTTTTCTTCAGCCATTCAGAGGTGGATTTGCTGGTGTGTTTTGGGTCATTGTCATGCTGCAGCACCCAAGATCGCTTCAGCTTGAGTTGACGAACAGATAGCCGGACATTCTCCTTCAGGATTTTTTGGTAGACAGTAGAATTCATGGTTCCATCTATCACAGCAAGTCTTCCAGGTCCTGAAGCAGCAAAACAACCCCAGACCATCACACTACCACCACCATATTTTACTGTTGGTATGATGTTCTTTTTCTGAAATGCTGTGTTACTTTTACGCCAGATGTAACGGGACGCGCACCTTCCAAAAAGTTCAACTTTTGTCTCATCGGTCCACAAGGTATTTTCTTGGCAATCATTGAGATGTTTTTTAGCAAATTTGAGACGTGCCTTAATGTTCTTTTTGCTTAAAAGTGGTTTGCGCCTTGGAAATCTGCCATGCAGGCCATTTTTGCCCAGTCTCTTTCTTATGGTGGAGTCGTGAACACTGACCTTAATTGAGTCAAGTGAGGCCTGCAGTTCTTTAGATGTTGTCCTGGGGTCTTTTGTGGCCTCTCGGATGAGTTGTCTCTGCGCTCTTGGGGTAATTTTGGTCGGCCGGCCACTCCTGGGAAGGTTCACCACTGTTCCATGTTTTTGCCATTTGTGGATAATGGCTCTCACTGTGGTTCGCTGGAGTCCCAAAGCTTTAGAAATGGCTTTATAACCTTTACCAGACTGATAGATCTCAATTACTTTTGTTCTCATTTGTTCCTGAATTTCTTTGGATCTTGGCATGATGTCTAGCTTTTGAGGTGCTTTTGGTCTACTTCTCTGTGTCAGGTAGCTCCTATTTAAGTGATTTCTTGATTGAAACGGGTGTGGCAGTAATCAGGCCTGGGGGTGAGTACAGAAATTGAACTCAGGTGTGATAAACCACAGTTAAGTTATTTTTTAACAAGGGGGGCAATCACTTTTTCACACAGGCCCATGTAGATTTGGAGTTTTTTTTCTCCCTTAATAACGTAAACCTTCATTTAAAAACTGCATTTTGTG